>NC_044012.1:4627173-4935652 GCF_900496995.4 Aquila chrysaetos chrysaetos
GAGGTCCTGGTAGCTCTTGAAAAGATAGGAAATTTTTTATAAGAGCCCAGCAGATTCACTACTAAAATGTCACCGTTGAACACAGCCACGAAAGAACACATTTCTACAGATTCAGTAGACTCATTCTTTTTTTCTAAGGGATGGGCAAAAAAGAGGTGAGAAGTAGCTCACTACTGTGAAGCCTTAGTCTATCCGGATCAATACAAATCCTGTTGGACTGCGGGTCCTACCGCCAGGAACCGGCTGATCTCAGCCAGGGATTACTTCTGCCGGCTGCCACAAAACCTCAGTTTTGCCCTGGCTAATACTAAAATCACAAAGACAACCCCTCACGTGGAAGCGCTCCCCCCAAAAAGCAGGGCAGGGGAGCTGCGAGTCTCGAGTCTCGGCTCCAGCGCAGGTTTGCGACCTGAGCCTGCGCGGTACAACCGTCGTCACGCGATCCAGTCCTGGCCCCTATTAACATCTATTAACTTTGGGACTCGTCTCAGAAGGAAGGAAGGGAATTAACGTTTCTGCAAATTAATTTCCAAAAGGAAACTGTAACAAATTGGTGAACATGCTGAATAATCGTTTCAGCAGTTTATGTCCTGTGCCAATCTAAGGCCTTTGCAATACTGATGCCTTTCAAAGCAGAGGTTAGTGCAGCAGGCATCCCCGGTGCTCTACTTTATCTGTTTCCTTCACACTCATTTGCCTCTTTTGTTGCCTTTTTCTCATCAAAGCTTTTCAAAGAATTACAGTGCAGTATAAATCTAGAAGACACTGGGACTAGGTTATCCCAGAGATGGGGAATTAACTCCTTGTCACTCTGAAAATAATTAAAAAGAAAGTCTAGAACTATCATAGGCCATTCCTCCTCTTGCCAGAGGAGCAAGAAATACCAAGGAGGACGTTTTTTGAATTGGTTCCTGCAGATTTAGCAGAATGACTTTCTTTGATACTAAACATGCACAATTTTCCCATTAATTACCGATGTTCATGGGGAAGTGAAGAATGTTCTCAAATGACACAAATGGAAAGAACGGTGTCTAAATCTGAACGTACACGTGTGGGATCTCTGGGACCACAGCTTCCAGCTATCCTGAAGGCATTCCAAATTATTAATAGCATGACTTTCCTCTATGTTATCCCTTACTACATGTAGCAATTTTTACCTCTTCGCTGCTAGTGAAAACGCTAGGAAAGAATGCTGAAACTATGAATTTCATATGAATTAAAACTGAAATGCTCCCTTGATTTATGCGGAGGATCTACACCGGCATTTGAAAGAGGGAAAAAAATGTGACGTATTTTTGTCATACTCGCTAGTGAAGAAAATAATTACCTCTAGCAGAAGATTAAATTATGATCCTCAAGGTGAAAGATGATGCTTTTGTCAGTGTTTTTCTTTTTTTAAAGACTGCAACTTTTACTAGGGAAAAATGTGCCCAGTATTTATGAACTATAGGCTTGGGTTTTTTTTTTTAATTAATACCTGGAAAAAATAAGGGGCAGGGGGAAGAACTACAGCAGAAGTCAGGAAGTACGTATTAGCCAAAACAGTGCAATTCCAAGTAAAGGAATCTTATGAATTGTTAGCAGAGTTGAAAGAGACTATAAACGTTGCTGAATGGACAGTTACTTAAAAGTTAATGAGACCTTGAAAATGTAGCAGCTCAGTGAAATCTGTTCTACCACAGAAATCTGGATTACAGCCACAAACAGCAAAAATATTAACCAGACAGACATTTTGTTAGAAAATAAGTTCCAGACTCATAAACCTCAACCTTGAAATCACCAGACAACATTAGTTAAAGTTGTAAAAGAGATGCCACGAAGTAAATGTCTACTCAGTATGTCAAGTCAAGGTCAGAAAAGATAAAGTGAAAGGTTCCGAGCAATGAAGAACAAGAGGCTGAGTCTCTGTCTTGGATAAAGTAGGAAATACTCATCCCTTAAACAGGAAAGTGAAGTATCTGCTATGAATAACACATAACTACAGTAAAGGACAGACCCAGTGATTCACAGAAAAGATACCACATCAATCATGTGGCATTTTTCTTATTCCTAAGTAACACAAGTTTCATTATAAAGGCCAAATACTTCAAACAAAGTTACTCGAGACCTGGGTCCTAATTCCATGAAATTTTTCTTCAAGAAAAAAAAAAAAAGTAATTAGGGCTTCCCTGGCTATATCAGGTATTTCAGCCAAAAAATTAACATAAAAGTATATTTACTGTGATGAATCAGCATAAATGTTTTCACTACCTTTTTTCTTAGCTTAGCAACAAAAGACAAAAAAGGGACTAGCATAAGAAAGCACAAAATTTAACACACAATAAATTGACCGTGCAATAAGGAGCAATTCGGAAAGAAAATCTGTAAAGAAGCTGATACTGCCAGAAAAGTAATCGAAGCAGTTTCCTGTGCTGACAGAGCTGGGGCATTCCTGAGTTGGCTGAACTCGCACAGGACTTATTTCTAAGATTCAGCTATTTCTAAGGCGAGCGCCGTAACACAAGAGATGATAGGAGAGCAATAACATTCTGCTGACTTCGAAAAGCCTCTGAGTTTCTTGGCAGGTTGGAGTTAGGGGCCTGGCAGGACAAGCAGTCCCGTTCCTGCTCGTTCCCTCTCCTTTCCCCATCGAGCACGCAACGCTTTCCCCCCAGCTCTGTTTAAACTGCACGTATGTGACAGTTAGCATAAAATATGCAGCTGGGGCAGGTTTCCCTCTCCAGAAGCTCACTTTGGTGAGATATCGGTTGCTAATCCTACGATTATAAGAGTGTATTTTCACTTATTTGACAGGCATAATCTTGAGTGGCAAAGATCCACGCTGGAACCCAGATTTCACAGAAGGAAATCACTGATCCTGGGAGTTGAGCTGAACCTCGTCCAGGCAAAAAAACAGGCTTGAATCTTGTTTTTTCTCACATTAGAGCACTGCCTGAGCCATTATTTGTAGTCTTCGCCGAACGTGGAGCGCATCCCCAGAAGTATATTTCATGTTACCCGTTCACAGTGACAACTGAATTAATAACTGACATCTCTTAGAGAGGATTTGCTCAAGAGGGAGAGCTGTGCGAAGCGCAGCAGTCTGCAGCATCACCCCTCGGCCGCTCCTGCCACCCTAGAGAGCCACGTGCTGCTATCGCTGCCACAGCCTGCGGGCTCCCATCAACCCCGGCCGGCCCCTCGTCCCCGTTCCGCCGACCCGAGCGTACACGTGGACGCGTTGCCCATTCCGTCTGTGTTTCTGTACCTCTGGGACGGGTGCCTTGTGGGTAGAGCTTTATCGGCAAGACCGGACGGTTTCACTGACCGGGCTCCTGTACCCACCGCGGCATCGATGCCGGTTCTTAACGCCACCACATCCCTGAAGCAGGGAGCTCGGCAGAAACAGCAGCGGTGGGCTGGAAATTCAAGTTCCTGCTGGTGCGTGGCACTGGGAGGAGGAGATGGGGAATGAAAGGCTTATCCTGGCTCAAGCCCTTCATATGCACTTCCCAAACGCTACCTCTAGGGAGGAGATATTTGAAGCTCCACACCTAGTCAAAGTATTTTAGAATGAAAGAGAATCAAATCGGAATGATTTTGGTCACAGTTGGGTGCCAACCGACGTGTGAGTTAGAAGTTAGTTAACTCCTTGTTCCCTATTTAATCTACTAAGCACCTATTATGAAGGCTGAATTCTCTAAAGGTCGGTGCAAGAGCAGGAAATAAAGATGTGGGTTTTTTAAAAGAAAAGAGTTAGATTTTTATTACCTTTTTTTAAGTACCCTACATTTTCCTATATTTCCTCTAAATTTCTAGTGTTTCTTCATGAAAAATACTTTATCCACACACAAGTGCATGCAAATAAATTTGTCCAAGAAGGATTTCTCAAGGAAATTCTACGAGTTATTCACACAGGTGAGAGAATTACTCTGTGCAGACATTACTTTTGGAAAATCAGAGGCACTTATGTAAAAACTTGCACTGAATTGATGTCCTAGTAAAAAACATACCCTTACCGTTGCACAGCATCAGATCATGTTTTCAGTTGCATATTACAATACGTGAACATGACAATGTTAATTTTGTGTCAATGTCTATGTGAAAAATACATGCAAGGCTGTCTAATGTTTGATTAATAATCTGACTTTATCCAGAAGAACTGGAAATTCTCATAGGGTTTTATAAATCAGTGAAGAGCCAACAAATTACTAACTTTTTTTCCATAGAAATAGAACTCAACTAATTCCATAAAACATGTCACTCTGGTATTATTATTGCAGCAATTAAGATGCTTTTCCTTTTAGTTCTTTAGTTTAGCTTTGTTTAAAAATAGCTGTATTCATAGTAGCAAAATAGACTGTCTCGATGCTTTTGTATAGTTATGTAGCCCAGAGGAATTAATACCCACTGAGTAAAAATACTTGCCAACCTTCTAGCATTCAATAACAAAGAAGGAAAGGGTAGGTAAGAAATTCAGTGGCATGTGTGATAACGTGAGTATGTAACATTCAAGAAAAATTCACACTACAATCCAATCCGATAATATGAAGAAAAAGGCACATTTATTCCTGGCTAATAATAACACAAATTAAGTTTTCATTTTTTCCAGCTGATTTTGAATACACTATGCACTTCATGGGTGCAGTTCATACAGAAGAAACTTAATTAATTCTCTTTCTTTTTGTAATAATAGGCAATCTCTTATCTGAGGTTTATTTGACTGAGTACACTGAACTATACAAAAGACATGCAACCACTTTCTGTCCTAAATGTTGGACCTATGCGTGATATCATGTCACATCTTTTTCTTTATTTCAGGCCAGTTTCTTTTGTTTGCCTAACTCAGTATCTTTAGTGACCATGACAAATGAAAAGGGAAGTGTGATTTACCTTTCCCAATCTCTATGAATCAGATTCTCAGGCATTCAAGCTGTCCAAATGCACTTTAAAACCCATGGACTTCCCTCTCACTTGTCTGGCCCTTATCACTTTTCAAGATTGTGTACAACCATGTCTTAGTTGTTTTATTTATAATGTCATCAAGTCTAGGTTGTTACATTTGTTACAGGTTGCTGTGCTGAATTTCTACCCCCCCTTCCCCTCTCTCTGCCTGTGCCTTCGAGGGATGTTAGAAAAATGAAATACTACTTTTCACTTGTTGAACAAAAACATTAAAAGTCAGATTCCACACTCAGTTATATTCACTCAGGGAATATTCATTGTAACATCCCTCATCTGACTGATGTTACTGCAAAACAAATCTGGTCCTGTACATGTAAATATTAATAGAGAATGCTGATGGAAATTAAAGTCTGCTAGATATTCTGAAAAGCATGTCACAAGGTATAGCAGGATTGAGAAAATGGCCCTTTCATATATATTTCTAACGTATAATATACGACCTATGAAAAAAACCTGTGTTTTTCAAAGAGATAGAAAATTAAAGGATATTCTTTACAGAGAAAATTATCCTTTATTTGCTGAAAGGCGAGTCCGTGGTGCACACTTCTCAGTAGTATTCCTTTGGAGGTTAGAAAGCATCTTTTTTTTGTTAGGGTACATATCCTGTGTGCATCTGAATGCTTGCTCTGATATACTGCCTACCACAAATCTACTCTATACAGCACAATTTTTGTATCATGTTCATCATCTTAATAGCCAAGCCCCTTTCAGATGTACATTAAGCAACATGACAAATGTGTGTCATTTAAGAAATCTGCTGGCCAATGATGGAAAATGTGAAGAAGTTAGAGGAAAAAGCTCCACATAAGTATTCGTTTATGACACAAGAAGAGCTTTTATTAGATGTTATGGGATTAAGTACTGAAAAGACAGGAAATGGAGGAATTACAGTTGTTTGCTTAACCTTAATTTGCCACACTGACACTTGCTGATAAACTTTGTATCTAGGTCTTGCTTGACTGCAGTGTGGTACCAATGAGGCAAATACTTTACCAACAGTCTTCCACTATTGGGTCATATATAGTTTTATTTCCTGCTTGATATCTATCGCATTCAGTGCACACAATATATAGTGCTCTGTAAATCAAAGGAATTTAATCTTCTCCTAAGCTTCTTACTAACTATTATGTCCTACTTACGCTATGCTATTTAACCCTGGATTGGATGCCCAAGAGTTAAACTTCTCACGCACTTTTCCCTTGTCATTAGGGATCTGAATGTTTTGCCAGCCACCTTCAATGCGTGTCCATAGTATCACTGTGGGATGAATTTTAATGTTTCAATTTGACAGGCAAAAAATGGAAAACTAAAAGTATCTGCTGTTTTTTTCCTGAAATGACAGAAGCTGAAATGAAAATCTCACCTAATGGCACAAAGAAGGACTCATTCAAAGGATTACGGTTATACAATGATTAAAGCCATTATGGGCTTTTTCTTCTTTTTTTCCTTGTACTTAAAAACCTAAACTCTGTAACAGTTTCCATGAGTCAAACTAACTTAACACAATTGACAAGGAGATATGCAAAACTGAGACAGTGTTGTTTTCTTTCTCTACTAAAATGTGTTTTAAGCACTAGTTAATAACTTTAGAAGCTTCCAGGGCCAGAAGCAACTTTTGAGTGCTTCATTTTGAAGATGCAAACCTTGTGCCCTACCAATACAAAAATTTCTTCGTTTAGCCCTGAAGCATTATCAGATAAACTCTGTGGCTGCATTTGTTTTTTTATGTATAAAATGCTACCAATGACCCAGGGCTGAATCTCCAGAGAGGTTGGGCCTTAGGCAGGTACAATTCTATTGGAAATTTCCCATTTGAAAGCAAAAAGAGGAAAAGTTATCCTGACAGGCCCATTAAAATAGGTAAATGTGTAAAAATTCTCCAGGGTTTGGACTATTCAATGAAATCTGGGTGAGACAGGTTAGTATCTCCAAGGCGATGCTATGCTAAGTACTGCCCAATGGAGCTGCCCCAAGGGATCACATGGATACTAATTATCTAGCTATATGTAGAGTAGGCATGCATGTCTCTGTAGGCATATTTACCTAGAGCATAATGGTCATAAAATTAGGAAGAAGTCAGTCCCTAGCAATTCACATTTGAACCAAGAATGAATCTGCAGGCTTACTGCTGCTTAACAAAGTGCATAATTTCACTCTTACTCAGAAACTATTCTACAGAAATTGGCATCCTTATTACTAAGTTAATAGAAAAATCCCAATTGAACTCCACAAGACTTTTTTCCTATTATAGTAACATTGCAGAGCTCCATTTAGTAAAAATGAGTGCTTAAACCTTCTGACAATTTCTTCAGTGAACTTAAATTCCACTCCAAGAATAACCGTCTGCGAGTCTGAAAGAAGATGGGCTTCTTTATGCCTTGCAATGCACAGACTAGGAAAGTCTTGTGGTTGAGCGGTGGCTGTAAACATACAACAGAAATTCTGTGTATTTGGGAGAGCTTCTGCTCTGAGATGAAATCCTACACCCAGTTTCAGTGGGAATTTTGCCACTGAACTTAGTGTGTCCATGGTTTATTCTGTCCTTATTCGGGACATGGCAAATTAATGAAATATAGCCACAACATTAGCACCTCATATCTTCACAGCAGGGCAAAAAACTATGAAAGAATTACAGCAATTCCCTTTTCCAATCAGGACATGAATGCCAGACAACATCTGCTCTAGTGTCATCCAAGATCTATACCTGCTTTAAAGACGTAAGTGCTGAACTCCACAAGAACAACAAGAACGGCTTAATTATATACTTCCACTCGATGAGAGGATTCTGACCTAGATGCATTACCAGTCTTCCTGGAAAACGTTTGAGTGCTTGTTTTTCCAGCTTTTGCCTTCGTGTAAAATAACACCGGTCACTGGACCTACAATCTTACATACTACCAGTCCAAATAAAGTTCTGTCAAAGCACGGCTGAAAGTTGTAATTACATACAGATGTGCACGCGCAATCTAACTTGGCTGAGTGGGACTCAAGAATTCAATGGCTTTAAAATATTAACAGAAATTCATACCACCCCCTTCCCTGTCAACTTGCCTCCTCACACAGTGTCCTCAAACTTGATAGCTAACTTATTATAATCAAGATACTCTTTACTTCTTCCAGAGGCAAAATCCTGCCTTTTCTGAAACTAGAAGAGAACAGTAATGACAAAGTGAGTTATTGTCAAGATGTGACTTCCACTGCAAGCATAACTTGTGACTGATATATCCTATTGTTATATTTCTCAAGAAGATCTGCAATATTGTTTAGTCAGTGACATGAAAAATGTGCCCTATAATTTCACAGTTCACAGCCTTTCATTCTGGGTGCTGACATGGTTGAAATCATAATGTGGCATAATATTGTTATGCAGGATAAAGACAGAGGGTCTAATTAAACTCCCCTTAAATGTTACATTCATCCTTATTAATCAAGAATTTAGGAGTCTTAAGGTAATATCAAGGGAAGTTAAAATTGGTTTCTATGGCTTATTTGATTACATGGAAACAGAGATTCTCAGTTCTATCATCTATAGCTTTAATATCAACATATTAAGTATGATTTGTGCCAACAGATGGAAAATTTTAGGAATATGATCTTCTGACAAGTATTGTCAGGAGTGATAAAGTCTGGCTTCAGGTAGCTGGGTTCCCTGCAAAACTGTGAATCACTGGATTGAGAATTCCTGGGACCCCTGCTTCAGGTAGTCTTTAATAATTTAATTCAGACACTCCTGCTATTTCAGAGACTAATCAAAGAGAAAGGGATTAATCTTTTTTCCTCAGGAAAGAGACACTGTTCTTCAGCAGAACTGCCTCATTCTGTCTGGGTGAAAATTTGCTTTCTGCTCTATCTTCTTTTCTACTAGGGGAGGATAAGGAAAAAATAGGTGCTACAGCTACCTGCTTACGTACATTAATCTTTCCCCCAAACCTTGGCAACTGCTAGGAGTAAAACAAGCAGTAAAACAAGATGTTAGCATAGATAAGACAAAGTAAGTATGGGAGTTCCCGCACGTCCCTACAAGGCAAAAGCCGGCATAGCAAAGTTTAGCACCAACTGCTTAGGTGGGATTGCCCTTAAGCACTAAAAATTAAGATATACAAAAGCAGACAAGGAGACAAGAGGCCTAACATCTGCCCCAACACAGAAACAGAGACTATCAGTAAGAAGAGGGCAAAAAGAAACAAGGGGGGAAACTTAAAGGTGTTCACCATTAGGAAAAACACTAGAAGCAACTGAGAAATCAAAGACTCCTAGGGACTCTTCGAGGTGCTAAAAGGGAGGTGTTGACAGGTTGGCTGTAAATTAAGCAAGCCAGGAAAAGTCTATGAGTAATAACAGGACTGAATAACAGATTTGAGCAAGCAGACTAGCAACATCTGTTCACTACTCTGAGGAAAAGAAGGTCCTGTAATAGTATAGGTCTGATATTGAGGCTGACAGAGTTGAAAGCGGCTTTCCTGAACGGTCAGCGTTAGATACTGTCCACAGCTTTTTTAGGACCTGGCTTCCAGATTTGGCAGATGTTTTAATTCTCTCAGCACTGGGATTTTACTCCAGTCATTTATTCTCTTCAGTCTCATCTCAGTAGTTCCCACCAGAGACTTTTTTTTACCAGCTGCTTCCTCCACATTAATTCAGACTCAGTGATATATCTGCACAGTGCTGGCCAGCTACAAATCATCTTCTGAACACGAAAAATGGGGCCTGATTTTACTCTTAAGCCATTATCACACTTCCAGAGTTACATCAGCGTGGTCATGGGTATGAGAGGAGAATAAAGGAGGTACAGTACCACTCCAGAAACAATTTTCCTTCTTTCCCATCTTGCTGTAGGCCTAAAGAGTTTGCTGTATGGGGAAAGAGGGATTTGTTTACTTTCTTCAGTGAACAAAAAGTGGAAGTCAGTTTGGTCAAACAATGACCAAAACCAAAAAAAGACAATGCATTTTTTCATTATTTTTTCCCTTCGGATATTAATATTATGATAGTAACATATATATGTGTATATATATATATATCTATCTCACAGTGATTACCTACACAGACAGTATTAACACATTCAAGAAACAGTTTCAGTAAAAAGACTGTTGTGTAGAATACTGTTGAGCTAATGGTTGACTAGCGAGTACCTCCAGTTATAGGTGGTAGTTGTGTAGCATAAGGGAATTGGCCGAGTTCATTCTTTCAGAAGTGATTAAATCTCTCCTTTTCTGGCATTGCCTGCTGGATACACCAATAGACTCAGCCCTCTGGAGTTCGGTTTCTGTGTTTCAAAATTTTGCAGGAAAGACAGAAGAGGAAAAACTTTTTGCTTCGAGCAGATTCCCTCTCTACCTGACTTTCCTTCTAACTTAAAAGAGAGAAAGGAAAAGAAAAACAATGTGCACTGTCCAATATACAGCAACTTCAGATCTAGAGATGCGCTACAAATTCCCAGTGGCTGGGTTCAGGCAGGCTGTAAATAAAACTGCAGAGCCAACTTGAGATGCTCTTGGGTGTAACTTACAGTGAAAAACTCTGGCGCCGCATGCTGAGAGCATGGCTCAGCCATTCATTTATAACAATACAACTATTCTTCTGTCTGCACAAGGAAAACAAATCTCCTGTTGTTAGGAATCAAAGACAAGTACTTCAGACTCTAGGAGACATAGTTAACAATGACTAAGTGTGTTACTTCATAAGCATTCACTCTTTAAGACTTTCTATCCCTCTCATTATACAATACCTCTGTAAGTGATTGTAGTGTAACCCAAAAAGCAAGTTTATTGACCTCCACCTGCAACAAAAGTGCTTTAAAACGGCTTGACGTGCAACAAAGTATGCAAAATTGATTCCTTAAGTGTTTGTGAGGAATGTGATTTGAAGCCTTATCCTTGTTCAGAGGGGGTTCAGGATCTCTGAAAAAATCCTGGCAAGAGACATGAAAAAGGCTTTTTGAATTGTCTTTGCAATTCATGGCTTATATATTCACTGCATGTGAGGGTGGTGACTGGCAGCAAAGAGAAGTAACAGAAGTAAACTTGCTTTTTTCCAGTGAATTCTCCTTAGTTTTCTCAAGTATTTGAGATTTGGAAGAAACTCACTGAACCATAAATCCCACTTCAGTGCAATCTCAGCACTACTTTACAGAATTTTAGGCAGTCCTCTTTTTTTGACAAAGAGTATGCAGATCATGGTTGCCACCGGTAAGAGTTTGGAACATTTCCACTGACTTCCACCAACTCCAGAGGCACCAACCCTAAAGTTATGATGATGTAATCTAAAGCAAAACGTGGCCCAGTAGGGAAAGTTCCCATTCCCAGAGTCAATGGCCAGTCCATTGTCCAGTGGCTCTTGGTAAAATGACAAATAAACAAACAGGATCGCTTTTAATTCAGTGTCAGGTTCAGCCTTATCATCCCCGTGGCCTGATGGTCAAGGATGAAGCTTCATTAATAGATTCACTTAGTTTGCAGTATAGAAAAATGCACTTTATGTAAAGAGAAACAGAGTCTATCCACCTTTCAGATAGACCAGTAGCTGTTATTTGGAAATGATGATGATAATAAATATGACTTTGCTCCCATTTCCAGACTAGCAGAGCTGTCAAACACACAGCCAGTACGATGGCAGTGCTCTAGCAGTTGAATGTCCACACTGTGGGTTAACAGGCAGATGGGTAGCTGGATCCATCACAGGCTATTCTAATCTGAAATGATTGATCTCAAATGGAGATTGACTGGTTTCATATTTGTGTAATTCCACTAAATTAATGATACGGGGATATAAGGAGACCAGAATCAAATAAAAGGATGCCAACTTCCAAGCAAGAAATTGGCTTTCAAATTTCTACAGTTGAGACTTCACCACTAAGACAATATACCTGTGCCTCCAAAAGCCACTTATACTATGTGGGGTCAGCTGGATTCACGTGCAGATAATAAAATTACACACACAGAGACACACACACACAAATATACATCTTATTTACGTATATTGCTTCAGATATTTTTGGCAGTCTTTCATATTCCCATGAAACTCGCTGCAGTTTGGGTTCTAAGTTCTCCAGCTTCAAATACTGCATTTTAATTCTACTTAATGAATTAGATATGCTTTAGAGCTATAATAAACTTTTCTTGTGAAGATATTTCTGAAGCATTGAGTCACATTGCTTACTGCGAATAAATACCGCAATAATATATTTACATAAATAATTTAAAATCCAAGAGCACAGTAGGTAATAAAAATATATTGCCATGATAAGCCATGAAACCAGAGAACAATGTTGCTTTAATTAAAAATTACAAATACACTGCAGTAAACAACTTATTTACACGTAGTTAAAAGTCTAACTATTGAATATCCTGGACTTGTTGAACCCAAAAAAGGGAAAAATACTGAAACCAATCTCTTCACGCAGACAAATATTGAGGACCGTAACTGTGTTTAATTAAGATCTACTGTTAATAATGGATTTCAGAGAGTGAGGTGGTTCTTTTAATTTCCCAAGGTAGAAAATGTTATTAAATTTGGCCTTTAACTTCTCATTGACATGTACACTTGAAACTTCTGATTAAAATTTCAGAGGTTGGGAAGAAGCACCCAAAATTAAACTCTTAAATCTGGCACAAAAATAACAATGATCCCTGATTAAGAAATCAAATTTCAGAAACTTCATTACTGTTCTATTAATAAATTGTTGGGTTATAATTAAAATGGGGCCTGCTGGATTTCTTTCATTTTTTAATTCTAAAAAAGTTGGAAACTGTAGAGGGAATTAAATACTTTAAAAAAAAGAAAAATAGGTTAATGAATCTAAGAAATGGGATCCAACTTGAACAGCTTCCTTTTCTTTCTGGGAGTGATCACAGCCGAACAAATATCTTACACCCAAAGGTATGTGTTCAGGAAAAACCACTGGTTCTGTCTGCTCCTTCCTTTCTACAACATCCATAGTCCAAAGCTCACTACGCTCACTGCGGACTTTTCATAAGAAATCACAGATCTGGGTATAGTTGTGAAAGTCAGTGTTAACCTAGTTTTAAACAGGTACAATTTAGAGTAAGATTAAACTTGATGACCACATTATTTAGCTGCTCAATATGAGCATTCGGTTCTTATTTCCAGGATGATGTTTCTACCTCTACCTTGAGTTTCTTTGAAACGTGAACACCGGTAGATCAGAGAAGAGCTGACACCATGAAAGTTCACCGCTAATCGTGTGCAGACAAATAGCTAGAGCTCAAGGTACGTGCTTTTGAGTCTCATGAACACTTGGAGTCATATTTTTTTCAGTGTAATACATTTTTGCCAGCTTGTTTGAGCTTTTAAATGAAATTCTCAGCCTGCAAAAACACTTCAAGCTGAAGAATAAGAAAGAAAATTGCTTCGAAAGTACAGCTGTCTTCAGGAATTTTTACAAAGTAAGCCACGTTTTTCAAAGAGATAAGTAATTTGAATCTGATTCAGATATGCAATGTTCAAAGAATAAATTCAGCCTAGATGTGGACAATGGCACAAATGGTTTCTATACACTATTCATGGTTCTTGAAATGCATTTATGATGCTATATCTAGTAGAGTAACTAAATTTCCTGATTACAAATAATCATCAGCCCCTCCTACAAGATTTATATAGAAAACTATCTAAAAATATCCCTACAGTTAGACATATCTCAGTTGTTATAGGTTGAAAATAAAAGAAAGTAACATTACTAATTCTCTGTTATTCTTTTGTTTGTATCCGTCTGCACATTTTGAACAGATACATACTTTGTTGGGGGTGATGTACATTGATCATACAGCACACACAATACAAATCTGGCATTCACTGCTTCTTGCAGACACAAAACGTTGCTTGCTTGTGGTCATTGATATTTAGTGTAGTATCTTGCTTAAAATTCTGTATTGTGCCTGCTTGGCCTTTATTCTACCAGTATAATCAGAGTAAGGACTCTGATAATATAATTTATAGCAGCTTAGCCTGAGAACCATGTAGTTTGGTATGTATTCTCTATAAAAGTCCTGGACCTAGGCCCAAACTCTAAATACACACCTGACTGTAGGAACTTAGGAGAAAACATTTCGGCCAGACCCAGACTAGTGAGTAGCTTTGGTCTTTATACATGCCATTTTACACTATCCTTAATTGCAGATGCTGTTCTCATAATACTAGTCTTCCTTTTTCACTGCTAGTAGCTATATGTTTCAATAATACCTGTCAGTGTTAAAAGCATCTTTTGAAAATGCTATTTTATACTTCCCTGTTATTTTAGCAAAAGGACATACAGGTAGTCAGATTAACCTTTCTTGAATCATTCCACCATTTCTCAGACTTCCATTACCTTTGCATTATTTTCTTCTAACTTACACAGCCACCGCCTTTTACATAGTTTCCATATATGATCACGCTTCATTCCCAACCCAATCTAGCTTATTTCTGCTCTTCTTTTCTGCACATGCAGGGTAAGAAGAGAAAAATCTTGCTTTCGGCTACAAACCTTCCAGGTTTTGGCCATGCAGATATGGTAAAACTTCTGGGAAAATTCTATTTAGATTATAAGCTAGTTATAGTCAAGATTTGAGAGTTCCTTTGCAGCCAGCTGTGAGATGTGGTGGACTGCAAAAAGCATTTATGTTACTTAACTGGTTACACACAAACCTTAAAGCTAACTTATGGTTTTCAGTGACTCATTGGTACGTCCTATAATTTCCGTGTCAATACGGTTAGGAAAAATTCACCAAAATCAGTAGGTCAAGGGGAAAAATTCAGATAATATTTTCTGGGTTGCTGGTTTTGATAACCAAATCCTTCTATTTTCTTGGCTTTTCTCTTTTAGCATCACAAAATCAACTGTTACATTAATTAATATGACTTTTCTTATCTCTCATGAAAATACATAAAGTTATGGAGAACTTCAATAATTATGTTTCTTAAACTCAGTCCCAATCCCAAAGGGAATAAATATATTTTCCCTACACAAGCCAGGTTCTGAATAATGCTGCTGAGGGTCATGTTGCTGTATCTCACAAGCAATAGAAACTCCATAGGTTTTCCAGCCATAGACACAAATTTGTGTGACCACAGAGAATGAAATAAGGAGTCTTTGGAGCAAAAACAAAAATTCAGAATAAAAATGCATTCTGTAAATAAATACATTTAGAAAACAAGGGGAATGACCTATGCTAAGAATCATCCTTCAGATAAACTGATATTTCAATGGCAGAACTGAAAGGCATTTTTGATAAAGAAAAACTGAAATATTTTTATTCCATTAACTAGGTATTTTTGAGGTGATGCAGAGAATTGGAAGTTTTAATTATCTGCCTTGCCTTTTTCCTCCTTCCTTGGAGATCAGCACGCTCACCTGCTTAAATTCACCTTCTCACTATTCGAATCCAAGGCTGTCAGTGCAGTCCTTTGCAATGGCATGCTTACTAACATTTGTTACCGACAAGAGAACGTCTTCAAGATCAGTAGCTTGCTTTTTTTGTAGAACAGTACGTATGTCAAACCTTCCTTAAAAAGAGCACAATCACTGCTAAACAACCCTGTGATAGTAGAGAAATCTACATCTATGGTATAGATTGACAGCGCACATTGTTCAGGCAAAGCTTTGAAGTCATTCTCACAAAGGTGTTTATGCCCTTTTATATATATACATTGATATCTATAGGAAATTAGACTCACAAGTAAGAACAAAAAATTAAACACAGATGTAGATTTTAGTTGTAGTGCCTAACCTGCAATTCTCAAATGCTGAGAAAAGCTGTCTGGAAAGTCAATTTACTATTAGAGAAGAAAGTAGTTGATCTTTCATTTTTCAAAAACTCTAAAACCAAAGCACCAGATCAGGTGGATCAAAATATAAGATGATGGCACCACTTAATACCTAGGTTTGCTCTTTGCGACATGGCACGCGTGGGGGATTATATTATCATAGTGCAGGAATAATAATTTACTTCCATCTCTCTAGGCAAGGCCAAGTCTTAGCTTACGGTAGCTTCAGTGTTTCACTGGGAAATATTTTCTCACCCCTTGAACATGGATGTATGGTCATTATTTCACTAAGGGACATTATAAGCGATCATAAACTGACTTAAACCGTATGTAAAACAGATAAATTATTTCTACACACATTTTAAATTTTTACACGTTTTCTCTGGCTCTACATGAAAGAAGAGGAATAAGCGAGCAGGTTAAAAGTAATTTTGAAACGCTATGCAAAGCTATGTCTATTGCTTGTCAATTGTTCTACTGCAGTAATTTCATAGCCTGGAAAACTACTGCCCACTGTCCAATGCAGTTCTTTGTCTTCATCAGACTGAATCTCTTCATTGCAGGAAAAAGAAAATGGCCACTTCTTATTATGTAGAGCCCAGACTAATTTAATTCTGTACTGGCAGGCAAATTCTCAGGCACGAAAGACACGCTCACTTTCTGATGGATGAAAATTAGAGGGTACTGCACTCACCTGATAGTCTGATGTTGCAGAGTATCTGGATCAGTGGCATTTACCGTTAACACAACACTGCCAATAGGGATGTTTTCTTGTTTTGTCACTGTCATTGGGTTTGGGTGGAAAACTGGGCCTTCATTCACATCCTCAACAGTGATCTGAACCGTCGCCGTGGAACTGGGGCCATAGGCTATGTCTGGAATCAACGGGTCTTCGTTTTCTACTTTGATCAGCAGCGTGTGAAACGCTGAAATCTCATAGTCTAAAGGCTGTAAAACATATCATAAAATCAGAGTGCAAGGTGCAAAGACAGTACCTAACACTTTTTCCTTGTACCCCACTGCAAACTAGCAGAAGATAGAATTAGCCAGAAAGGCACAACAGCATTCATTGCGTTTGATACGTGGTCAGAGTTTAGCATTAGACACAACGGTAGTTATAAAATGCATTGAAGATAATGAACATAATGGAGTTAATGAAAGATGGAGATGTCCCTCTATCCAAGAGCATACACTTTTTTGTCATAGCTCATACGTATAATTTAATTCTCATATATACATGTTTATTTATGATGTAACATGCATTTGGCTAAAAAATCAGTCATACTTAATAGCTACTTATGATAAGTAACATAAGGCTAATTTCTCAACTCCTACTTGAAATCAAAAGCACCGCCATGGAAATACATGCCATTTGTCTTAAGAATTGAAAATGCCTCTTCTGAAGTCAATCAGAGAAAATTCTGGTACAGGCAGAAACCAGGGCTATTTTTTTTTTAAAGTGTGAGATATAGGATTATCTTCATACAAAGACAGGCAATAAATTTTTTCATGAGTCTTTAGAAATGTGGGACCAAAGACGCCTCTCCAGTTCAGTCTGAAGCCACGTCCCTTACTTCCCTGGTATTTGCATCTGTGCTCTCTAACCGAGAACAAAATGTGGCCCTTGAATTCTAATCGTACCCTCAGTCACAAACAAAACTTTGTTGTAAAGTCTCATTATTAATTGTGATGCTTTCTGCAAAACTAGCTGTTATTTAAGCACAATGGCAATGTAGTTAGCAACAGGCAGGTCCTTATGACTAAAGAAGCAAGGTTACTGAGACAGAAGAAGGGGTTATGCATATTATTTGGACAAGAGCTGGTAGCCAACTATATATTTTTGAGTAACTTATCCTTGCTGTGCCGCCTTTTATGCAGTAAATCCAGTGGGTGCACCTTACAGTACTAATACAGTACAACAGCAAATTGTTCTTACTTTGACAACAGAGAGCATTCCCTCGTTAGTCTGGGGATTGGTATGGATTTCAAAACTCTGCCCTGGATTTCCGTTAATAATGGTGTAGACAGCTCTCCATGCTCCGGTTGCTGGGTCATCTCGGTCACCAACGGTTAAGTTTACTATTACACCTGTGACTCCCTCCTTTACTGTGGCTTGAAACTAGAAAAAAAAAAGTAGAGGAAATTGTTACTATTTTCAATTAATGACCACACACACACATGCAATATCCAAGCCTACATTAATTATTTACCACAACAGGAGAAAGATGTAATCCTTGACTGAAACTGAATGTTATAGGCTCTAAATAATACATTCTCACTCATGAAATATAAGGTAGCACATTACAGCTGCTCTCATTTAATAGATGGCAGATAAGCAGCGATGTGATAGGAACCAAGCTCTGGATGGTTCTGATCACAAGACGACAGTTCATCTCGTGTTACTGGAAAAGTGAATCCTGAAAGAATATGCATGTAGTGTTCCATAGGTGCATATGCTATCAGAAAGGGAACTATACTCATAGCTAAGCAGAAGAGGAAGCTGACTACTATAGCCCATTCTTGCCCTCCAATATACTGTTATTTACAAATAATCCAGTTTTGCATTTCAGACCAGTATTTTCATAAATTACCCCACCCATATTAATTTTTCACTACACTGTCATCAATACATAAAACATTTTTCACAAAAAGTGTTCCCATACCGTTTTTTGGAGGGGTTGCTCTAAAAGACTTAAAAATAATTGGACCTCATGCTACCACTTTGTCTGCGTAACTAAAAGTCAGTGTTACTTTCTTTTTTCAGTGGAAGAATTTTTTATGACCTTGTGAAGTTTATTGCACTGCTGTACTATTCAGCTAGCCAAGCCCTATGAGAAAATTCTAATTTACTACCCAGACAAACAGTGTATAACATCATTCTCATTTATGTAGGAAAAACATTAAGCAAACCATTGAAAAAGCTTGTAAGGGTCAGACTTAATAATACTCCTCACCTTTCAAGTACTTGAAGCTGATGTGCTAAAAGCACCGTATATAAGAGTGATAAGATAATACCTGCTTTATAGGTGGATAAACCAGGATGATAACATACCTAATCCTGAGAAGTGCTGAACATCAGCAGTACCATTATAGATCATTAGGAAATCTTAGCATTTCTAGGGATTAAGCCTTCAAAAGTCCAAAATTACAAACTTTAATGACACAAACAGGGTTTGCCATACGTGCACTGCTTAAAAGCTACATTGTCAGTGACAATATATCACTCAAGGGCAAAAATCCCTCAAGTGACTTCAAGACCTGAATAGACTAAATGTCTTTTGCTCTGTCTTATAGTCATAACACTACAGAAGATTTTGTGAGAATATTGAATCCAGAAAATGGCATTTTATTAATATATAGATTTCACAATCTGGACAAATAGTAGGTAAAATGGATTTCCTCATAGTAAAATACAGAGGAGACAACTATGTCTTTTCTAGTGTTCAAGTATCTTTTTTTCCATTTCATCCAATAGATTTGACTTATGTTTCTAAACCCTTTTTCAATTTAGCTGTATAATTTGAGTGAATGCATTCGGTTCAAGCTTTCCAGCCTCAAACCTGATTTTATAAAAGGATGACATTAATGATTGGCTATTTCTATCTTCTTCGGTATATTTAACAAAGAATTTAAAGATTCTTTTGATTTTGATAGTTAATATGTAACAGGTTGTGATTGAGCTCTGTTTCAGACAGATCATTAAGCTCATTTGCAGTTTAATTAACTCTAAACGATAATATAACAATATTTTTGCTTGCTTTGAAACCAATCAAAAGAAAAGCTCTATTAAGAATCTTGGAAATAACAGAGGAATAATTACCAAGATTGTATTCCTTCCTGCTCAGCAAAATGCTGTCACTGGAAAGCACACTTGGACATCTCTTATTCCAACTGAAAATAAGCGATTAGCCTGATTGATACTTTTGTGTTATTTCATTTGTCTCAGCTTGAGCATGTATGAAATGAGACGTCGGAACCATAAGAGCCAGAATTTTTCCAACAAGTCTCCAGTACCAAACAATTCCTATTTAGCTATGTAAAAAGGTGACCAGACTTCAAGGAACCTAATCCTAAAGAATCTAACCCTTAGATTTGACTGGGCATTTGCTCCTAATTCATATTGATCCTTCTGAAAAATCTTTCCCTTAATCCACTAGTCTGATTCAATTAAGTGTTCAATACTCCCTGGATCACCTTGGGAACAGTAAGACCTGTTAGGGTAAAATATGTAAAGATCTGGCTATTTTATTCAGATACATAATTGTGAAGCCAGTGAGATAAATTCATTATGCTTCCCCCATCAGTGCCAGACTATGAAAGAAAAGGTTGCCATGATGTGCCAGCTAGTTCAAAAAATATTGCATGTCAGTTTAAGGATATCTAATTCAAGGATATCTCAGCTAGGGTTGGCTTTCTTCTGCATTCCTATTTTGTCCTTATTTAGGAAGGGCTCTCAGTAGCTTCGATTGCAGCGAGTTAGTAGTGCAGAAGGGGCACACAGACTTGCTGGGGGCATAAAACTGCAGAGCTTCCGACACCAGCACATCAAGGAAATGACGTCTACGGGCAAAGGCTGTGCCGAGCCAAATAATTCCAAGCATAGTGGTACACTCACTCCTAGCATTTTCTGCATTTTAGAAATGACCATATAAACACAGAGGGTATTTGAAGCTGTCTAGAACATTGGACTAAAATCCGTTCAAGATGGATGAAAAAGCAGAATGATCAAATCACAGAAGTTGTCACATGGGTCTACTCTAAATTTATAATGTGAAAAGTATAATAAATCACAGATTTGTGATTGCAAAAGACAAACATCTACTGTGAAATAGAGAGGCCCAGAAAAATATAACATATATTATCTAGAAGGTGAACTCTTTTGCCTGTCGAGCCACCTTTATATAAAGAATAGACTTCCTAGTATTTGGAAAAATCTGTTATATTTATACTGGGTCTCTTTCAAAAACAAAAGTAAAGAAGGGAATTTAAAAACTATGAAAAGACAAAAATAGGAATTACATTTGGAAATAGAGAAAAGATAACCACAGATTAATCATATTTCAAAATGAAAGGTTTGCATTCTCAAAGCACGGTGCTTAACTGGGAGAGTCTGATCCAGTGCTCTAAAATAAAACCCCATAGTGGCTAACATAAATAATTGGATCACAAGTTAATTGATTTTACTCTTTTTAAATATCTGCACATCCCCTAAGCACCACTATAAATTAAGAATAAAATAGATGAGTTCAGTACTTTATTTAAACTGCTATCATCTAGACCCATATTAAAAAGAATAACTTGGAAGACAAATACCCTGGCCCAGAGTTGCATTTGGCTGGAAGGAGCTATGTTCATTTACTACTACTGAGCATTTGAAATACGTAAGGTTAACTTGCTCCGTGGAGTGATATGCCATATTGTCATTTATTGTGCTTATCATGCATACAGCCTAGAAATTTTAGTAATTTTGTCAAATTTAGAGTTTATAAACATAGTGAAAAAAAGACCTAATGCCCCTTTTTCTGTACCCTAAAGCTTACAAAAAAATACAGAAAGACAGACAACAGACTGATAGCAACTTAGAAGGAAACGATGAGTGAACAGCAGCCAGCATTCTGTGCTTAATCATCAGGTTTTTGTAGGCAAATGAGATTTTTAATGGGGAACTGAAAGACATCAAGGAAATATAGTGATGGATGTAGATGAAGAGTTCCTCTAAGAGTGTGAGGGTAGCTTGTGAGGAAGCACAAACGGACTTGAAAAATGTAATGAGTGAGCAATGTTTGCTGTCGTGATGGACTGACGGGAAGTAGATATCGACCACTGGACATTCTCGTGAGAGATCACAAAGACGGTTCCACTAGACATGGAGGTCCCTGTGAGTGGATATATTTCTTAAAACAAAGGAGTCAGTAAAGGCATGGCAAGCAGATGAGCAACATTCACAATAGCTGCGTTAGAATACAGCCGATGTAACACCACCCAGGGTAGCTCTGAGCAGAAAAGAGAATCTCAGTTCAGCAGTCAAACTCTAGTCCTCCCTTCCCTGGATCTTGCAAGCCTGCTCCAAACTATGTGCAAAGCTTGAGAAGATAACATGAAAAATTAGGGTTCCAAGCTGGCAGGAATTTTGTCTTACCAAGTATAGGACGTTCAAGATGGCAGGTATCTACTGAGAATAATTAAGCCTGCATCAAAGGCTAGTTAAAGGGAAAAGTCAAATGGGGAAACAAATTGAACCATAGCTTAATTGTAGCAGCTGTTTCCTGGTGGAGCCACGATATAATGTAACACAGCCAAATCCCGCTCCACACTGAGCTCTGTGGCAAACTGGTGGGACGCTACAGCGACAGCTCTCACTGAATGGCAAAATGGCTCTCTACGGTCTCAAGAAAAAACAATCTTATCAGATTTCTGCCATGGGGCAGATACATGAAAAGATCACTTTGTAAAATGTTATCACCTGAGAATCCAGGCAGTAACCCCATCTCAGCCTCAAAGAAAACTGGAAATGGTACCTAACCTGTATGAAAATTGGATTCTTACCTGACAGCCTTATTTAAAGCTTCTGTAGTAAGTAAGATTTTATTTACTGGCTTCTCAGAGTACAGAGGAACAAATGAACTCAACTGCATCAGAATCACCTGAATGTCTACTGTCCAGCAACAGCATGAGCATGCAGTAATAACCTTAATACCTTTATGAAGCCACTGAAAAACTCTCTCAGAGCGGGGTACCAATATACCCAAATTAAAGAGCTGCCGCAAGCAGCAAACACGATCCAAGATAAACGTGTCTGGGGTTGGTGATCGCTACCCCATGGCTCATTAAGATTCTGCATGCTGTGATTCCCAGTCAAGAACAAACAAATTAAAACTGCACGTCAGTTTGCATTTATCAGGGCAATATTCCAGTTGAAGGTATTCTGTGCTACTATCACGTGTTTCTTTCCTCATCTGTATATCATAAATGATGAAAAATAATGGGATATATTAATTCACACACCTGTCTCAGAAATTCCCCAGGGAAACTGTATTATTGTATTTGTCCTCTTCCACTGAAGTCCACTGCATTTGCAACCATATTTTGTCTATCTGCGTTCTTGAAAATATGAAGACAAGCTTATAAAATCTCTTGTAATCTGCTTACTCTTTGTCTGTGTCTTTTACTTTGCACATTGTCATTCAGTATGTGTGCACCTGAGTGGCAAATATTTATTTGTTAAGGAAACAATGTCTTTTCCATGCCTCTGTATCTGGAATATCTCCAAGGACAAACGAATTTTTGGAGTGATCACAAAGGTCTGCATGCTCAAGCAATCGGGACTGAGAATCTCATAAATGTCAGTAATGGACATTTCTTGTGGGACACAAAGCCCAGTTTGCCAGCTAAGAATAAATCAAGTTATCTGGCACTTGGAGCTCATCAGACTTCACAAGTCTGGCGAAGTACTAGGTGGAAATACTTAGCATAGCATTTGTGCATTGAGCAAAGCGAAACTGATGGTTCTTCAGTCACCTTTCATCTCGGTACAACGACCAAATGTGCTGGCCTGCTATGGGGGCGGGGCCAGCAGGCTGAAAAACAGGACCTGACCAACTGCAGTTTATACCAAACTCTCCATATGAGCAATTTAATTGCCAATTTTGTGGTCAGGGCAAATTGTTACTTGGTATTACATTCTCCCTAATCTCTTCTACAGATTTTGAAGGTATTTTCCCTCTTAAAACTGTGCATAGCTTTTACTATATGGGCACAAATGGCTGCTGTATTTCACTACAGAGATAGCTGTATTAACGTAATGGATTAAGTTGATGTAAGCGGTACATGAAGCAACACATGAAGCACTTTGGAAGCCATTTAGATGAAAGACACTATGTAAATATAAAACATTATCGTAGTATGACAAGGATTTGATGGTGTAAACTAGATGCAAAACACAAATTAAAGCTATGAGTCACCTAAACAGTCTGTAGTAATTGTCATTGTCTTACTGCCATAATGCTGGCTCGTAGGCACTATATTATTTCTTAACTTAAAGTGTTTCTTTCAGCTTATTCTATATTTTTTTCTAAGTACCTAATATTCTTCCATCTCCCTGGTGAAATTACAGAAAGAATTCAATTGTAGCTTAAAAAAAATATCTTTCCGAATATATGAAATTGACCATAATAATTTTGGATGCATTTTCACTTTTTACTTTTGAATGACTTTCACAGGCTATGTATTGTAAATGCCCTGTGATCTTTCAAGGCACACACCAGGTACTTTACAAAATAAAAGTGCTGCTCAGTAACGAAAGACGGAATGAGTATTTTTGCCCACTATATGCTGCAGCCTGCAACAAATCCAAAAGATTAATTAGCTAAATGGAAGGCCAAATATTAACTTCTGCTCTCTGTAACACGGCTATAATTTCTGTAGGCTCTATAAATTTGTGCCTTTTTACTGAAAAACACAAAGATGCTTAATATCACTGATATTAATCACGAATGATCAAAAAAAGGCAAGTTTCGACATGACTTTATCTTGTTTTGGTGTCATCAGTGCGCTTGGAAAAAATACTTCTAAGGAATACTAGTAATGCAACAAAGAAAGAAGAAAGTATTGATCGGGTTGTTTCCCCATGCTCCAGGTGAAAGTACCTCTGTGAGCAGTTTTCCATTGTGATGAAGCCAAGCTACCTCTGGGATTCAGTAGGACCACTTCAAGAACTCTTTAGGTATTAGGATTCATGATTGAGCAGGGCAGGGACAGAGTACAAAACTGACAAGGTAAAATGGACGGATGGGTAACCTGCTGGGCGCCGCAAGAGTTGCCTGTAAAGTTGCCAGAGTGGCAATGCGCAGAGTCCTTCTATCCCTCTTGCAGACCCCATAAAACTTAGAAAACTTAGGAAGATCTACAGATTAAGATCCTCATAAGACTCACAAATGAATTTAAAGACCTTTCCTTTCTGCTGCTTTCCCACAGTAGTGCTGAAGCCCCATTAGGAGCTGATGTTGTATTCCTATCCTCTCATTTACGTGCTTGCAGAAAACTAAAAAGCCATTCAGGGACTGTAAATAAGTGATAGTGAAGGATACTTGAAAATAGCCACTTGTTTGGAACTGTTTTGAAGACTTTTGTTTACACTAGACTTTGACTCTTTCTTAGCCCAGCTCATGGCCTCACTGAGTGAAGGCAAAAAGATAATTCTAACATGTATTAATCATATGTTGAATGCCTGCTTCAACGCCTGTTACCTCCAGGGCATACATCAAATGTAGTACAGTTGTCTGAAGATTCAGAAGGAAGACAAACATACTCTCTTTTTTTCCAGAATATATAAATAATTTAGAAAAGATTAATTCTTTTTTCACTTTTCCATCTATAAATGCAAGGTGCATTCAATTATTTCTAGAATAAATCAAGTACACACAAATACAATGGACACTTCCAGAATGATGGTCGTATTGTAGAAAAACAAATACTCTTTCTCCAGGTGAACAGAGGACAGTGAAAGGTCACTATAATATTTACTACACTTAAGGTACTTTTGAGAAAAACTCAAAGAAATAATGATGTTATTTTCTTATGTATCAAAAATTCTTTCCCCCCAGGTAGAACAAACCTTATGTTTAAAACAACAGCAACATAGAAAATGACGATCTGACCAAGCCTGAAAGAGGAAGCTACACCTATTCACCTGTTACAACATCAGTGTTGCCTAGGGACCAGGGAGATATCTGCTTTTCACATTTATGAGACCACTTGCGCTGTATTCAACCAACCCAGCTACGTTATTATTTCTTCCTCAGTGCACTTCCCATCAAGAGCACTGTTAAGCCTATCTTCTTTCTAAGATGCTGGATGCTGCCTTTAAATAGAATGAACTTTAAATATAATAGACTTAGCTGGATTTTTTTTTTTTTTCTTTTCTTTTTCATCCACTGCATTTCAGGAGCGGAAAGTTTTACAGGCTTTTCCCCCCATGAATCCACAAAGTTCTCACTTATGCTAATGATGGGCACAAGGGAAGGGAAGGAGGCCTTGTTAAATGCTCCTCTTTCATTTTCAGCAGAGACTTTTTCATGCCCAAACCAACTTTTCTGATGCTGAAGATTAACTTCTGAACAGATATGGTTGAGCTTACTGATACTACCTTACCAACAGAAAAACGTGTGGAAGCCACCTACTCATATTACAAGGAATTTACGCAAACTCTCCTATGCCACTAAGACTGCTTCACATGCCAGTCCCAGTTACAGGTGGGATGCATTTGCTCCATGGGTCAGAACCATAAGCAACAAATTCCTCCTACTAGTTCCCAGACTGTCACATTTTTGAGGTTTGTCTGGACAGGGAATGTGTCTAGAAAAGATTTCCTCTTTAATTGTTGAAGTTGCTGCCTGTACCATTTAGACTTCTTAACAGCAGGACAGATGAATTCACTCCTCTCTGAACATCAGAGTGGTAGATAAAAGGGGAATTTTATCACAACAGAAAGATTGCTTTGATAGCATTAACTGTAACATGCATATGCAGAGACCAGTTAATTTGCTAGAAAGTCTGGGAGATTTAGAGGAATGAAGGAGAAACTACTCTAGTGGCTTTGGTCTCCTCCCAGGTATAAATAAATGCAATGCACCCTCTGTACTGATGGGGAGGGAGCTGGGCAGTGACAAGAGCTTCAGCAGATGAAAGCTACTAATGATTTTTAAATTATTGTCTTGTTTACATTTAGGAAGTAGAGAAGGGATTTTGTGACTTCTCTTTAGGAAGGTAACTTCCAGGATTTCTTTTCATAAGTGTATAAAAACTGTATTTTAGTGTTATACAAAAGCAAACTAATGGAAGAAGTTAAAAAAAAAAAAAAAAAAGCTTTATTCTAAATAGGTCAAAGAACAAAAATTTCCTAGATAAAATTCTAGGGGGATCTTGTTCATCTATATAACTACTACTACAGTTACGAATGAATGTTCTATGAAATCCTAATTTCATGATTTATTACATTTTTATTAACTCAAGTCTGTTCACTCCCCTATTCTATTATTTGAGGTCTTAGCAATGAATAAGATTTTCCTGAATACTTTACCAAATATATGCTTAGAACTGACATGAGCTATGACTGTGCACAGATTTGATGAAAAAATAAAATGCCAAGAAATCCATTCTGACAAGCAAGGGTTTATACATGTCTTGGTGTGGAAAAAGAAAAAGAAAAAATAAAAAGCCGTTTAAGATGATGCTCTTATTACTCAGGAAATCATTACCTAAAATGACGTAGCCTGTTCTGGAGGTGATTTTTCTGTGTGTTTCTCCTGCCTTACATGAACACCTAAGAGGAAATGCATTCAGTTTTCTTGAGTGCACATAGTCTAATTTAAGTGAATTCTGTAATGCTGTTGGCTATTTTAAGTATTTTGGATAGTCATCTCCAGTAACTGAGCATCGATGTTGTCAACTTGAAGTTGAGCACAATTTTCTGAAAAAGCACCAATTCTAGATTTAAAGAACCTAAGCGATAAGAATATTATTAACTTCATTGGCAAGCAGCTCCAATGGTTATTTGTTCTCTGTTTAAAATTATGATGGTGATTACCTCTCAACTGTGTATAAATAAGGAAATAATAAATTAGTCTATAAAGCTCTTACATATAGACACCAACTTCATAGTGACTGTCACAATGTTTTGGAACCCAGCTAGTTCAACATCAGGTTTAAAATGTAGGTTAAATACAATTTGATTATGAAATGGAAGATGGAGCTGAGTCACAATTTAGCAGTATTTCCAAATAAGATTGCACTCTCTAAGGAAATAACAGATTAACGTGGGGCTTTTCAAATCCTTTACGCGCTTTTCAGAACATCATGAAAACACTCTGTTTTGGTACCTTAATATTGCAAGACTGAACCTTACTCTTACCAGGTTGAGACGCCAACATGTCTTTGCAGAGAGGCGGAAATTACAATGTCAATGAGACTTTCTCCATGGCAGAATATTTGGGCTCTTTGATCAAAAGAAGCATATGCATCCAAATGAGAAATCTTGCTTTTTCTGCCCTGAGAGGACATTGCTTCCAAAGACAATAGTTATTCACTGTGCCAGTTTACAGCTGATCATGACCCATGCTGCCAACAACAGATGTTTTGACAGTGGTTAAGCTTCTTCGCATGGTCTTTGGTGAGCAGTGCCTAGCAGCACCATTCGAAGCATTCAAAGTAACTTGTATCTCTAGAATATTTTAGCAATGAATTTCATCAATTCCCCAAACTTCTGGCATTTTAGGTTGTGCCAACTGATGGGGATGAGATGGCCTAGATTTACAAGCCGCTCCAGCTGAGAGCTGTCTGAATTTAGCCCAGTTTGAAAACTCTTTTTTGGAAGCAGATAAGAACTCTGCAAGGTTTCACACTGTTCCAGTGGAGGCAGGAGGTACAGATGGAAGTTTACAGGCAGTATTATCTGCAGCGATACAGAATTTGTCTGAATTTTAAAAATGAAATCTCTAGCCAGCGTTTTGTTTTCTGTGGAAAACTGGGTGGGGAAAGGACAATTTGGGCTGAAGGCTCTGTATGTCAATCCATCCGAACACAGTAAGTCTTCCAAGTCTGCCGGAGAAGTGATGAATGAAGTCTACTGCATGTACTTTCTTCTACTGGATATATATGATTTTTTTCTCAAATTATCTAGCCTACATCCGCTTTGCACAACATTCATTGAGCATAAACATTACTGCTATATCAAAAAGTTATGATACAAGAAGAATCATTTAGAAATCATAGACATAGGTGAACTTTCATGATTAATGGTCGCTTTCCTTTTCTGTTTTCCTCCCATAGCAGAAAAATCTTTATCATATCCTGAACATCCAGTTAAGCACAGAGCTCTCATTACCCTGACAGGGAACAACAAGGTCCTGGGGTCTCCAACCCTATTAGCACAGAAAAATTCTTCTCCCAAGGTCAAGAAGAAAGAATAACAGAAATAAATGCAACCTAATGACTACGGGGTGATCTGAGCCTCCCCATATAGCACGGTGATGGAAGCTTTCAAAAAGGCAGTTTGAGAGGAGTTCACTTGCAGCTGGGGTAGCCTGCTTCGAAAACACATGAGATTTAAGCATATATTGAGACATACAGTGCTGAACAGTGATTGAACGTGCAGCAACAGATGTATGGTTTGGCATTGCACAGATGTGGCAAAGGTCGGGAAAAAGCAAAGCTACGCTAAATAGATTTATTGCTTTCTGCTTTCAGGATACCCATGGTCTCCCATCTCCCACTGCCCAGCTCCTTTTGCCAATGCTCGTTTCATCTTTTCTTGAAAGAAAAATATTTGTGATAAATGAAAATGAAACATTCCTTCATCCTGGTCACAGCTAATGCTATGGTATGCTTGGAAATCCTTCAGCAGCAGCTTAAGTCCTCCAATTCCAAGCAGGCCAAATTTCAAGTGCAAATAAAGGCAATTCCCAGGAAATACAGGTGACACCAATAAGATAAAGAAGCATTTGGTATTATCATTAGTTTATATCAAAAAAGCTTTTCCACAGGGTTGAATGCTTATTAAATCAGCACATGTATGAAGAAAATTAGTTTATTAAGCAGCTGTGCTATTCCTCTCTCTTAAGATTGCTTCCCCTTCTTCTGTAGCAAATCTCTACATAATATGCCAATACATCTGCATCAAAATTGCCACACTGAACTCTTCCTGAGGAGAGCAAGCAAGTACACCAGCAATTAATTGGATCCTAACACACATTACTAGATAGAGATTTTTCAACTGAGCTTGCCAGTTCTAGGGGAAATCATCTAAAGGGACAATAAATACCACTTTATTTCTATACACAGCATTATGATATACTGTAAGCAGCCACCCTTTCTCCCCTTGGAAGGGAGAAAAATGCTGTGCTTGCAGGTAGCTTGAAACATACTATTTCTTGCTTCTGAGTAAGCTCATAATTAGAGTAGAAACATGAAGAACAATTTCAGTGAAGCTGTAAACTCCAACAGGAAGGAAAAAATCTATTTGAGGTTAGAACAAAATCTTTTTTAATCTGGCTAATACTGCTTTTGTGCTGATGCTGATCATTATATTTATTACTAAACAGCAGGACGTTCCAAAGCGTTGACACCTAACTTCACTTACTAGAAAAGCAATCACTTTCAGATATTCAGCTTGATGATTAATATGTAGATACCTAATTTTTAGTGAATTAAACCATGTTGTATCAATTTAGTGGTCTTTAGGATTTATAATCAAACCCTGATGACATCTGATTAATGCCCACATAGGCTCCCTGAACCTTACAATATTCTTGTTCCTTGGGAGCTCAGATCACAGCAGGCTGATTACCCCCCTGATTATCCTGAGTAACTGGGGTCAGAGGTTAGCTAGTACCACAGAACACATTTAATTCAATCAATTCAGTTAGTGAAGCAGTTGGGAAAAAAAAATATTGCAATTGCTGTAACACTGCATTAGAAAATTTGCTCAGGATTTCTGTGCTCCAACTGATGAGCATTTTTGCTTAATTCTAATTTAATATTCTGCTGGGGTTTGCAACTTCAATTACTTGTGATATTTTCACTCATAAAGTCAGGGCATTGAGCTTGGAGGGGGAAAGGAAAACCAGAGGAAGAAGAACTGCCTGTATTAACCTGTATAATAACCTTTTCTCACAGACACACACACTTTCTTAGCTCGGTTGTGGTTTTCCTGGTTACACACTTCAGCCGTGGCTCAGAAAAGTCCTCTTAGTTCTCTCCATTTGTCCCTTTTGTCACTGCCAGATTTTAGTTCTTCTTTTACTTTTGGTAGATTTTTAATATTGTTTAGCTGAGTACCACTTCATTTGTCTTACAAGCAAAGAGACTTTGATCGCTTGTGATACGGCACAGTCCTACATTCAGACAGCCCAGCACCCTTGTGCGTGCTCGGACAGAGTTTGGGCAAGCTCATTAAAGATAACGGCACTGTACTTCAGTCACCTGAAGCACCAAGTGCTGTGTCTAGGATGAAATATAAAAAAGGACCTCTTCCTACTCCCTGAAAGCCTCAAGGCACTTCTCACGTGAATACAAATTCCCAGCAGCTCAGTTTGAGTCCTGCCGGTTAGTTTTGCATCCTATATAACAATCCCGAGTCTGCTGATACACAGCTAACTCTTTATTGGGAGTCCTGAGGCTACCACCACAGCCACTGCCTCCTGACCCAGAGATGGGTTGGTTACCACAGTTTCAGCGGACTAATGACGATGGAGAACTTTCACTGCACTTCAAAAGGAGTCAGTGCACATCACTCACTCGCTTCCACATCAGTCAAGACGTGGGGCCGCGGCTGCACAAAGTCTGCACCAGCCACAATAACTTAAACTGCTTTCTGCTACCTATGGGACCCAAGTGCTGTCCCAATCGTTAAGTGCTAACGGCAGCCTAGAAAACACAGAATGATACAGTAACTGTGTATCTCTGTCCTATGGTATTGCCACTGCTAGTAACAGGCCAGGTTTGGAGTTTGCAAGGCCTCAAACCTCAGGATGGAGGTCTGCCAGGCTTGCTCTGCCTGAACTTTCCTTGCCCTGCCTGCAGCTTTGTTTCACTTGGTTTCACTGTAACAGTATTTAGCTAATTAATTTTTACTCTTCTATCTTTGGACAGTACTACCAAAGTTTCATAACTCTCACACAGTGATATAGTACAGAGAAGTAGGGGCCTTGTATAACAAAAGAGGTTTTGAGCAGTGGTGACACGGGATGCAATACAGAGAAGTACAGTCACAGGATAACGAGATATGAAGCACAGACTGGGCACCGGAGACCCCATGGCTATAAACAACTCACTAATGTTTAGTGAAAGAAATGCAGACCTGGAGCTGGATGAAACTGATTTTAGAGGCAACAAAGAAAAAGTATCTAACAAATGTAAAAGACATCATATATAGTAAATTTGGACGTAACCTGGAGCTTCAGACCAATGAAGAAAGATCAACATGTAGAAGCATGTTAGCAAATACATAAAAATGACCCCAAATGATATCAAAGGGAGGAAGAAGAAATGACCAACAGGAGCATCACGCTTGTCCTGGCAAAGGACTCCAGGTGCTGACAACTTGCCATAACGTCCCTACCACAAACACTGGAATGAAACCACCAACTTTACAACCCAGAGGAACCAGGAAACAGTGAGAATAACAGCAGGAAAAGGGTAGAAGCCAAGAAGGATGCGTACAAAAATTTTATAACTGTCATAGTATCATTACTGAAATTTTTTCTGAATAGAAGAATTATTATTTCTGCAGTAATTCAATGTGGATTAATAATGATTCTTGGATTAGGATGCACTTGGATTAGTTTTCAATTTTACTAACAATAAATTCTTGGCTTTGTATGTATGGTAGGCTTCCTCTTTGCCCATCAACAAGATTTTGAGTGTAGCAATACAACACCAAGGTTAGCCGTTATTTGCAATGCTTCTTCAGAAATTAAAGCAACTTTCCTGAGTAGGATTCTTTAATAAAGGAAACAAAGTCTTACACCTCCATTTTCCCTGCAAGCAGCAGAAAGTTGCAATTTAATCTTCTGCTTGCCCACGGAGAGGATCCTTTTTCCATGTTCCTTTGGGGTCCTTTGGAATGAAAAATACTATATGGTTATAAAACATTCTCTTAATGAAACTCGCTCTGAACTAACTCTGGAATTGATAAAACTCCTCCTAAGCCCCTGTGTACATTTGCCCACGGCACAAAGTCTGACACAGCTGTCAGACTCCCTTACCTTAAGAGAAACCCAAAATAGGAACTGCAGGGTAATTGCATGTCAGAAGTTAGGTGTATTAGCAGAGAGATGTGGAGAAGATCACAGTGTGCCTAAATGGGACGTACAGCTCCCCATCCAGTGCTTATAGACTCTCATTTGTGTATGAAATATCCTCAGCCTGTTCTATAACAAAACCCAAAACAAATAAAAACACCCAAATGATATCATCAAATTCTCCATATTAAACACAAGCCCGCATGTATAGAAGAAAACAAACAGCGGCAAAATCCCATCATATCAAAACGCTCAAAATATATATATTCTTCTCCTCCTGTGGCGAGGGTGAAAAAAGAAGAAACCACATATAGCAGATGTTAGTTTTGTCACTTACTCTGCTACTGGAAAAGAATCGTGGACAATAAAGGCAATTTAATGTTGCGAAAACAGCAAAACTGTGTTGAGATGTGTAAGAAGTAGTACTGTGTGCAAGACAGAAGCAGGAATTCTCCCATCTGCTCAGCACTGGGGAGCCCCAGCTGTATTATAGCACCCGATTCCTGCCCACAGCGTGGAAGGCAAAGAGCAATTGGAGCGGCAGATGTCTAAAGCTCATGGTCTTGAACAAGTCTGCGCAGCAAATGCATACAGGACCGTTGCAGAGAAAAGGATTGTCTTTGCGTCACCTTCATAGTGGACAAGGCCAAGAAGTGATGGGCTTCAGCGGAGGCAAGGAAAGTTCTCATCAGAGATGAGGCAAAACTTGCTACTAGCAGGGTAGCTGAAGTACTGTAGTAGATTGACGGGAGATCACAGAGACTGTATCTTCAAAGCTCTTGAAGGAAAAATAAGCAAATACTGGAAATTATACAAATAGGAGGGAGGGACTTGAGGATATCTTGAGAACTCCTCCCCTGCAGATTTCGTGGTACGCCCAAATCCAAGAGTCTACGCAGAACAGAAAGGGGAACTAAACACTTTTGCAGAGTTTTCTAACATTTTTAAGGTCCATGGTGCTCATTAACTTCCATGAAGCTCAGTGGATTGCCAAAAAAAAAAAAAAAAAAAAAAATTCTGTGCCCAAAACCAAGTGATAGGAAGAATCTTCCTAGGCGAGACTCCAGTCTCAAACGCCCCGTCATACAAGACTCTTCATTACGCTGGATTTGGTGCTGACAGCTAGAATACGGGGTGTAACTGCAAAATCACATTTGCCCTCCCTACTGCAGATAAAAGACGAAAATTATGCCTCTGGCATTTGCTTTCCTAGCTGGTCATATTCTCTTTTGGCAACAAAAACGTAGGGAAAGGGGAGAGGAAAATAATTATCATCTCAGCTTGGGGAAGGATTAAAAGGGAACAAGAACGGCAGAACTAGATACCTAAATTTAATTGTTTTGAGACTGTCTGCAACGTGGCCACTGTAAAAAAATGCCTGCTCCAGTTACAACTCCTCCATTCTTACTAGTGAATTAACAACTCTTTCCTAGCAGTCCCACAGGGGCAAACCGCTCCTGCCACTGCAGAGAAGGTTTCTGAAGAAAAATCATGCTTTTTTACAAATCTCAACCATTACTTCATCATTTTCCTGAATTGCCTGGCAAAGAGGTATTTAACAGCCTGCATTTAAATTCCGGAGCAGCTATGAAATGAAGAAAGCAGATTGATTCACATTCTGTTTCACTACTCTCTTCGCCAAAGTGATTTTTATCAGAGAAAAAAAAAAAAAAACCTAAAAAACCACAATCTGAGCCTGAGAATTCTGTTGTCAACTTCAAACCATTGAAAATTTTTACAGCTTGCTTACAATACAAACCCTTAGAAATAGGGTTTACAGAAGAAATGCTGCCAGAACGCCTAGGGCATATTATCCACTCATTCCTCACATGGAATTAGTGCAAAATATCACCCTTACATTGCCCACAAACCTTGCCAACAAATAAGAACGGCGATAGGCTGAGCGCGCACTGTCTGGGATTTTTATACTCATTTTTTTCCATGGCAACGTGTCTGTTTCATGCGCTTTTAAGCCTCCATAATTTTATTCCATCTAATCTCGGCATTGTCTTGTTTTGTTTGTTTATCACTTCCAGGGAGCACCTGCCATGCTCCTAGGCTGCTGCAAGACAAATAAACACATATTCAGGAGTGGTTGGGGCCAGCAGATGTGTTCCTTAGCTGCAAATTTCACTACAATTACACCCAACCTTCTCACCTCTCCCACTCACCAGTCATTATTTGTCCCTTCTTTGGTTTTTCCCAACTTGTTGCTAAGAAATTGCATAGCCTCCACTAGCATCGTAAATGCCAACCAAAAAGATTAAATGCAGCTGTGTGCCACCTCATTCTGTCAGAGAGAACAGATAGTGTCCTCAGAGTCCACCTGCCAATCTTCAACATAGATGGCAAGGGAGTTTTCCAATCGGATCCTGGGTGTTCCAGTGCCTAGGTTTTGCTGAATAGCCTTGAAAAGATGGGATTTAAATTGTATTGAGGATATTAGTCTAAAGTGAATGAAGTGGAGAGTATACTTCTCGTTTATATCCCCAGAGTGATAAATGTGAGAGCGTAATTTTTTTTTTTTCTAAGGCAAAGAAAATGGGAAACCAACACGGATTTCAGACACATGAGAAATAGCTTATGAATTTAGATGATAGTTCAGCAGAAATAAATTGTACATCTGTTCATTCATTTTAATAAAGCAGGGAAATGACACACTGCTGGAGCCCTTTGAGAACGCTGGTATTTTTAAATTATGATCCTATAATAGTAGCGTTAACATTTGTAATGCTGCCCATACTTTATGAATTTAAGAAAAATAAATTTATGGAATAAGTGAGCTTCACCCTATAGTCTGGGCTCTGGACGTTTAAAAGTAAATAAGGTGCTCCCTGAATACTTACAAATTAGTCCAGGAAAGACATTACAATAGCTTTACTATGTAACACAGACAACCCTCTGTGTGTTGACAAACCATGCTTATTATTTCTGAATAAATAATTCAGATGTGCAACATGTAGCTGAATGCATTTATTTCTGCTGACTAGTACCTAGCGTTTGCATTTATAGGCAGCTACAGTCTAGTACTTCCCTTTGAAAGTAGTCCTTTAAAGAAACAAACTAGATGCTTTTCTTGGCTGTACATATGCATGGAAACACGTACTACCTTCTGCTGAATTCAGGCAGGAATATTACCTTTCTCTTGCATCTCCCGTAACACAAAAATGAGAAATGGAAAAAGTTATGAGCTGAATACAATTGCTTCGTTGCTTCTATTTTACCATTATTTACAAAGACGACATACAAATTTAAGAAATAAACAAGTGAGGCTGCTGGGGATGTCACATTTTAAAAGCTTATGTTTTGATTTTCCAAACTGATCACCATGGGAAATAATAAATTAAGAACTCAATAATAGCTGTCATGTTTCCTTTAAAAGCACAATTAGTAAGATCATTAAAATTCCCTTTTAATCGATTGCATTAAAGCAATTACTACTAAAGAGAATCTAAAACTGATTAGTTGCTCACATATTGCCTCATTGATCAGCTGAGATAATCCTCATTCAAGAAAAGGGAAAACAGGCAAACCTGACATCCTTGAAAAGTGGTGAAGTTCAGCTGAAATCAGATGTCAGAATCTGAAACCTCTTTTTGTAATCCACCCTACACTGTTTCCCACTAACGTGCCAAATGAGTCAAGAGTGCATGCTTAAATATTTAAACGTCCTAAAAGAAAGACTTCACAGAGGCTACGCTGGAACCCAATATTGCTAAAAGAGGTACCTTACTGCTAACATCTATATCTCTATCTACCAGCACGCGGGTGTGTTCCTGTGCTCTGTATTGCTCGCTCCAGTTCCAGCAGGCAGTCCAAAAACAATCTCAACAGGCAGTCTAGGTAAACAAGACTTATTGTACTTTGGTTCTCTCATGAATACAGAAGAACTGAAGAAAAGAAATACCTCTGGGACACAGAAGACCCCTAGGCGAACACTTACCATTGACAGAAACCGTACAGATTTATTGATTGGAACTGCATTTTAATCATATGGCTGGAGGAAAGAAAACACTTCCTAGAGACTGCCAGTCAGCCCCAGCATGGGGCATGATAAAACTGTTTCTGCCGTTAATATCAGGCAGTGGCTACGTTAGAGTAAAAGGACATTAAAGAGTTCAACATCTGCAGGCAAAGTTGAATTTATTTACTCATGGCTTCAATTATTATTTAAGATGGAAAACTTGAAAAGGTCAGAGCTGCTAACTTAGAAAGCATGCCCTTCATTTGTCTTCAAACATACACTTTTTTCTTAGCTTAGTTCAACACTGAATCAATTAATCAGGTGCAATGTTCTCTGTTTTCAAATGCTAGTTGTGTTATTTTCAAGTAGACAAGTAAAACCAAACCAAATTTCAGTTTTGTTTTAATCCATATTAGAAAATGCAATTTTAGGACAACAAAACATCTGGTGCTCTGTTCAGGTAGGCAAGCATCTGTGGGCCTGTGTTTCTATGTACATAGATACGCATATGTATAAAATCCAGATTTACATTATAGTCTAATCCTGCAATCACATCTCCATGGAGCACTCTGGATGGGAGCCATAGCTTGGATACAGGCAGCTAAGAATATCAATACTAGAGATAGATCTTTTTCCTTGATATTATTTCAGCAAAAGACAACTGTTGGTTTAGATTTAAGCTTATTTAGCAGGATTGATTTTTCTTATGTACCTTTTGAAAGTTTCTCACATAACTCCTTAGATTTTTCAAACTTTTTTTGAACTAAAAGATTGCTTTCAACCCTTTAAACTTGTTGAGGACAGCAGCACTCTCCGTACCATCAGTCTTCTAAATGAAGAAAAATCATTGATCTAAGAACATCTGACAGTACTACATAACGTATGGGCACTGCTGGCCTCAGTGACTGAAGGCGGTCAAAACAAATGAGCTGAGGAGGAAGATATAAAGCATAAAAAAAAAAAATAATGAGATGATGTGTGGAAGCAGACAGTGATGGTACTCGATTTATAGAAGGCAGGCAAAGAGCGTACATGGACTTTTGCGAGTCATAAGCAAACAGTCAGTTTAAGTCGTGAAAACAGAAAGCTGGTTCCCAAGGGAAGCAGGCAGTGAGGGGGTGAAGAAGAGTTCACTGGGGGACAGCATCAAGGAATGGAAAAAGGAAGATCTTCCAGAAGTAATACCGAAGGAGCCAAATCGTGGGGACAGATAGAGGATCATAAGATGACAAAGGTCAGAAACATAGCTTTTTATGAAACACTAGAAGAGTTTTCCATATAAGAAGACAGCGGGGAAAGTGACGAAAATAAGAACAGAGAGGGGACATCACGCTCGGCAAAAAGGAGTCAGTGGATACATCACTGAAATTAGTCTTGGTAGATCTGAAGCAGGAACTCGACACAGGAGCAGAGAGGCATTCAAGGGATGCTAGACGTTCAGGGTCCGAGTCAAATGGCAGACTCAAGGAGTTTGGAGAGGAAGGAAAAATGAAAGTTAATTATTAAAATTCAGAAAAGGCTCCTTACAGGCTGCTGACTAAATAGTAGGCTTGAAATGGAGAAAACCCAAAAGATAAGAGTTTTCTCTTTGGTTGGTTGGTTGGTTGGGGGGGGGGGGTGTTTGTTTTTAAAAAAAGAGAATGATGAAGCAGGCAGAAGGGATTTTGAAGGATGATGCAAAAAGACAGTGATAAATTTCAGCACTGGGCAAATTAAATATCAAGAAGACTAGACAAGTAAGTAGCTGGAAGAAATCTTCCACAATATGCAGAGAAGTGAACAAAAAGATCTCTATAAAAGCTGCACCAAGCTAAGTGGAAGAGAAGAACAGGAGTTAGAACACAAACTCAAAAGGACTGGCCATAGAGCAACAGTGTCGGAGGGAAACATAGGGCCAGGTAACCGATTGGGATTCAGGGGTTTTTCATAATGGGGTCAAAGTCTAGAATGGGAAAGTGAGGATAACGTCAATACTGTGTAGTGTTGGATTATACTTCTTCTTGTGACATATGGTCTGAGAACACAGGGGAAAACATTTGTAAAAACAAATAAATATTAAGTGACTGTTAGACAGCCGGCTAGAGAAAGGGCTACCCTTTAAGCAAATAAGCATCTGGGACTCTAAGGCAAACAAGTCCTGGAAATAAGCCAAAGTAGAAAGTACAAGGGTATGAATAAATTACACTCCTGAACCATTTTCCTCAACAGAGACTATAACTGCAAAGAGTTCTGTATGAAGCCCCTAATCTGTTTTTTTCTTAAATGTATCAACACCGTTTTCATTCCAGTAAGTTCAAGAGATGATCAGCCCTATAGAATTTTATTGCTTTCCAAATGAGTCTCTTTCATAGGCACTTACTAACAATTTTACTTGAATAAATGTACAGCTCCTTTTAGCATGTTGATTTTTATCGGTTCACTATTTTAATGTTTCAGAGCAGAAGGAAAAAAGATATTTTGTCTAAATAATCCTGGCATTTTGATTCGTATGCACAGATGGTTAGCAAATTTTGTAGTAGCCAAATCAGTTTTAGTGTTGCTGACAAAAATCTTAAAATCTCACTTGTGAGTGAAGAAATTGATAAACTGATCACAAAACTCATTCCACTCTAGTGGAATGACCTAAGCAGTCGTATAACTATTATTTTTGTATGAATACACTTCAGCTTTATAAATCCCTTCTGCACATATAAACTGCAACTATGATACCAGCTCACACATATTGTGTAATTGCTGTTAAATAGGGTTTTGTCTGGTGCAAATTGAATACGTTAAGATCTATAGTCTGTTATCTTGTTTAATCCTACTTTAAAAATAGAACTCCTACAGATGCTAGAGGCATATTAACAGTGTGGGTTTCTTAACTCATGGGATTAAAGTGATATTTTGCTACACATCTAACAATTCCTCTATTTATTACTCCTCAAATCAGCTGTGCTGTATCAGACAAGGAGATTTAGAGTTCCTGGTATTTCTGTTAAGATTCCACATTCCACATGTGAGGAACTGTAACCCTTTATGTACATAAAATGAAAGTCACTTCAAGGTACAGAAAATTTGTGCTGGCTGCACCGCGAAGGTAATACCTGGTCACCTATTCCCCACTACCTGCCCACCAATTTTCATGCTGTCTAGGCTGAATGAGATAATGAGGATTTAGGAGCCACTCTGCAATGTATGGAAACCGCAGTGTTTCCACGTAGAGTTTAGGATTCCAGTCAACTGGAGGTTACATAGTCAAATGAGGTCTCCTAATACAGAACCCAAAAGTTAATTTGAGGAAAGAGATTGATGCATTCTTTCATATCTTGATCCGAAAATAATTGTGTGAAGTTTCTCTGAAGTCTGGGTGTCACCTGCCTGCACTCAATGTTGAAGGTGGAACTCCTTGGACAGTTAATGAGGTACAACATGCTATAAACCACTCTTGGAGAAGAGTGAAATGAAAGGAAATTTCCATGGAGTGCTCGAGCAGCACATTCAGAGGAAAAAAAAAAATTAATTTCTCAGGCAAGAGACTCCAATTTTAAAATTTATGTTAAAATTGAAATCTGTAGAAAGGAGTCCTAATTTGATGTGAAGGCAAGTGCAAAATTCCAGCTGGAGAGAAAAAGTTTAATTGGAAAATCACATAGCCATTCCTAGCAATGACTCCTAATAATTATGTTTATACAGCTTCCCTGAATAAGTGGTCCAAGACTAGGTCTGGAGACATTACATTATCTTTGTTTAGCTTGTGCTTCTCTCAAGAGCCTTTGTCTGAGCCTTCCATCCTCTTTAATTTCTCCTATCTGGTTACTTACCCAAAAGTATTTGTGCTAGATGTAGTCAAAACTCTTACTGCTACTGTTTGCTTTGTAATTCAGACCTTAATATCTATGGTAAAGTTCACACTTCATAGACCACATTGAGGAAGCGTATTAACCTTCACTTCTTGTAGAAGAGAGCAATAAATTGTGGGTTTATGGCTTTTTTGTTGCTCGCAGTGTTTGGATATTTGCTGTTAGCAGAAGCAGATGGAAGAAGTCTTCAGAGGATAGTCAGCACTGGAATGGTTTTGTGGTGAGAATTTACCAGCTGTAGTGAGAATTGCTGTTATTACCACTGAGTTGCTGCTGACCTTCCAAGCATAACCAAAGGGTTACAAAAGGCAAGGACTCGCACAGAAGCTTGCATCAGGACTGCTCAGATCAGCTGATCATAACAAATCAAGGAAGCTAAACAAAGAGCAGGAAAGGAACACAGAAAATTAGGAGGAAAAAAAAAAAAAAGAAAAGAAAAGGACTGGCAAAACCACAAGTTTACTATGTGAGCTGACTTGGAGAGCAAGAATGCTGGGAAAAAATCAGATCTGGAGAAGCAGTGAAGTGCCTTTGTGTTCCTCCCCAATTTCACAGCGTTTGAATGATCATTTCTATTCATAGAACCTTTCCTGTACTTATACAAGTGTTTCTCAGCTGCTTTCAGATTATAAAGCAGGCACTCTGTTGTTTTATGTACCACTGAAATGTGTTTATCTGGAGATTAAATAGACAACTTCATGTATTTCATGACCTTGGTGGAGAGAAACAAAGCAATGAACTCACCCCTCACAAGAAAGATAAATGTAGAAGTCTGCTGCCTACCGCTATGCAGTGTATCCAGCTCTAATTATGTGATAAGTGGATGGACTCAGTGTTAAACATATTTTGCAAAAGTTCTTGAACAAAGTGCTTACACTGGTTATGCAGATAGCTTGCTGAATGCCACATGAATACAAATCATTATGCACACAGTATGAATCTGGATGCGTACAGGAAACACTGGTCTTCCAAACCCTGTTTTTTGCTGAACGGTCCTCTATTTCAGTCAACGCACAGAATAAGCATATTTGCTTTTCTTTCTCTCTCTAAAATTATTCTATTCTTGCAATGCTATAGCAGAGTATGTGTTTTTAAGGTCATTGGTAATTCAGTCCCGAGTGGTGCTGAACATTTGTCATCACATGAGAAACCTCAAACTAGCTAATTTTGTTAAGAACTGACACACAACACTGAAGAAGAAGAAAAAAAATAACAAAAAGGTGATTTCATTATCCAGATAGCCAGATTGTTTAAGTAAGTCTTCCAGATGTCCTTAGTTTGGTACCACCACAACACAACCCAGAAATATTAACAAACATTCTTCTTGATCACAGGCATTTTTCTAAGTTATTTCAAAGTGGTTAAGCTTAGAAGATAGCTAGACATTTGGGATCCTGGTTGCACTGAGAGTCAAAGCAACCTACGCTCCTAAAACCAGCTTTTTAAACTCCAGTGGGAATGAGATGTCCTTACACCTATTTTTTAAAGTCAAATAAGCTCTTCTTTTTTATCTTTGACATCTAAAATTATTGCCGGGGGGGGGGGGGGGGTGTCTAAATGCCTACGTTATTTAGATACTTAGATTCCTAAACTGCTTATGTGATTTTGAAAACCTGTTCTGCAGCTCATGACAACTAAGAAAACTCTGAATGCCTTGGACTTTAACACAACTGAGAGTAGTGACCAATTATTAACTGTGAAGAAGTGGTAGAGTTAATAGAACTTTACTGAAAATGTCAAATATTGTGTCATTTTTGCAGTGAGAACAGAATGCTCACAGCCTTCATTCAGAAATTAAAATATTCGTCACTATTTAGATGCTTGTTTCCTTTCACATGGATTTAATAAAAAGCTTTTCATTTGACTGATACTCTCTAAACTAAAATAGATACTTTGCAAATGGATTCTAGCAGAAACACATATACATCTACATCTTTGCCTCAGCTTAAACATGAAAGAACACAACTCAGTTATGGGACAACTTGATCTCTTCTGTTTTCACCAAAACTGCTAGGTTAATATTTGTGGGAAAAAACATGAGTATCACAGGTTTAACACTGGAGTTATTTGTTTCGAGAAATAGACAATATATCCTGAGTTGCAAAGTTGTCTTCTTCATGCATGGTCCTGATTATACAAGAATAAAAAAGATATTAAGGGCATCATCTGTCCTCCATATCTATGAGGATAACAGAAGATGTAATGATTTTAAGTTCTAGCAAAGGAATTTCAGATCAGGCTATGCAGAAATTTTCATTGTTAAGATTTGTTCAGGAACAGACTGAGGAGCCTTTTGATTTTCGATCTCTGAATGTTTTAAGAACAGGTGAGACAGATATTTTAAAAGGATGACATAGGAATAGCAATCCTGCCTTGATCCCGTTTCCTCTATTTTCCATGACCAGAGAAATTATCTCTGAATTCTGCCTTTCGCATGTGAAAAATATACCAGGTAATGTCTTTCATTTGTTTTCAAGGAGGCTTTTGGGCACCTGGAACTTCAGATATGTCAAGTGTGTTAGTGAACTGCTACCAGAGTATGAAGTGGAAGTAAAGCTGGGTGAAAAGGTCAGTGCAAATGTTTACCTAGCGTAGGGGTTTCTGAAGGGTAAGATATGCTTCGGGAGCCTTGCTAGCTGTATTTACAGCTCTAGAAAAAACATGGATGTCCAAAGAGCTCATCTCTGGTGATCTCTAGCCATCATGAAGCTGTATCTTTATGCCAAAGTTTACTAACAGCTGTAGAGGCTTTGTCCTGCTCTGTTGAGTTTCTGCACGAATTCTGCTTTCTCTGCATGTAAATTGTCTCACAGTCCAAGAATGGGAGCCAAATGGAAATTCCAATATGCATTTTGTTCATGTGATTTTGCTACAATGGTTTTATCCATTCCAGAAAACTATTTCTCGTGACAAAGCAGTACTGGAGACAGTTTGCTCCAATTTGAGCAGGCTGCTACAATTTAAGACTGGTTCCCATAATATTTAGGCTGTAGTACAGCTCTATTTCTTAACTATTAGCCTGGCAACGGCTTCTTCTCATCTGTCCAGATCTGCTTATCGCTGCTCAAGTACCTCAGCTCAGTCGTCTGGCCTTCCAACATCCAGCGTGAGAGAATGGTACTTGAAATGAGAAAAAGCCAACTCGGCTTGTTCTCACCAGCTTGCTGAGCTGCTTGCTGGCAGCTCCCACTGGTCTTTTGCCTCTGTTCAGTCTGATTTACACACTGACTTCCCTCCCAACAGGAACATGAAAGAGGGCTGGTACCCTGGCCGTGCTCCTGAACTGCATTAGTCAAAGGACAGCACTCTTTTGCTCGGTTTTGCGCACAACTATGGTCCTCACTAGTGATTTCTCCAAATCAGATATAAGGGTCTAGAGGAAGGAGTTGCGGGGGAACTCATCTACCATTAACAGAATTGTTAGTGTCCAAAGGTAGGGTCCAGCTCACTGGCAAGACGCACTGAGAAAGGAATAAGATTAATTAGGAGCCCCAAAGGGCAACATTTTCCCTGTAAGACAAGATAAGAAGGACTGGGGTTGACTTTCAGATCACAGAAAAAGGGGAGGTGAGATTTGTTGCTGTTTTTAAATGTGCAGACTGAATGGACAGATCTAGTCTCTGTTGGTAAGGTATGTCTAGCACGGAAAATAACAATATCACATCTAAGAGAGAAATTTTTGTAAAAGAAGTATGGAAAAGAGGGCCAGGAGGAACCTTAAAAGTGCTTTTAGCTCAGTATTTGGTCCTCAATATGATTTAGCCAATACCAAGAATCAAGACAGGGACTCTCAAAGCTACAAGCGTGTTTCTCAAAAGCCTGAGCTGAAAAATAAATCTCTCCAGATGGTGCTCTGAAAGTCTCATATCCTCTTTGAACCACGAGCAGACGGAGATACATATTGTACTCCAGGGGCTGTTTTACCCCAGTGGGTAGCACAACTGAATCAGAAGACAGTGCTGGAAGTCATCATAAATCATGGTGACAAGCAACCTATTCACTTACAGGTCTCTATAGGAATTGATGAATCATTTATTAAAGCACACATTAGTCATTTATTACTCTTTTATAAACCGTTTTTCAGTAGGTATTCAAAATGTGAGCAAATCATATTTTTCACTTAGGACTCACAGCACTAGTATATCTCAAATTTCACTGTGGTGATGTTTTGTCAAATTACACAAACTTTATTCTGTTCACAGGAGGCAAGCTTTTTTATTTAACTTGAAAATTCATTTCCAGGAACATATATTCAAAAAATCTAAACTAGGAAAAATATTTTCCCAAATCTTACTCTCCCTGATGTGACAGAATTCTTTCTATTTTACATTGCTTTGTCCCAGAAATGGATGAAATTGAAGGTGAGGATGGAAGTGGCAGAAAGAGGAATCGTCTCAAGAACGAGACTGTTCCCTGGCCAAATGAAGTCTTTTTCTTATGTGCAAGTGCGAGCACTCTGACAAGTCCCACTACTTTTCAAGTGTATGACTAGGGATGTGCTGCTGTCCCAAATCTGTGGTGAAGGACAGATGTGAGAACTAGGTGGACTGTAGAAAAATCATCCCCTTAAGTGACATCACTGCATTCTTCTCTCAAGTGCCTGACACCATTTACTAAGGAAAGACAATATATCCGATATTAAGGAAAAATAATATCTTACTAAAGAACAGCAATGAAAGCTTCTTCCTTGGGAACAGATACTTTAAAAAATCAGGGCAGAAGCCAGAAGAGGGAGGCAAATATACTGAGTGGAAACCCATTTTTGAGCATATACTCCACGTTCAGGAATGGCATAAGACCAGAAGTAGGATTTGGTGGACAATATTTTTGGAGGAGGAAGAATAGACAGGAAGGGGTCAAATACCTATCACTGTCATGTTGAAACAATGTTTTTTCCTCCACTGGGTCTTAGGGAAGATCTGGGCAGAACCATGCCTACAGGAACAGATAGAAGTATTTGCCAGCTTGTGGCTTCCAGCAGATGCAACATTGCTAATTTTTCATCACACTTCAACCACAGTGACATTAACTATAGACTAAAATTACTGTTTTGCAGGCATACAACACTGCAGCAGTCTGTCACCAATTGTTCAAGTGACACAAGAAAATAATTCTCATTTTTCTTAATGTGCTAGGTATAAAAACAATACTCAGTACCATTAGCATTCACTCAGTCTAACTCATTCCCACACAGTTTGAATATCCTGCAGGACACAAACCAGGTATCAGATTTTCCAGAATGATCAATTCCAGCTCCTTGCTTTGCTTCATTTCTTACTTTCACGTAAGTAATCCCTCGCTGCTGAACAAAATTTGAGCCTAAGGCCTTAACTTGCTCAAAAGGAAATGCCAAATTGCTCTTTGTGATACAAAATACATGCTGTATTCAGTAATAATTCACAAAATTAATTTAAAAATTCTTTCATATTATAGAAATAGGGTTGTAAATTTTAAAGAGAGGCCACTAACTTTACAAGTATCTCTATTTTCATTCTCTATAATTTAAATCCGGCACAATATCCCAGCCATTGTGACCTTTTAAAAGGTAGACCTTGTTACCTCACCTAGGATTTTTGGAGGATCTCTTAAAACATTGCTCTTTTAGGCATTAAAGATGAAATTATTTAAACCCCTGGAGGGAACAGGGTACTGTTTGCACGTCTGAAGGGATTTTTGCACTGCTCGGAGCCTGTTATGAACAGTAAGGGTAAGTATATATGTGAAATAGAACAAGGCAGATATTTTGGAGGTGTGTAGAGAGATGGGGCAGTAACAAAATAATTAACTGGGCTGAATTCCACAAAGCAGTGTCTCATACATTAACCCATCAAAGTACCTGACACATACTTATAACCTCAAGGGCTTAAACTATTCCTCTGAAGTTAATGGAAGTGCTGTGTTGGATCACAGCCAGGTTGCTCAGCTTCTTCTGTGATTATGCCCTGACACACCATCAATGATTTTTTCCCTGAGCACAAAGGCCACAACTGCATCAGAATGGCATGGGTGTGGTAAGCAGGGGAAAAAAATAACAGGTGGAAGAACAGATTCACTACCTCTTCCAGCAAGATCTACATAAGCCCAGTAGAGCCTACTGCAAAACTGTGTACAGCAACAAAAGAGCATTTAGACCTTTCTGAAAATATCAAATAAAGCCTGTTAATGAGCATTTTGAATAGGTGTGTAAGGACCTGACCTCAAAGGAATAAATATAGAGTAAATAGGAGAACACAGAAGTGTATCATTGCTTAGGGGTAGATCCATAAACTTGTTTCTGAAGGAAAAAAAAGGAAGAGATTGGTCAAGTGTCAAAAGATAAAACTCATCTTCAATGGACAGAGACATCCTCACGCATGGCTAAGATTGCCTTGAGCTGAGGAATCAAAGAAATATCTGTTAACACATGTAAGACTTCTTGGAAACAGAAATACATAGAAATATAAAAATTTTCCACTTTGGAGAAAGCTATGAAAAAATCATTAAACTTCTGTCTCGGCATTAATATTACTGAAATCATATACAACTTTATTAATATATATATATATAAAATGATGCATTCTACATTCTACAAAACACCATTTAGTGCTATCCTGGTTTTGGCTGGGATAGAGTTAATTGTCTTCCTAGTCCCTCGTATAATCCTGTGTTTTGTATTTAGTATGAGAAGAATGTTGTTAACGCACTGATGTTTTAGTTGTTGCTAAGCAGTGCTTATCCCAAGTCAAGGATTTTTCAGTTTCCCATGCTCTGCCAGCAAGGAGATGCGCAAGAAGCTGGGAGGGGACACAGCCAGGACAACCAACCCGACCTAGCCAAAGGGATATTCCATACCATAGGACATCATGCTCAGTATATAAACCGGGAGGAGCTGGCCAGGAGCCCTGGGATGGCTGCTCAGGGACCGACTGGGCATCAGTCAGTGGGTACAGTGGGTGGTGAGCAATTGCGTTGTGCATCACTTGTCTTTTCTTGGGTTTTATTTCTCTCTTTTTTTTTTTTGTTACCTTCCTTTTTATTACAATTTTTATTATTATTTTAGTTTAGTTTAGTTATTAAACTGTTCTTATCTCAACCCACAAGTTTTACTTTTTTTTTTTTCCGATTCTCCTGCCCATCCTACTGGGGGTGGGGCGGAAGGAGTGAGTGAGTGAGCGGCTGCGTGGTGCTTAGTTGCTGTCTGAGGTTAAACCATGACAAGTGCACAGTCTGGGGTACCCAGTGTTGTACTTATACAGCATCCAGACTTTTGAACAAATCCAGCTCTCACAAATTCATTGGCTTTTACTGTGTCAGATCAGGAACGAATTTGGCCCCTGTGGTTATAGATGAAGAGAACGTGTTGAAAAGTTGGCTTAACTGAGCTACATCAACAACATACAACAAATAAAGGCAGAGCTATTTTAGGTAGAAATTATACTGTCAGAAGAAAACATAGGCCAGTAAATAAGCGTTTGTTTTATAAAAGGGAAAAACGCATTGAAAAAAGTATCTTTAAAGAGAAGGAAGGTAGCTGGGAAAACATGTCAATAGCATAAGAACCTAATCCTAAAGCAGCCAATCTCAAAGAAAATAAAAGATGTACTCTGAAATCAAACCTTCAGGTTTACTGAATTTGAGCTTTCTACTTCAAAAGTTATCTTGTAGAATATGTCTCTTTCTTTCAAGTCCTACTCCAATCAATAGTATTGCAGCATGTGGTATGTGACTGGTATTTAAATACAATAACTAAGTAGTTTAAGCAGTAAGCCAAATAAAGTGGCATTAGCTCTATTAATAGCCACTCTCCCTCCTCTTACACTACTTATTTTTAATAAAGCATATGTTTCTAAAGGGGCCTGACACCATATGTCTAAAGACTGATTTTTCCTGCCTTATTCATGGAATAAGAATATCACTTAGCAAGGCAGAGAGAAGATTTCTGAGGTCATTAACTTCTCTAAATAGCGAAAGGTTCAAAACCATGTCACAATGTATTATAAAAAGAGAGATGTCTCTACGGGAAAATTTGTATGTCATATAAAGTAGAAGAAAAACCTGCAAGACCAGCCTTTTCAACAAAAGCTACATAATGTTGTCTCTTCACACCTGCTATTTTATTTCTATACTGAAACCACCAGACTTCCAAGGGTACAGAGTACCTTTCACTATCACTGACTGAACTGAATTTATAAACATTTCTGAATTTCCACACAAATAGAGACTGTCTAACAGTACATTTGGGGCTAAGCAGGCACCCAAGTTTTTTTAACATGCTTGCCTAAATTACCAAACCATTAAGTCAAACAGGACATATAATTATAGAAAGATTTTTTTTTTTTTTAAAAAGAAAGCTCAAAGTTTGGAAATTCAAGTAGGTAGGACTCTGAATGACATGAATTGCTATCAGTATTGATTAATACAATCACTTCCTATTTCTAAATACACTGACTTGTCCTTTTACATTGTTATGTTCCAGAGGGCTAAAAAAATACAATATTTTAAATATATTTCAACTATTGATTGTCGGGAAACAGCTTTCCGAGTATTAAAAGCCTGATCTAACAGGTAATTCTAAGGGAATTAATAGTTTGATCAAAGCCACTTAGTTATCACCTATGTACGTGAAAGGTTTGGAACGGGCTCTCCATGGTAATTTTTAGGTGACTGAAATGCTCTTGCCAAAGCATTTCACTTACGTAATTATAGCTATTGCCACTGATTAGTGAAAAATAATATTCCTGTTAGCAAAATTGCCATTGTTTCTTATTCTTCTTCGGTTTTCTTTAAAAAAACCACCTCCATCCTTTTTCAATCTGGTTATCCAGTTTGCATTTATAAAAGAAATAATTATTCAAGTAAAATTGCAGTAATTTGTTTCAAAATAATCTGTTGTCAAATTGTTAAAATTAGGCCAGAAAAAAAAAAATTAAAAAAGGTAAAAACATACCTTAAGGAGAAACCCAAGACTTTTATAGCAATAGGCTTTCCTTTTCTTCTTCTAAAGTTACCTTAAAATCAGCATCCCTCATGCTTACTTCGCATCTTTTGGGAATATTCCTTAAACTCTGCAGAGCCTCAGGAAACTTTTACAGCAAAATGCAAACTAGCTGTTATTAGGTAAAACTTTTGACACTCTCTAATTGTCTCCAGACACCAGTGGCAAAAATAAAAAAAAATTAAAAAAAAAAAAAAAAAATCAGACTAATAATAAACGTGGGGGGGAAGGGAGCGGTGTGAGAAGGGCAGGAAATTTGGTAGATGCTTTGCCTGAAACCAGAAACTTTGCTGTAGCACTGTTGCACTCTCCTGCAGGCAGTGAATATCTTTTGGTTTGGGTTGGGGATTTTTTGACTTTTCAGCCTTCTTCAGGGGAATTCAACTTGCAGGGAAAAAAAAACTTTCCTTGCAAATTCCACCTGCAGGTTAAATTTAAAGCTTTTAGGACTAGAGCTTTCATTACAGAACTCTCAAGCCAGGACAAAACACGTTGCTTTCATCCATGTTCCTGACCATCAAAAACCCTAAGCTAGAACACAGGCAAGAGGGAATTCTCTATTTTCCCCCATAGGAGCAAAAGGAGAAAGTTACCCCTAGCAAACTTATTTTACAGGTTTTCATCCTGCTAGCCAACCTCTGAATGATATCTCTTGACATAAATGTTTACCTTGTGGATGCATTTTGTTTTGGAAATGATGCATACAAATTTATTAACATACAAGAAGAAAAGAGCAGCTCCAGGAAAGTCTGTCACATTAAGCTAAAAAAAATGCCTTTAAGTATTTTCTTCCATTAAGGAACATTTTTATATTTAGAAACAAGCTAATTACAATTACGTGTACCATTTTGTAGAAGACAGATGGCAAACTCTTACCTCCTTCTTGGTAAATTCTGGTGGATGGTCATTTTTGTCATCAATAAGAATAGTGGCAGTTGCTGTGCCAGTTAGTCCCACATCAAGACCACCCATATCTTTAGCTTCTATAACTAGCTCGTATTTTGGGGTTTCCATAGTCTGAAAAAAATAATAGAAAAGGAAAGGTTTAAAAAAAAAAAAAGACAACAGATTACATACTACTTTTAATTCACATTAAAATAGTAAATTTAAAAAAAATCTAAACCTTAATTTGGCCTAATATAACATAGCATAGAAACAGATCTGTTATCAGTGTTTTACCAAAACAGAAGCACAGCTTTCTATAAGCTTCAGCTGCTACAATGGAAACCTCATTTGGAATACAAGTGAATATTGGTAAACAGTACATAATCTACCCTGTTATTTAAGGAGATTAGGAAAGAGGAAAGAAATTAAAATATACCTGCTCTTTAAGAGTAAGCTCTCACTTCAGTGCACCAATATTTAGCAGCTTGCTTCATCAGTGTTATGATGGGTACATAATTAAATACTAATGTCACAATCTACATATAAATTCACTTTATTTTATTAAATCACATTCATTCTGTGTATTAGCATTTAGAAAGGTAATCTAAGTTTGCTTCACTGTAAGAAACAAGAAAGCAGTTTCTAAAATGGGCAACGAATGCCAGTTATCGCACAAAGCAAATGTGTATAGTAACATTAATGATTTACCTCTATAATGTCCGATTCCTGTGTCATGATTACTTACCTGCCTGCCTACCTATTGTAGAACCAGACAGCATAGGTCCATAGCAAAACCTACCCTTAATTTCCCTCCCCCGAAAGACAGTCATAACTTGGAAAAAAAATCATGGCCACCGTTCTGCAGTGGGAATATGACAGCATTTCTAATTCACCTCTCTTGCATCAGGCATGAAAGCACATCTGTTTGCAAGCTGGACAACAGGGTAGTAACAGGTCCCATCAAAGGCAGCTATTATCAGCATCAGAACCTGCTCCCATGGAATTTGTAGAGAATTTTGACATGGATTTCACTGGAGACAAGACCGGGCACCTAATTAAAATGAGTATTTTCCCCATTTGTATGGCTGCCTTATATGGAACCATCTGCCCGAAGACCATATGTGCTGCATCATCAATGGAGGACACAGATGGGAAAGTGCTGCAGTCACCTTTAAAACTATATGGTAAGAATATCACGTGTGCTCAGGAATGTTTTTTCAAACCTTCCTTGAAAAGTAAGTCTGGATCTCAGGGGCAAAGTGACATAAAGATGCCTGAAAAGGTGGCTAGTGGGCTTTTTTAACCTCAGACCAGCTCTATCAGCCAACTGTGATTACAAGAATGAAGGCTACACATCTTTGACATCACTCATCCTATGTCCTTTATCTAACACTTTTCCAGAGAATTAACATGGAGGGAGACAACTGGTGTTATACAACTTCATATAGCAACACAGTGATCTCTGTTTACCACCCACGCACTGCCTTATAAAGCAGAATCAAGGAAGCTGAGTAGGGCTTATTCCATAGCAGAGAACATAGAATCATAGAATGGTTTGGGTTGGAAGGGACCTTGAAAGGTCATCTAGTCCAACCCCCCTGCCACGAGCAGGGACATCTCCAACCAGATCGGGTTGCTCAGAGCTCCGTCCAACCTGACGGTGAATGTTTCCAGGGATGCGGCACCTACCACCTCTCTGGGCAACCTGCTCCAGTGGTTCACCACCCTCATGGTAAAAAATTTCTTCCTTACATCTAGTCTGAATCTCCCCTCTTTTAATTTAAAACCATTAGCCCTTGTCCTATCAAAACACGCTCTATTAAAAGTTAATCTTAAGCCCCCTTTAAGTATTGAAAGGCTGCAATAAGGTCTTCCCCGGAGCTTTCTCTTCTTCAGGCTGAATAACCCCAACTCCCTCAGCTTTTCCTTATAGGAGAGGTGTTGCATCCCTTTGACCATTTTTGTGGCCCTCCTCTGGACCTGCCCCAACAGGTCCATGTCTTTCCTGTACTGGGGACCCCAGAAGTGGATGCAGTACTCCAGAGGTGGAGTAGAGGGGGAGAATCTCCTCCCTCGACCTGCTGGTCACGCTTCTTTTGATACAGCCCAGGATACAATTGGTTTTCTGGGCTGCGAGCACACATTGCCGGCTCACGTCCAGTTTTTCATCCACCAGTACCCCCAAGTCCTTCTCTGCAGGCCTGCTCCCAATCCATTCATGCCCCGGCCTGTATCTCGCCATGTAAAATTTTAAATGACTTATTTCTCATCTCTAGCTTAGCAAAGCAACCTCTCGGGTCACACAATCTTCTATGTCGCTAAGTGATTTGAAAGCGTTTACTATACAGTGCATTTTTGCATTATGCATTTTCCTGGGTACATCACAACACCTTTCTTGGAGCATGTGCAAGAAGGAGATCCCAATTCCTTAGTACTTAGATCTTGAAGCATTTTTAGGCCATGAGAGAAGCAACCATATCAGTTGCTCATCAGAAGCAATATATTTGCATGCAAAATCAATGAGTCAAGCCAGAAGATATATTTAGTTCTAAAAACATATGGACTACCAGAAAATCAGATGCCACTGCCACACAGGGAATCCTAAGAAATGTATTTCCTTCAGTCTTACAACATTATTTCATGAAATTCATCTCAGAAGGCAGCAAACCAAGAACAGTATTTCGATTTATAACATCATATAAATATACGCAAAGAAATATTACTGACATGTCTCCAACAAAAATTCAGATTACAGAGTGGAACAAAATTCACAGTTTTCATATACTTACTTTTTTAAAATTTATTCGATGTATTCAAACCTGAATGCACCTTCTCTCCCCTCCCTTAGATGCAACTTTTTCATTATTTTGATTAGGAAGTTGTTATTCTTGTATGGAAAACTTGCAAAGCCATTTATCACTTCATGTTTATAAGCCTCTTTGCTCAGAAAGAGGCCCATTTTTACTTACAAATTGGCCTTTTTTCCTTTGAAAACTGTCCCATTTTCTATTGAAAGCAAGCCCATTTATGCTAGAAATTGTGTCTACTGCAGCAGAAATTTCTGTGACAAGAGTCCAATGTTTAAGCTCGCAACGGAATGTGAAAACATTGAATTTTGAGTAGTATTTCATATCATTATGAATACTTCACACTTTCCTGCTATGCAGCACTTTCTACATCTAGTTCTGTCACCAAATATTTGCTTTGTTAGAGAAAGCAACTCCTAACAGATCCAAACCCGAGAGCAGAGGCATGTTCCCATCAGATGCTCTCTTTACACTAGGAGATTGCACGTAAAGAACTTTTTAGCATTTCTCATACTTCTAGCCCAGTTAATTCAGGCACTAGCAGCAATTATTTGCATCTGTGGGATTTATCACACCACCGTAAATCCTGAGACACGGGAGTGGGGATCTGTGGCCGGAGCGTGGGTCCCTGTGCTCTTCCTAAGCCCGTTCCTCAGCTGACGAGGCTGGGGACATCCCCCAGGAATTGCCAGTGCCAGCTGACATGGCAATTCCTCATCTTTTCCCTCTTCGCCGGGCTCAGACCTTTTACCCCAGTGCAGTCTCTCCCTGCGCTTGCTCCCATCTTGTGAGAAATGGGTGTTCCTGGAGGAGGGCAGTGAAGGAGAAAAGCAGCCTTTCTTCACCTTCTCCATCCCTGCTACACCTCGCAGGTTAGGGATAAATGCGGCCCCCACTCTTGGTAGCATTTTGGGACCCCACAGTTGCTCAGACTGGTGTCCCACTGTGACATTGCCCGTCACGAAACCCAGGACCCCCGCTTCTGGAAGCGGTGACCTAGCCCCTGAAGCATACTCTCGCAAAACCAATCCAATTAATACCGTTTGGATAGCGAGCTGCTAGCAATATAAATATGCAATGACTCTCAACAAAGTGGATCTACAGCTAAAAAGGATAATAGATGATTTTAATAAATGAACATTAAGTCGCTGTTTGTGCGGCTTATTATTTATCAACTGTGACTTTGTGGAGTGTAACACTGTTGAGAGGGTTTGTATAATTACAGCAGGAGAACCATTCCTTTCCCCATAAATTTTCACTCCAGTCATTTAGCCACGGCAGGGGTGACACTGGCAAATTGTTTGGTTTGCCAAGGAGGTGAGCTGTGTCTTGAGTGTTTTTCTTTGAAGGTCCACCCACTGCCATTCTCACCAGTGTTAACATTCCTATCAGATTTCACTCCCCTGCCGCCTCGACATAACTGGTTCAGCACTAGTGAGCAACGAGAGGCCAGAACGGCACTTTTTCAGATTTCAGATTCCTGACAAAGCCAGCAGGATCTAATCACAACAGAGGGAAATAAAACAGTTTGGTGTAGATACACACAGGTGGAACAAACCAAGTGATTACTTTTAGGAGGTGCTGAATGAAACCAGATAATGATGGTTTTCTGCTGAGTTTTAATCTTTTAATATTTCCTACAGTTACAATAAAAAACTATCAGTGACTTAAGAGAAGCAAGCCATGGCTAGTATTTCACATCACCAGCAGTAACTGTCCAAGTCTTGGCATAAGCTATCACTTGCAGGCTGTAAGGCATTCACGTGCCGTTTAAATTCAGCTGGGATTGACAGCATCCTCAGTACAGTAGGACTCAAAATGTAAGATGGAACCAAGTGGAACTACTTGCATGATTACAAGAAAGGTTTAGAAGCCTTAGGTGGACATGTTCGAGAATATCAGTGGTCAAGTCCTGAATTTCCAGTTATGTACATGGACTCTCAGAGCCTTGCTATTGCTAGAACAACAACAAATCCCCTCTCTGAAACTTCAGATGCCCAAAGCTTTTAGAAGTGTGACCAATGTGTCTCCCCTTGTTTATTTATCTGGTAAGGAAGTGCAATCACTCAGGAAGCTGAGGTTTTCGCCGCGGCCTGGCTTTTTTTTCCATCTATCTTTAGGCATCCAAATTAAGTGTCTGCTCTTCGGAGCATCACTGCCGTGAAGTCAAAGGACAGAAGCCATTTCTGTATTTGTCTGCACTGATGATCTCAAGAGCTCAGTGCTCCTTAGTGCACATACCTTGGTGCATGACTAAAGCTGGTTGAAGATCTTAATGACTTGATAAAGATTGCAAAAAGTAGCACCAAAGTGAGGAACAGAAATCCCATTCTGGCACTGTATTAAAGAAGTGTATCCAAGCAGCGAATGATTAATTGTTTATCTAGATTCAATGGCCCTGGTAACTTTACCTTTGGTTGTGGGAGGAGGGAGGGAAAAATCTACTTTTGCTTAACTTCTGAAGTTCAAAAATTTCAGTCAGACTTTTTATTTGAATATAAAGAAAAACAGAACAAGTAAAGCAGATTCACAAGAAAGAAGAGCATGAGAAAACTCCTGTAACAAAGACCTCTTTTTGCCATTGATACCTGAAGCAGTCATGACTAAATCTAATCTATAAAGTTGGCATATAGATTGCACACGTATGAAAAGCACTTCATTCTGGCTGAAAATTGAACTCCTGGTCACTGTTAGTGTCAGTCAGATACAATGTACATTGGGAAACCTATTTACTAAAATCATGCTTTCTGTTTTTTCCAATATAACTATGTAGTTATTTTCAGGAGATAATATATTTTCTGGAAGGACACACTATGGGGTATTCGTGACACTGAAGCTAAACTAAGAAGAATTTGGATCAAGGCTTAATCTTCTTTGTAACATGTGTAGATGGACTGGGTTCAGAATTTTAGGCTGCTTTAGTCTTTTAGTTAATCTGTAATTCAAAGATGTTTAAACAGGAGTTCAACATATTTTCTTGTCAATCTTTACAACACTGTTTTTACCACCAGTATTTAAACTATATGTAGGGGGGCTGAAAAAGAATAATTTTGGCAAACGTCATTTTTCCCTTTCGCATTTATTCACATAATCAGCCTGCTACCCAACGCAGTATATTTTGTAGCTTCTCTTTTAGTGAATTTTAGGATCCTGCAAAGGATTTCAGGCTGTGAAACCCTGCCTCCCATCGGCACCCAGCTAAAAGCTGCAGATAGGCACCAAAGTCTGGAAAAAAACAGGACTCTTCAGTGTTTCCTCCTGGCTGGGTGTCCCCCCTGAAGTGTCTTTAGCTAGGTTTTCACCCAGTGCTCTGCAGTCATTGTAAAACACCTATGAATTGCATGTCCAGAAAAGGGCACACTTAGTATCACAACACCCAAGCCTTCGTTTGGTGCTTCAGTGCTTCATCCAAAAAAAAAAAAAAAAAACCCCAAACTGGGGAGAATAGAAACTCCCGAGTATGTACTCAGTTGCTACGATCAAAACAAACACTGTTTAGCAAGCAAACGCTGTACAGAACGGTCAAAACTCTTGCAAGGGTTTTAAGTATCCTTTTAGACTATCTTAACATTTATTACCAATAGAGAGTTTTTTACTGTTTCGTGGATATTAGTATTTTCTACAACAATGCACCCATGCCTCAACACTTCTATTTATAATTCTGTTTATAAATTATGTATTCATGCATAATACTGTATCAGTAGTGTGCTACCATATGATAATTGTTACTAATGCCTTTATAATATAAAGCTAACCAAAAAGAAAAATTAGGATTTAAATAATTTCAGTTCACGCTAAATAAATGCTTGTGTTCATTTAAGATGATAATTGCATACAGTATGTACTGAATGTGTCCTATTAAGACATAATCAATGTTCTTGTTGAGTAACAATATCAACAGTCAATCTAACATTGTTCCAGAGCACGCTGTCAGGATTTTGACAAATGTAGAATAAAAAAAGTGAAGCAGTGTGACTATTAACAGCTCTAACAGACATAATGCTTTTATAATTATAATATCAGCATTTTTTTTAAATGCCAATTGGTGCTGTGTAAAAAGGGCAATCTACACAGAGCCTTTGCATTTGGAGCTTGAATTACAGTTTGATGAATACAAAAACCCAAACAATTTTGTAACGTAAATCCTCTTTAGCTCACCAATTTCCAATTTTTTGTATCATAAAGGAAGGTCTACAGTTTAATCACTGTAATAATGTACTTCTGTTATGAAGAAAATCAATATCTATTTACTACCCACAGGAGACATATAGTTCATAAGTATATCTGGAAGCAAAAGGAAGAGTAAATTTTCTCCTTCAGCAGTTGCTGTTAAAAAAAGGAAAGAAATTGCTCCAAAGTGCTTGTTACGAATAGCTTTCCTGGCCAAAGATATTTTTTTCCCATCAAGAGGAAATCTGTAATTATTTAATATATAGGATGTATAGGATCAAGACTTTAATTCTTCATAATGCTGACATAACTATAGGGCTGATATACATGGATACGTTTGTTATATTTTACATGGAAATACAGGAACTGTATGTGCATGTTTCCAATATTTTGTGTAAAATCAGTTTTGATTGATATGCAAATTAGGATTTAGAGTTGCCATTGAATTCGTATCATTATGGAGAAGGCTGCCAACCATGATGGGGAGACAAGCTTTCCTTCGAGAAATATTAGAAATCTGCAGAGAAAAACTATTTGTTTACTGCTCACTCACTGTACAAACGTGTGCATCTCGGCTCTTCTATATAAGCACCACAATATTTGTGCAGACATTAACTTCATTTAAGGGAGCATCCTTACATTGAGAATGTTATTAATAAGGAATTTCTCCTTGGGTAGAGATCACCAGTTTCTAGGACAGAACAGTGATCGAAGCTCCATTTAGTCTGAGATATTTCCATTTAAATTATTATTGTTAGTTAGGCTTTTTCCAAAATCAAGCCCTGGGAAGAGAGCAAATATTCAGTATTCTAAAGAAAATCCTTAATTATCATAAAAGATATAACACCATTGAAGTTAGTACCCCTACGCTGTTTTTTAGCAGCCAAAGATATTTCCCTGAGTATAATTTGTTTGGAACAGCGTGGCACGTTGATCTGCAACAGCTACTCACTAGATGCTCATGGTTTGGGAAAAGAAACATTTTTCCATGTCCGCTGTGCTAGAAGTATAAAGTACTATAATAAATTTGAATAGCAATGGAGAATAAGAATCACAATGTCCCAAGGAAAATACTTGCTGTCAAATGTCATTAAATCAAACTTTTTTTTTTTTTTTTAAAACACAAGCTATGTTTCAGCTTTCCTTCTGGACAAATGTATGTAATTTCTTTTTTTTTTTTTTCAGGAAAAAAATTCAGTTGTTCCTCATAATTAAACAGTACTGCAGAAACCTTTCATTCCAGTGTGAAAGCATCAATTATTATGTAACTTCTCTTGCTGATTTTAGAACATTTAATCACTCTATTATTATTACATACTCGGAGGTGTCAGAAATACAACTACCACACTCATCTCACGTAAACCTTCTGTCAACAGCAGACAATAGCTATAGCGAGCGTCTACTCCCCAGTCCTAGGTCTGAAGAAAGAGAACTACATTATAGTCTATATGCAACTATAGGTCCTGATATATGCAAACATTCCCTTTGCATTTACATGTCACTAAGACTGTCGTTACTGCTATGCCCTCCCAAAGATTGTCCTGAGTTTAAAGAACACGTATAATCATGCTTGCTAGATCCCAGTTCCTCCAAGCGCTGTGTTATATGGTAGTCCAGCCCGCTACCTCAGAGCTCACTGGAGTTTGCAAACCCTTCCCGCAGTCACAGCCATACCCTTTAGGAGGTGAAGCGTGTAATTCAGAAGGATGTGGGTTTGGAGGCTAAGGCAGCTGTAAGTTCTTTTTGGAATAGCTACACACAAACATAACTTGGCCATGAAGCCTGCCCAGGTTAGAGCATCCTGTCCATTATCCATAATTCTCCAGAGCTCTGACTTTTCACAAAGTGACATGCTGCCCTAACACATCTTCCCATGTGCTGCGTATTCTTAATGTTAGCAGTTCCCCTTTCACAGCGCTTCCACCAAAAAGAACCCTCAACCCTTCTTGTACATGAAGTGCCTAGTATTGTGCTAGCCTGGTCCTTTAACATAGTACCAAAAGAATGCTGAAACCATGGCGCTACATCTATTCCTTATTGACTATATACCTACCAGTGTTTATATTCCGATTTTTGATGCTGGATAGAAAACACTGTATGGTATTCACATTAATTAATTGCACCCAGATAAAAACTATTGACGGAGCAGGTGGTAAACACTTTCCCTGGTGCTTAACACTTTCCAAGCCTTAACACATTGAACACTGTAACAGTGCTAATAAGCAAAGCCTTCCAAGGACTTTTTCATTAAAATCAGAGCACATGATCAGAAATGTTAACAGTCTGACTGACGGGTGTAGGAGCCACCATTCTGCCCAGTCCTGATTAATACACTTGTAAGGGAATACTGAAACTACTATACATTCTGCCAATTTGTACTTATTTTTACAATGGTAACAGTTTGAACAGAGCATATCAGAAAAGCTTTGTCCCAGAATAAATAAAAGTCTGCATCAGCCCACCCCGCTGGGTGAGAGAAGGTAAGATTCAGTTCTCCTGCCTGAACAGGACATTCAACTTGGTTGTCTCGACTGCTTCAGAAAGTACTAAACCTCAAGCTAGCTGTCAGGAGCACAAAAGATAAGAACTCCCTTCTGGATTACAGATATTTCTTTCAGCAAAGCTTTTTTTTTCAAATCACTACGTTTCTGTAACAAATGTTCATTTCGACAAATCAATATATTTCCATAAAAACCGTTCTGTAATACCCAATCGGCTCTATTTGCAGTGTTAATTATATATTTCCTTTTAACAGTCACAATTTGCAATTCAAATAATCTGCAGACCAAAAGATATTTGCTGAAAAAATATTCAAATAATTTTCAGCCATTAACATATTAGAGTTGTACAATCTGTTTGCAGACAATTTGTGAAGAGAAAGAAGGGCAAAGTTGTTCTAATAAATTATTAGTTGCAAATTATCGAATCATTCTTAGTCCCTGCCGTACGTAGAAATGAGTCTATTTAAATCCAAAAACATAAATGGAGAAACAACTTTCTCCAAGGCAGTAACCTACCACGGTTATCAGTACAGACACCTTTCCAAATATCTCTGTATTAAAATACCTCTGCCAAGAGAATTCCCTAAGTAAATGAAGGGTGTAAAGGTCACATAATAAGGATCAGTACACAGAGATGAGTGAAGGTGTTCTCCAGCAACTTTAAGAGAGAAAAAAATCATAAGCAACCCCCAAAGTATTCAAGCCGGAAAAGATCCTCAGCCCAGCATAAATCAGCACAGACCCACTGACTTTATATGGGCTACCCAAGTTTATTTACACATTTATTAAGCTATAACTTACCATGTTTATGAATGAACATGCATCTATGCTTTCATGCCACAATATAAGATGCTTCTGTCTCTTGTAAAACTGTAGGGGTTCCCATAAATTTGCATTTAAAACAAAGCAGAACCAAGTGCCAAAGGCTGCCTTCCAAATCATCATGGCATCAAGAGCATGAGAGCCCAAACCCCACACTTTGAAAAAAAGTTCCCAAATTCTTCAAAACAGGAGGATGAAGATAATATTTCCTGCCTTGTTGCAGGTATAATCACATTAGAATTAGGGAAACCTTGTTCAGCAGTAATCGCAAGAGGGTGTCTGTGCCTGTGTTTGTACAACACAGGCTCTGGAAACTAATGAGAAGTTCTAGGCATTTAACCCAGTGGGGAGGGGGATCAATCCACGGTATAAATATTTCATACAAAAGCAGTAACATGCAGCTGGTCAGCACTCCCCTCTCTTTACTGGAAACAAATTGCTTTCCTAAATTGTGTGGACAGCAGCCAATGGCAGTTATCAGTGATCTCATTGATAAACGCTCATTATACCTGCAGCCCTGAAATGGAATCCTTCACTGAGCAAAGAAACAAAAGGCTCGGTCAACCATGCTTATCTGTGCTTGAATTTGCTCCTCCTTGAGTCTGAATCAGGCTCAACAAGCCCTGAAGTGTTTTCTGCACGCTTTGGAGGAGGATACTGAACGGTTCCAAAAGGTAAACACGGCTTTTCACGGAAGTGTGTGTCCCAGAAAAGGCATCTCCAGAGCAGAGGAGAAAAAAAAAAAAAAAAAAAAAAAAAAAAAAGCTGAGTTTTCTGTTCTTAAGCTGCCAAGAAGTGGGTCTGAACAAGGCAGAGGGAAAACCTGAAGCAGTTCAACCCGAGCTTATTCCCAACACCTCTCTTTCCTCACAAAATCAGCTCTGAACCAAGCAATAAACCAAGAACTTAGCTTAAATCCCGGACACTGTAGGCCCCTCTACTCCCAGACTGCACTTATTAGCACACATTTTTGAAGGATTGCAGGAAACAAAGTGAAACCTAATGCTGATTATTTTATTATCTGCCACCATCAAGCAATCTATCATCTTACCAGAGCTGAATTTACATCGATCAAGTTTATACCACTGAGACCTGACTGGATGCCAACGCAACACTTCTACTAATCTACCTCGTCATTCCAAGACATCACAGAGCCATATAGTGCCTTTCTTCACCTTTTCATCAAACGTCAAACCCTAGACGGACGCTCAGGCATGTCAAATTCATTTAAATGCAACCAGTTGACAGTAGCAGTCCCAGAGAAAGCTGCTTGACCACAGGCCCGTGCAGGGTTGCATATGCTGTTGCTTCCGCGCTGATCAGGAAAGTCCTTTTGAAGTGAACTTTCCCGCTGTTTACACTTACTAAGCTCCAGTTTGCATCACTGAGAGTGTGGCAACTGGATTTCTTTCAGCTGAAATTCCACTGGAGAATGTGCTCTGGGTGCCACCTAATTCTTTCCAGCCATCAGTGTGATTCAGTCTGGGGGACCAGACTAGAGCTGTCGGAAATGAAAAATTGCAGTGTACGACATGGATGTCAGGTCCTCAGCCTGAACTCTTTTGCTCTACAGATCTGCTTCTACTGGTCTACTCTATCTGCTGATGCAGAAATAGCCTTGCAGTCCACAATAAGCGAGTCAGCTATAGAGTTTACCGTCTCTAATCAGTGACACCAACCTCTTACCACAGACCAGGCAAGGAGACAACAGCAGGGACAAGAACCGATAGAACCCCTAAAGTCCCAAAGGCGCAAGACCAGGATGAACCATCTGATAAACCATCTGACAGTACCCGATGCGAAGGCTTTTCAAGTAGGTGCTTCATCCTTACCCCCAAACAGCATCTCTAGATCTACAAAAGCTTAGCATTATTCCTGTGCCCAGTTTATGCTGAAGAATGTGAACAAGGCCATTTGTTCGCCGAGGTCTGTGACTGATCACTGGGAAACAGGTTTCTCAAGGATCTTTGCACAGCAGCTGAAAATGAAAGTTTTCCTTGAGTTTCAATTTATAATCATCTAAACCAATATTCTCTGCCTAGGTAATAAAAGATAATAAGTTTTATGATACCTCCCTAATGCCAAGTCTTTACATAATCTGTTATCAGATGAATCAAAATGAAGCTTACTGGGTTAACGTCAGAAATCACATTCTCACAAATTAGGTGCACTTAGATTATATTTCCCTCCATAAACATTCCAATTCCCACAACAGAAAGCAATGTTATAAAGGTCAGGACGGAAATTGTGTTTCTGCTGTGTAATCTGCTTTGCAAATTTGTACCGGTGGTCAAAATGCCCAGAAAACTCAATTACTGACTTGCTATGACAACCAAACATCAGAAGGCCTAGGCAGACAGAGGTTATTTCTAAAATTAGTACCCTAATGCAAAAAGCATATTCTATGATTCCAGATGTACAACCTTTGCCTGATGTTTATATTGTTAAATATTAAAGGAAGCACTGTCTATTATTTCAGGCATGTTATCAGGAACACGATATTCTAGTTAAACAGGTGCATTCGAAGTTGGAGTTGGAGGGGAAAAAGACCCTCCATGTCCGTTTGAACCACTTACCGTTTAAACTTGGTACTCTAATCAAAATAGTCACCAAATGTTACTTTTAATCACTATTATAGTTTTTCCTGTAATTTTTTATGCAAATCTTATTTTAGAGTTTAGTGTTCTATTGCCAGTAATAATTCCAGGTAGCTTTTGAAATAAAGGACCCTGCTGAGAGTGTAATGAATCAGTAAATGATACTAGCTTTGCTCATGGACAAAAACAATTCTAGTGGCTGCATTTATACTCTCATTGGGTTATACCCGCAGAATATAAATTGATCTAATTCTAAATCATCCAAGGGAAAATGATGTAAAATGGATTTCAATTACACGATTGCTGTTTTACCAAAAAGCTTATCACACTATGGGGTGAAAAATCAACGCCTCCATAGGATTTACTTTCTGATAAAAGACGTAACAATGGAATTTTCCATTTAAAATTTCTCCAGTCAATTTCATTCTTTTCTTACTTAATCCGACGTATCTTTTTATCAGCTTCCTTTCATGATAAAAAATAATTAAATGCCTTATTTGGAGTTCCTATACTTTCTGCTTTGGTTAATAAGTTCTATTTTTGCTAAACTTTCATAATCCTACTTAAATCTTCTAAGAGCAACCTCCAACAAAACAGCTCCCTCCTCCCCACCCCCCTAAAGTCAGGCTTCATTTTCTTGCAACCAAACCAAGATTTCTAGGTCATTCTCACTTTTAGACTTAGTCTGTCACTGCCTTGTGCAGATTTTGCACTGTAGTACAGTTGCTTTTAGTGAACAATAAGGGATGTTAACCTGCTACAGGTTGCTCCTCTTATAAGTTTATGTCTCTGCACTAGAACTGTACACAGCTTCTTTCTGTAAATCAGTCTTCCAAAGATTTTTACATTCGCTATAAAAGAAAGAATAATTCATTTGTTTTATTAGCAGTACCAAGATAGAACCTACTAATAGTATGAATGTAGTGTGGTGACCTAGAAGAAAACCAATAGAAAATAAACATAAAAAAAGTAAGTGTGGGAAGATCATGCATGCAGAATAATTTTCCTTTCAAGGATTTTGGAAGATTCAATAAATGCATAGCTCTTTGGATAAATAGAAAATCTCACAAAAAGGCATAATCATCAGAACACTGGCAGATACTTGACATAAAATATAGGACACATTGCTCAAATAATAAGAAATAATACTGAGGTATAATCTTGACTTCTCTTCTGTACAATCCAGCAGCTGTATGTTCTTTTAAAGGTTTAGCAGCATAGTTTTCTGGCCCAAAATCTTGCTCAAGACTTCGTCTCAGTGAAATAAATCTTGCTTTATAGGAAGTACATTATATTTTTATTCATTGCAACGCCATAGTATTTGTTAAAAAAATTGCCTGAAGTAATAGCATTCTCAAAAAGTATTTAGCTAATTTTGTCTGCTTTCCCCTATGAAGCATCACCATAAAGTATTTATGTCAGGTTCCTGAGGATCTGTTATCCTGGTCTTCCTGTTCAAGGAAATACTCTGCCAGAAGGTCTGAGATGTGACAGATCTGGGAGGCGTATGACCGACCCCGCAGCAAGAGATCAGCAAAGTTAATGGGAAAGTTCTCTTCACCTTCAACAGGTTGGAGTGAAACATTCTTATGGGAAGCAGACTGTACAACTATCTCCTCAGGTAGAAACACTCAGTGATGCAGGCTTCATTTTAATCATTTGATCATTTTAATCAGGACATTGCACTAGCAAAGGTCCAAAGAAATCTTACGCGCTCTGCTTTAATAATGAAACATCAGTTAACGTTTTATAATATTGCCTTGTTGTAACTGTTTTATATCATATATGAAGTAACTTAGTAAAATGTATAGAACTAGTACAAATGAAGTGATAGTGAGCTAAGACTGCACAGCATATTTTGTAGTAAGTATGGTACCAAAATATCCTTCATTCACGCTACTCAATGTCAAAAATTTCTGGAGGCCTGTTGCTCTACAAAGTGGTTTTATATACAACTTTCCTTCGGGAGAATTCCCAAAACACACTGCAAAGAAAAAAGAGTCATTGCTAATTTTCAGACTTAAGACAGACAGAAAGATAAGAGTTAATGACTGAGAGAAATCCAGTGTTTTGTATTAAGGAAGGACAAACTGCAATTAAGTGCGTAACATCTGTCACCATGGAGAGACAGAGGGGAGGTGAATATGTGAGGCAGGATATGAGTGGATGTGGGGGTGAGCAGAGGTCAGGGAACTGTGATGGAGAGAGTCTGTAAAGAGTTTTGAAACCTTGAAGTCCCATTTCCAGGCAGTTCTTGTAGACTAAAAGCAGGAAACCCAACAATGGAGAGAATGGTATGAGAGGCACTGCTAGCAGGAAGAGAAGTGGGAGGGAAGAATACTTGATTCCCTTGAAGAACTGGGAAGAGACATCCATAACATTATTAAACAAACTTTTCAAAGCTAGAAAGTAGCCAAGTAGCACGGATGTCTGAAGGGACCCACGCATCCTTGTGTTCCCCACCATGGCATTTTTGCATAGCTCATATGGCAGAAGACAGATACAGAACTATAGTACAGACAAATTCTGGCTGTGGCCCAAATGCTTTGATAAGCAAGTTTGCCCACAAGCAAGGCAAGGGCTTTTAATAGCATGAAACAAACTGGGTCAAAATCCTTTCAGTGCAGTGCATCTTAGACACACATAAATAAATATAATTTTGTATTACTGTCTGACATCTCATAAAGATTTGCGATTATGCCAAATAAATGACTGAGGCACCTTTTCAATTCTCTACAGATTAGAATTTTCTGTGTCTAGAATGTGTACCAGGGGAATGTATGAAACTCGCAATTCGTATTTCAGGATGTCCTTCAACAGCTGTTGGACCAACAATACATTTGATACTGACCTCCCTCAGATCGAGATCTAATTCCTGACATTTCTGCAGGTCAGAGATTATGTGTCATTTTGGAATGCCCTGCAACCTTTACCAAATCTAAGAAACTCTTATTCACATAAATAATTTATACGCACATATCTCCTACTGAAACCAACAAATGAGTCAGAGTTGCAGGATCAGGTTCATGTCCTGGAACTACTTCAAAACATTTTTGTAAAAAGGAAATCAAAGTGGGCACGGCAACTGTAAATCTAATGGGATTTAAATATAATTAAAATTGAATACTAAAAATTAGGGTGTATAATCATAATGACAATTCAAGCTTAAGAAGAGTAGCACAGTAATGAACGCATTAAGAGCAATACCCTTTCTCTCTCTCTCTCAATGGAAGTGTTTGAAACTATGATTTAATACAAATCCACTATTTGAAATGAGATTAACAAATATTAGTCTCGTTAGAAATTTTAATATTATTTGGATAAACTTTATTGAGAGAGGAAGAAAAGGAACAGAGAAATTTCAAATTCACAAGAAAAGTGCAGAATAGAATTAAATTTTCTGCTGCCTTAAAAGCCTATTGAGGTCACTTGAAGTTAAACAGATTTCTAGAGGTAGAAAATGCTGAGTTAACATTACAATAAACAGAACTGATTGGAAGGGAGGCTACAAGTAAAACAATTAGCTTAATAAACAGATGGAGAAGACACTTTCAAAATTACTGCCTTTGTCAAACGTTCAGCATCTTAAGCCTGGTAAGACCCTGTTTATCGAAGCAGGAATACAATTACTGGAGAAAATGTAAAATAAAATTTACACTAGATATGTGTGAACTTATGAAAGCAGAACTACGGTACACAAAGGAAAGTAAAGCAGAATAAAAAAAATCAGCATCTATATTTCTCTCTCTGGGAATTCAAAGGCTGGCAACAGATTAGCAAGGCAAAATTCAGTTATTTCCCAGTATTCTCCCTCTCCCCGAGCTTTGCCTTCTCTGCATCTATCCCTGTTTCAAAAATATTCCAGGCACTGAATGAGAAACTTGCACATTCAGCCGTGCTTCCTGTCAGGAAGGATATCACGATGGGAGACAAAATCGAGCAAGGTTATCTCTCCATGGGAGTGAAACAGTCTGCAGTTCTCCAGGCTTGACAAGGAAATGCTGAATGAAATGCCTGACTCTCAACTAATAATGATATATACAACACGTTAAAAACTGTCTGTAAGGTCTGAATGTGCCCTGGTGCATGGCGTGTCCCAGTATGGACGTGTTACACTTTGTTGGGACTTTGAAATGCGATGAACTTGGCTATTAAGATCAAGAAAAAGAAAACCTTTCCTTAATAAACAATTAAGTCGGCAGTTTGCACAATCCCAGTGCCTCAGGGTGCGGACCACGAGAACAGTGCCATAGGACCTCACTCACACTGCGGCCAGAAGATTCCTCTAGCTGAGTCTAGTCTGGAGGCATACTAAAACATATATAGTGCCAGTGGAGCTTTCCCTGGGACAAGTTACGTTATTTGCTTAAATGTGTTTTTCTGAAGTCGGACCTACAAGAGGGTGTCAGAGGATATTGAGTTTGGACTCCACTGATTTCCCTGGACCTAAGGTATTGCCCTGATGTAGGACAGGGTAGGTAAAATGGATTTATAATACCCACAGAGTTTATCAGATGCATTCTCTTTTTCGGTGTATTCTGATTCCAGGTGGTGAAGAACAGCACCAAACAGCACCCATTTTAGTAGGCATTCAGATCATTCATCATCTTGAGTAGACTACTGAGCCGTACCCACACAGAGATAACTAACACCTCATTATTTAGTCCATGGCGCATAATTCACAATGGAAATTTTCCCTTACAATACTTAGGAGAGGAGCACTTTAAAGGAAAATACTACAGCACAAAGGAAGGAAAATATACAGTTTTTAAGGTGATTTCCAAATAATAGCAAATCACAGAGTATTTTTTGATCAGTCCTGGAAGAATGAAGGGTTATGTTCAGTTTAATCAATATTTTTGAGATATGGTTCCACAGAATCTAAGCATTTTAACCAGAATTTTATACAGCTGAGACATTCCTCCATCAATATTCAAACTAGACAGTTGATCGTATCTGTTAGATGGCATATAACTTCTTCCAAAACAGCCCTACATTAAAAGGGCATCAAATTCTGCCCTTGAAGTTTATTTACAGATGCCCTGTTTACCAGAGGTCAACATATTTGGTTCTGACAGCATCCAGAATAGCACTGGACAATTATTGGGGAGAAAAATATATCTCTCCACCTGCAGGGATTAAAAGAAATACTACGGTATCTTTGACTTCAATGTAACCGGTAGCATTTTTGGCAGCAATCCCAGAAACAATTGGCTACTAATAAAGGCACCTCTGAATATAAGCTCTCTTCAAGGGAAACTGTTGCAACGTGCAGGGAGGACTCAGCCAGGGTGGCTTCAGTTCCACTTGGGAAGCTAAATCCAGCAGGCACCGACTTCTACCTTCTCGCGTATGCACTGTTGGTAGAAACTGCTCATGGGCTGCTAGTGTAAGGTATCCAGCACCTTGTAAATTCATTCACTCATTTCCCCACGTGGACAAGTTACCAGGAAATGCAATTTGCTCATGATTATAAAATGAGATCTCTTGATTACCGGCTAAAAAGGAACAGGAGAAAGCCTATAAAGAAATCCACACTTACAGTGAACTGTACTTCAATAACGCCCATGTAGGCAGCTGTATGGGTTCATGTCAGTGAACGTATTTAGGAAATAACCAGTATTAGTTAATTAACTTTAAAAAGAGAGCAAGGGTTTCATCCTTACAAGTGCCTTTTTTAACAGGACTTCTTTATCCAAGCCTTGAACTAAAATAAGGATTCCACTATTAAACAACATACTATTTAAATCTATGACAGAGCAATATGCTACTTTTACTGTGCATAGCCTTCGATTTAGCATGCAGCGTAATAACCAGAAGTAATGAAATGTGTCTTTACATGACAATCCTGATGTCCACCACAAACATCCATTAACTGGCTTCAGCAACACCCCATAGACAGGTTAATTGAAACAGTGATAAATGACATGACTGAGGTCGTGCTGAGAATCACTCATAGACTTCGAAGTCGATTGAGAGAGTTCCAGTTCCTAGTCCGTAACTCTAACCACTTCCTCTCTCTTAGTTATAAATGAAAAAGATTAAGACTCCTTTCCTATTTTTATAATGACTTGCACAATTTCCTTGCTTCAGACGGCTGAGGTACACATCCCTCGTGTTACTCCCTTGACTTACTTATTGAGCAGCTTGCCTGTCTGGCTGAAAATCTGAACTCTGGAACTCTGTGCTCCCGACAAATATAACATTATGATAAAAGAAAACAGCATGTGTCCTCCTAGTTTCTGCTGGTCATGGTTTCTGCAATTCAATGGTTTTCTTTTTTGAATATTATAATCTTTACTGAGTGTTTCAGTAAAATCAAAGTTTAATTGCTTTAGGAGGCAGCAGGAATGGCAGGGTTTCAGATCAGGTCAGCTGCTGACTGCTTGTTACTGAGTGACTCTAATTGGTATATTTGCCTCAGAATTTTAAAGGCAATAAGCTTTGGGGATATTTGCATAGCTAGTTTGGTTTAGGTATATCCTTGCTTATTAGATCTTCTAGGGAATCAACATTCATATGCTCATTTTCCTGAGACTAACTTTAAATTCTCTAAGCCTTTGGGAAGTAGTTTGTTTCTACCATTTAATTGCTATCTTTTATTTGATGTGACAGGGCTCTCTGATGATCACATAAAGTTTGATATATAAGTGGTCACATGGATGGAACATTCTTTTTGATCTGTTGTTTTTACCTGGAGGATAATGCCTGAGCTTCACTGTACTGGGGGGGGGGGGGGGGGGGGGAATTGAAAGAAACTGAAATTCTTAGGCCACTTGCCCTAAATTTCTCAATGGCCAAGTGACACATGACTATATACTAAAGAAGTAATAAAAATACTCTAATACTGAAGAGACCATCACACACACTTGAAAAATATTGTGTGTGTCAACCTTTGAAGGCCTAAGGAAAGATCTCTGTTATTCATGCCATTGTAAGCTCTGCATACCTTCCAATTCTTTATACAGAAAGCTTAATGGCCATGGATTATTTGCCTCATTGGTTATGGTGCTAGGAAATAAAACAATGGAAAATATTCATTATAATGGTCTCCTATATTGAACTTCCACTTGGTTGAAGTATTAAAACAAGCAGCAAGGAAAATTAAACCTCAGAAAGAAATGGCAGGAGTATTTACGAATGCAAAAGACAAACTAAAGGCTCTATTTCTCTTGGTTTGCAGTGGTTATACTGTAAGTGCTCTTCACTGTTGGCTTAATCCTCTATCTACGCAACAGCTTTTCATTCACTTCCATTACTAGGTGGCAGCCTAATAACAGAAATTGGGGGCATGTGGGAGGTAGGCTCAAAAAAAGAAAAACACCACACCAAATGACTGGAGAAAATAAAAAAGGGACTCATTGTCGTAATCAGTATTTCAAGAAGAATGACACTGGGTTGCACATTATATTTTTTCATGTGTACTTACAGAATTACAATATATGTTTTACTACTAAAATTACTGGTTTATGATTAGGTTAACTTCTGTCCAGCAGTTTGTGTTGGCAAATTTGAAGGCATTAATGATCAGAAAATTCAAACCACACTGACTAAAGAGTAATCTCAGAAAAAAATATTAATGGAACAAAAGCTGTGTCTTAGGCCTATTATGTTGCAAATTTAGCTTTAATCTCTTTGGCAGTTAGCATAGATTATGAAAAGACAAGACAAGGGCAAAATTAAATGGCAAGCCTTGATTTGGAAACACTTGAAACAATGCCTCTGATGGATCTCTTCCTAGGATATTCACAGGATCTTCAGAAAGCAGACAGACTAGATCTTCTGGGGGCAGGGGGAGCACCTAGCCTTCTCCATTTCATACAGCTATATATGCCAACCACAGCCAGAGAGACATGATTACTCTTTCCTTTTGGGTAAGGCTGGTGGAAGTATAACAATTTCCCACTTTTTGCCACTGGTTTATCCCGGTAGCAACTTGTGCCAAGTTCTGCACTCTGACTGTCAACCAATGACCAGCTGCTAAGCAAGGCAGTCACCTCTCTGCCACATACGTCTGCCCTGATGAAGGGGTAAAATGTTATCTTGTGTGTGTTAGATGTGTGGACAAAGATCTGGTAAAAAAACCACCACCAACAAACATAGGAGAATCCTTATTGCTACGCTCACTTTTGCAACTACAAGTCAAAACCAGTGCAGTGGGTACCAACACCATTTTGCAGTAAGTTTCTAAATGGTGTCATTATAAAATCAGCGCAAAAGGCTTCTTTATCTATATATAGTCTTCAGTTCGGTACAGTCACATATTGAAATGAGGTAGTTTCATTAACCAGTTAGAGCCATCTTACAGGCGTGATGAGTTTTGCTTTCTTAAAAACACAGGCAAAAGGCAGGACAGTGCTCTTTTTGTCTTATCCCCGAAGAGCAATAAAATTGAGGCTCTAATACTCTGAAACAAGAAGCAAATTTTAAAGGCAAAAGTCACTTCACTCTGCAAACCTGTCACCTGCACTGTTAGGTTACCAAAAATGGTTCTACCACCTACTCAGGCCTCAAAGTGATACACACAGTAATTTTTATTCATATCTGCAATTTGTCTAGGCACTACTTTTATCTTGTTCCAATAAAAATCAGTGTAAAGCTGCATCTCATCCACCCATAAAAGGATTACAAACAGTCACAGTCTTCAATACCATGGCTTCCCATTCAAAATGAAGAAGGTGAAAGAATCAACTCCCCTACAAGTCAAAAAGAAGTGTGTTAAACAAAGCCAAGAGTGTTTGAATGTCTCAAAAAGAGTAAAGAGGGATCTCTCAAGAGCAACACACATGACTTTCTCGTGGCCCACAAGACCTTTATTCAGAACTAATCAGCCACTTGTAGACTTGAAAATGCGGCAAGCTTTCATATAGATAGGAAGAATCAAGCGTCACTAAGCAAAATGAAACTAGAGCAGATTCCCAGCAGTAATCAGCCCTGATGCTGGACCAACAACGCGCAAAAAACCATGTGAGAAGTCCACATCCTGAAATAGTTGGCTCACTACTGCTTTTTGAGCATCCTTGCTCTGCAAGGACAACTTATACAATAGGCATTAACCAGCAACATTTAGTTTCAGTATCTCAGCTGGTATGATCTTGCACAGCCTAATGGGAAGCATTGAAATGGCACTACGCCAGAGGAGGATCCAGCCCTCCTGTTCCCATCTTCGGGAGCTGCTGTTCCTCCAGGAGGCAGGAATAGCAGCTCCAATAACACCACCAGATCCAATAATCAGAGTACTCTCTGTGAGGACAAGAGCAGGCACTTGGCAGCAAGTTGTTTATATCCATTTCAAGCACCGGGGTTTATTTATGACAACCGTGGTAAATGAACTCTTTAAAAACTAGTCCACTGTGGCAGCAAACTTGCACATCTGTTTTATTACCTCCTTCAGTCTTTTCTATGTTAGTAGAGGTTTTCTTTTTTTCACTTGTACTATGTAGATTAGGTAATAAAGCCAAGCCTAAACTCCAATATAGGAAATTAAGATACATACTTTTTAGAAACATCTGCAATATATTTTGACAAAACCAATATCAACGTATCATTTAAAACAGTACAGAAATATTAATTTATGGTATTATTTTATTATGAATAAAGATCGTAGGTTTATCAGTTGATTATAGTTTGCTGTGTGGAATCAATAGTCTCAAATAGGCAGAATGATCCCTAAAAACCTTAAATTATGCTTAACTAAATAACTAAATATAGGCTTTTAATGAATGCATGTGAAAACTGTACATTCGATATAGCTGGATATTCACAGTTTATTAGCCAAATATTCACCAATTACTTCTTTTGCACCTAATGGCTAGTGCTTTCTTCTGTCAATAAGGCATGGCTGTAATTCAGAAATACTGCCGTAGGTCAACACTGAACTGAATCCTCATCACTCAGTAAAACTGATAAATAAGTCCATTGAAAATATAATACCTTAAGCCCTGGTTAGTACATTTGACGACCGCCTCATTAATAGTACAGCAAAAATGCTTCAGGGATTTACGGTGGCAAGAACCGATGATTACATCCTTTTTTTAGATTTAAGGGTGGCAAGAAAGTGCCATCAGAGATCTAGGAAGAGTGATAGGGATTTAGTCTTGCTTGCTTCTTCCGGAGGATAAGGTTACTTCTTTCCCAGCACTTTTACATTCCATCTTTAAAATAAATTAATATTTTTAAAGGCCAAACTTGTGTTTTCATTTTTCACTTTGACAGCTCCTGAAACGCAGATAGATTTTGTATCATATAGAATATTTCCCCCATGTTAGTCTAGTCTTCTTTTGTTCTAGTGCCATAGAACAAACCACTGACATTTCAAATGACCCTGCAAAAACACAAGATCGGAAAACAAAGCTATCCCAGGTGGACAGGAACATCGCTTTCTCATCTTGAGGAAGCTGCTTTTTGTTCTTATTTTCTTCCTTTCCAGCAGTCCTTTTTAATCTATTCTAGCAAGAGGTTTAACAACTCGGGATCCTTTTGCAAAATCCTGCTGAAATTTATAATAGTGAAAATTCTTAGCGCTTCTGTTCAAAGGTGACACATGAAAACAAACTGCTTGCTTCACTTAAGTCCTTTCACCTTTTCCTATTTAGTAGTTGTTTCTGAAGGTTTTGCTATGCCAAAAGGAAACACCAAACACTGAGATTTAAGTACAAATAAAATTAGCTGAATCTGGCACAATCTGCAAGTACAGATTCCAGGAGATGAACCTATCGTATAAGTCAAGACAGGTAGCCATGGGTTGTAGGTGCATACTACCTCAAAGATAACAAGTGTCCTTATGTGCATCAGCCCAGAGAAGCTTGAAAATACCGCCTAGATAATAGCTTTCATATTTTGAAGAGACCGTTATTTTATTTGCCACTGAAAAGGATATCTTGTTTTCAGTTTGTAAAAGATCATGCAGTTTTAAAAGCATTTTTGCCTTCCAACTGCCTGGATGACCCTCGTGTGCCCAGGGGAAGCTTTAAGAACTGATGAAAGATAACACAACCCTGTTGAGGTATTCCACTTGTTTTTCTAGAGCTGTAGGTAAGGATTCTGCTTCCCAAAAGATCAAAAATTCATTTATAAGAAACTTGTCTATATAGTGCACACAAAAGTGCAATAGCTGTGACAGGTTTATCTAATACATACATTAAAGCATTAGCACAAGTGTGCTGACTATGCAGAACATACAATTTCTTGGTCTAGAAACTTGCTCTAAGTACCGTAATTTTGATTTTAAATTAGCTATTAAATTATAATATGTGGTTTACTAAACAGTAATTAAAATTTAATTTTTATTAATGCTGTGAATATTAATCCATCCCAGATTCGTTTGTTTTATATAATTCTTATACAGCATGCATTACTGCTCTTCTAAAATCTTTTTGTGTAACATTTCCTCCAAGAAGGACTGGAAAAGGCCCCTGTATGTAACCAACAGTTCTCAGTGTGATTTATTTTTGAGAAACTAACACCATATGGGCTCTAACAGCATACACTATAATGGTATTGGGCAGCAGCTTATTTTTCTGTGCTGTTTTGTAGACACTGAGGACATGAGGTGAATGTAAAACCTGACTGTAAGGTATCAAAGTGATGGAGTATTAGTCAGTAAAAGAGAAAACTTCTCAAACTGATGATTGACTAGGGATGTGTTTTCCTACAGACATTTTACATTGTATAATGAAGCCATAATATGAGCATACATTATTCTGTGTCTTCATTAGAAATTTAAACAAGCTGTAACAACACAAAGTATAGGCCACAACGTGCACAGCAGAGCTCAGTGGGTGTTTTATTATCATCTTAAATAGAAGCAGAATTGGACTTGACACTGCAAACCTTGATTCACCTGCATCAGGACAACTGTATGACACTAATTCTGACATTAAGTAACTCTCAGAATATAAATTAGTAGTGGAACAGTATTTTCCAACTCTTTCAATTTATTCTAAAGCAACAGGCATGTCATGACGAGATAGAAATTAATTAAAAAATTCCAAAAATATCAGGCCAGTATCTGATGTATCAATTGCAAAGTCATTCAGTCACGTTATGTAGCTAAAAGGCTAGAATTTTATATTGCCAGATTAAACAGAAAACACAAATCAATTGCTGTAAGATGCAACACAGAAAAAATTATGCAGCAGCAGGAGAAAAATGAAGCACAAAGTATTTAAATGTTTCCCCAGGTCACAGAGCAAATTTGTGTCAGCAGATGATTCTAGTATCCTCACTCCCAGGACAAAGCTATAATTGCAAATCTATGCGTCTTGGAATAGCTTCTGATTCCTAATACAAAACAGCTTTTTATTTAGCAAAGACATTCAGTCCTTTACCCTACCCTACATGGAGATTAAAATGAGGCATGGATTTTGGCAGCCTAGGTTTATATTTGGGAATAGGAGGATGAGGAGGAAAAGAGCTTTTTAAGGTAACGTCATATATTTACTCTAGTGAACACATAGCTCAGATACTAACTTGAAACTACAAACAAAAAGAAGGAAAAGTCTCTTTTAGCAATGGGCACCTTTTCAACTGCTGTTGAACGTTGTGCTTGGAAACACAGAATTTACAATAGAGGTGACCCAGGTAGAATTCAGCAGGGAAGACTGACATGAAGCACAGATGTCAAGGTTGAAACTCTCTTGATACATGTCTGTAACTTTACAACTTCCACACAGGAAAATAAATAAAGCGAACAGGATTGCCTCTCTCATGGACTTCTTGTGTAGCTAACCTGCACATATCTGGGTAGACCTGTCCATTGCCATCGAAGTATAGTAGACACTTTTGGGTTTTTTTTAATTTCCTTTTTATTCCTCCTTCAGGAACACTTGGGTAATGAGGGGCTGTTTGGCTTAGACTAATAACAGTCTTTTTGACAAGCGATCTCATACTTTGGCACTGGCAATAAGTGAACGGGCAGTTCCAGATATATTAACATTTTTTGAGACTGGAACTGATTGAAAAGTCTGTCTACCCTGACTTCTATGACAGGCCAGATGACATTCCCCAGTTCATGCAAAGCTGAGTGCTTCGGGTTGTATTTGCTTTTCAAGTTCTTAGACTTCGATTCTGTCAACCGTCATCACATAATGTGTAACAGGCACTCTGTTTTCTTCTTGAGGAAAAAAAATCCCACATTTGTATAAAACTCAAGTATTAAGAGTTAAAGAGATTCACGAAATAGACTGAACTATAACTGAAAATATCAAACTTAAGTCCCTTATGCTTTAAAATAGCATTCCCTTTCATATTTGTGCATCTGAATTTTAAAAAACTGCCACCTCATTCCATCAATCTCCTTCCCCTATTTTCTCGCCTTCTACCTGAACTCGGTAATATCTGTCACTGTCTCCTCTGATAACAAATTCCTCTGATTTACTTTCTCTTAATTTATTCACTTTTAAAAAGGGCACAATAAACAATAATGGCCACCTAAAGACCAAAACCGAGGATAATGAAAATTCAGTCACCAGCAGTGCAAACTGCAGTCTATCACTGACCTAATGATGAAAGGCTGTTTAAATGTGGTAAACCTCTTGTTAGGAGTTAAAGTTAAGATTAAATAAATATAAAGTCTGCCTCATTTAGGTCATTTGGTCTATCATTTAGTTTAAGTTATGAGCGAAATAAATTAAACATTTAATGATCTATGCTGTCAGGGATTTCTTATACGTTATATATAACCATGCACTCCTCACGCTGCAAACACAAGTCTTAACCCTGCAGTCGTCAGATTAGTCCATATTTCTCATTAACTTTCAGGGGAAGAAGGACAGGTTCAGTTTCAGTAACATCTGCATACAGGCAAAGCGCTTTGCTTGACAGTACAGTACAGCCAGTGGCTTCCACAGCAGCACCTTTGGCACCACTACAAAAGGATGATTTTTTTATATACCACCTCAATTATAAACACTTTGCAGAAGAACTGGACAGCAAACTACCACTAAACTGCATTGGCTTACAGAGCCTTCAAGGCAGAACCTGACACTGATTATTGATCCTGGCCTGAATATTGTTCCTGTTTCTGCTGGCACTGTTGCTATTTTTGGAAAGAGCTGCTTTTCTGCTCCAAGACCTCCCAATGAGTCTGATTCACCAAAACACCCTGAGGCACACCTAACAACAATGGAGCCCAGCACAAAAAGCCGTCCCAGAGTGTGCTATTATGTGGCAAAGGGCAGCAGAGGAAGAGATGTTGGTTGGTGTCCTAAGGACCAGGGCCATTAATATAGCCCTCCATTGGAGCTAATCAGCCCTGCCTGTCAGCAGAGCTAATTAGTGGCACTCCACCGATGTGTTGATGTAGCTATGCTGTTTCCAGCCCCAGCATTAACTTGCTCGTTGCTAGCTCAAAGCTGCATGATGCTTCAGCTGAATCTCCACTACTCTGTGTTCCCCCTAAGTTGTCTATTCGACTAGAATATAACTGTCAACTCACAGAAATCAAACCGTTTTTTTTTTTTCTTTTCTCTCTCTTGCCTTTCTAAATATTTTTGGCCCAGTGAGGCTTTACAAAAGGTGACTAAACAAGTTGATTTTAAGTGGACAAAAACGTACTCAAGAAAAATAAAAGCAGCACCACTAGCAGCTTCTCAAACCCCACATACAACCACAGGCTAGAAGTTCATCTCCTGAGGCTACTATATAATGCAACCTTATCTCAGGCTGTCCTGACTTACTAAACTTCCCAGCAGAAGTCAACTTCAGCTTACTATTTTAGATCATTTATCCAACACACTTCCCACTCTGCCACTGCTCCTGCTGTGTATCTGTGACTCAATTAGGAAGTGCCACTTACCATTACTGGTGTCTTAGTGGCTCTCCAAATTAGCTGCAGCTGCACTGGGCAGTATCTAATGTCAGGGACTGTCAGTCACTACTTTATTGCTTCATGGATTCAGGATTTCTTGTTGGTAAAAGTCATCTGCTGCAATATACTTCAAACAAATAAAAATATGCTTGAACTAAGAAACAGGAAAAAGAGGTGGAAAAATAGGGAGTAGGTTAATATTTTTCCACCCTACCAGCAGATACCAATCTACCATGGTCAGATTAGCTTCCATTCTTGACTGCTGTTTATTATCACTTTGCTACTTAAACAGGGGAAAAAAACCCATCCTTGTAATATAAAGCATGGATGGAAAAACTGGCTGCTACAAGGATAAGACGACTGACTGATGTCAATGCCCATACATACACGGGGCATCCAGAACTTGTGAGAAATTATAACACCTCCAGGAAGAGAAGGGTAGTCAAAGCAAGAAATACCTTTTCTCCCTTTCTGGTTTATCCCCCTATTAGTTGGAAGAAGTTGGTAAGAAAAAAGCTAATCCTTTGTTTTCTAAGAGTTCTCTTTTAAGAACAAGACTTGGGACTAAGTGCAAAAAGCCACAGGGCTCTCTTAAAAATGGGTAATGAAGAAAAAAAAATAAAGCAGACATTACAGAGAGGTTCGAGCACTTGTGCAAATATACAAAAGAGTTCTCAGTATTACCAAAAGCACAAGACGAACACTGTGCAACCTTCCATGCAGTTTACCTGCTATAATTCTGTGCTTACAAGCAGCCATTCTGCAGATCATCGCTAAGATCTCTCCAAAGACAAACTATAAGCTTTCGCTTGGTGCTACAAGGTACTGGCTTCCTACCATAAAAAATTCTGTCAGACTGGAAGGCAATTACACATAAATTATTTTAGTGGAACGCAAGCCAAACCTGAAGCTTGACATGCAGGAAAGAGTGTTGGGGGGAGATCACAGGGGGGACAGGACTTAAAACTAGTGCATTAACTTACTGAACTTTCTACCGCTTACTCTTACGTCCCTCTCTATTTAAATGATTTTCTATTGAATTGCTCAGCAGTGCCTCCCCATTATGGTCTGAATATGTATAGACACAGCAGGTGGTTTAAAAATAGCTGCAAGTGTCTCTGAAAAAAAATATGTGGAATGTATTAGGTTGTTTAGGGAGAATTTTAATGACACCTACAGCAATTTACAGTTGACAAATTTTTATGTTTCTGTGGTGCAGAAATACCCAAAATGAATTATCTTGTTTATCGCTGGGAAAAGGACAGTAATGAAACATGCTAATTTGGGAAAGCAAAATTAAATTCCAGTCAAGGCAGTATTCAAACAGGTGCCATTCGAATTACATTTGTTACACCTTGGAATAACATTCTCCAATATTAAAGGCAGAGAGGCATCACAGGTTCATCCAAATAGATTTAAGTAAGCTCTGCACAAGACTACTGCTGCAAAAAGCCTGGATGCATGCTTCAGACTGCCTGCATTACATCTCAGTAGGCTTTGCACATTACATGGTAAAAGGAGTTTTCTCCATGGGATATCAAGGAATAGCTGTAACCCCAAATAAAAAGCCACACATTCCCCAAACTAGATCCTCTACTTAAATTGGATTCCTACAAATATATATCATAATAATAATAATGACCTCCTCCTAAAATACATTTTATGACATAAATTAAAAAAAAAAGCCTCTCCTACAATAATTTATATTCTCACAGTAGTCTTAATGCTGTTTTGGAGTATTTCTGTATGCACTTCTAATGCTACCATTTGCTAGCAGTAAATTATAAAGACTATTTTACTTCTAAGCTCTTTGATTAGGAACTCACAGGTTTAATTCCAAGGAATTGTAGTACTAAACTGTCTTATGAGAAAGTGATGTGTCACTCTGTTGAGACACATTTATTGCTTTGGATCCATAGTCCCTCCTGTGGCCACCAATCATCATTTCTAATTATCACTTCAAATCATACAAAGTATATCCCCTGCTATGCACAGAAGACAGGTGGGTGAGTGGAGATGTATTATAAAAACAGGCCTCCAGGGAATGAGAATTACACTATGCTATTTTTCTTGGTTTTCAAAAAGCAGTGCTGTTAGTTACAGCCCCTCTTCCAGAATAACTTAAAAGCTTTAGGGCCATCGCTATGACATGACTAACCACCTACCAGCAAGAGGTGGTTGTTATACCACAGAAAGAAGAAAGTATGTGTTTCAAAGTAGTAAAAAAGTAGAAGAGCGCCAATTACTACAGGATGACATACATGACAAAATGCCTCCAGGACAACAGGGTTGTATATCTATAAAGTAATCCTGAAAAAATGTTGAGACTATAACAGCTCACATAACACCTTTGGAGTCTGAAATGAGGATCTCTGTATCTAAAGGACAGAGCAGAATTCACTGTTTGGCACAAGACTAAACATATTTGACAAAGCCAAGCTAGGAAATTAGGAAATACAAGATAACTCTAGTTGAGAAACAAGCAGAAGCTTCTTCTGTATCAGGATGTATTACTGTCTATTATAATCCAATTTATTAACTCTCATTTAGTATGGAGACCAGGCTCTTATGCTTTCTCCTGGCCACATGAGGCAATACTCAGTGTATCTGGGAAGGTGTTTCAGTATCCTCTTTCAACACCCTCTTCAGCCTCCCCTAAAATCAGGCCTTCCAGGATGCTACAACTATTGTCCACCACACCGAGAAAGTACGGGGTTTCCCTTGGATCTGTATTTCCCATTGGCTTTGCTTCTCCTATATGCTTATCATAATTTCTCAAAGGAAGGATTAAGGAGTTTTTCCATCATATTCATACAATTATGTGATATATTGGGGTCCTGGTTCAAGACTGAGATTCCTACACACTAGCAGTAATAACAGTAAAGCAGTCCCAAACATGGAAGAACGACCTATGACAAGGTCCAGGTAAGGCAGGGCAATAACAACTGCAATAAAAGCACCATTTATATATGCCTCTCAGCCACGATGGAGATTTAGACTGGCCAACGTGATTTGCCTTTGCTAGTCATCAGTTAAAAGAGAGTGCCTTCTGAAGGTGTCTCCTATTGCTCAGCTGGAGACATTAGCTTGACTAATGAAGCTATGCTGCTGGTTTTGAGCCCTTTAGGAAGACGCATTTGAATACAGCACAGCTGGCTAGGATGGAGCAGCTAAGCTCCCTGCAGTAGTATGTCTGGAAAGGCTTCTTAGTTTAATAATGGTGAATAGTGCACAGAACTGAGATGAATTAAATCTTACATTGCTCTTATTTAATTTATTAATTTTTATATAAAGCCTCATCACAAAAGTGCTAGACTGTTTTTTGCCTGAAATGCTATAGTAGTGCAATACAAGAAAAGCTGCATGGATCTTTTATGTAATCAAAGCTATTCTCCCACCTACACCGAAAAGGGCAAGCAACCCAATTCTTAGTAAAGACACAGGAGGACGTATAAAGAACTGTCTCAGCTGTAGACATGATAACAACAATATTACAGGTCAATAGTATGCTATATCTTCAACAGACAGTTACAAAACCAGTCTTTTAATCTACAAGTTTTATGCTAAAAAGAAAAGGGAGGCAGATGATGAGCAGGAAAAAATGAACAAATATGGTATTCTACTTTTTATAGGTCAGGGATGGAGACAGGATAAGAAAATAATGTTATTTCAATATTTCTTTGAAAATCCTTCCTAGTCCCAGTTCCTCCACCCTTTTTTAAGGATAGAATTAAAACACCAAGACCTTCTGGGTGGGAAGCAAAAAAAAAAAAGGTAAAAGAGGAAAAGCATGCTGTTTCAGAGAGAGTTTCTACTGGACCCTCAAGGGGAAAATCACCAAACAAAATCCAGGAATCTAATCTGGAAAGCAAACTGAATCCATCAAAATGAATTTGGATAGGGGATGGATATGGTTCAGAGAAGCAGGTGCTCTTTGCACCAAGGATGCACCATCTTTACCCAAGGATGTGACAGGCTCCCAATTCAGCCAAGCATCGAGGTAGAGACAAAATCATCAATCTCTGGACTGTATCATATTAGAATACTAACTGTAGTAGCTAGGATGTGTGGTGGGTGGGTAGTTAGAGGCTTTTCATTTTTAAAAGCGAAAATTCAGCTTTTGTGGGGGAAACTAAAGCTAAAAAAAGCTCGAAAAAAGAAGTTCTACCCCTGAGCACTCTTGGTGGGGATCAATTTTTACTCTCCCTCCAGCAACTTTCACTGCCTTCTCAATCTGTAACAAACTCACACAGACCTCCTAGGAATTCTCTTTCTCTCCGTAATCACTGAGGCTTGGCTGGAGATCCGCTCCCTGCTCCTTTTGGGTGTCTCCTGTTGCTTCCTGCGCGAGAGGCTCTCAGCTTGCTGTCTTTCTCTTACTCCTGCACTCCTGATACCTCTGTTGCCAAATGAACACACTTTGTTGCTCTCCCCAGAGGAAGAAAAAACCTCCTGTCACTGCTCTCCTCCTGCAGCTGCATTTCTCCACCTCACATTCCCTGGATCACAACGTGCAGAAAACAAGACAAGGCAATCAGACGGCATCCCTTCCAGCTGCCAGCCTACCTCATTAACAAATCATACTGTTCCCACCCAAGAATAAGCAAATACAGCAGAAATACCTCCTGTCCCAAGGGGTTGCTATGAAGAACCTTAAGAATGCTGCAACAAGGAACTAAGAATGAGAGAAAAGAGGAAAAAAAAGTCAGTGTTGGGGTGAAAAGCAAAGCGTGTTAAAGCTGATCAGCAGTCATGAAGCCACCAGTGATCTTTCCGAGTTCTTTTCAAGTACAGCTTAATGTGCTGATCACGTTTACTTTCACCATGTGGTGGCAGGAAATAAGTATTCCATTCATTTCAAGAAACATTTTTCCATTTTTACTGCAGGAAACTACCAGGTCCTCCAAAGTATAAGACACAATCTTTGTTCTCATTATAACCAGTTTGTAGGTTTATTATTAAACAGACTTTTGATCAGAAAACACTTGTCTTTCAAGACTATCATTTTTAATTGGAAAGCACCAGTTTCAATGAAAAGTATCAAGGAAAATTTTCAACACCAATATGGTCTCACTAAACACAGACTGCGGTTCAAGTCCTTGTATGGAAGGTACAGAGAGAGCTTTCCAGGTGAATATTTTAACCACATCACTGTTGGCTTGCCCTTTTTAACAGTCTCTACTTCATCCTTATGCTGATTCAGATAATCATTGAAAACTAAACAGGACAGGAAAGGAGGTGTGCTCTGTCCTAGCCTAATTAAACTTTTCCTAACATTTCTAATCTAAAATTTCTTCTTTTGTCCCCAATTAAACTTCTGTCTTTAAAGCTTCCAGTAAGGTTCACAAGCTTAAAAGCTGTTGTAGGAACCCCTGCATTCTGATGAGGTTCTTTAAATCTCACACCCTATAACACATAAGAGTCCAACATAAATCACACATTAAGTCACTATACTGCCAGATGGAACCCATTTGTATAGTGCTTGGAAGACAAGGACCTTCATTTCATTTGAGCATTGCTTCTTATTAGTTACAGGTCATTCAGTCACAAGATGTTTCTAACACCTAACACAAACCAATTATGACAGCACATTCTGTGCAAGGATGAAAGTGTTACAGTCTTGCTGAGTGGCAAGCATTGCTAAAGGGGCTCTGATTAATATGCAATTCAGCCTGATTTGGTTTGTGCATAGCAGAGCAGCCCTTGTTTCGGCATGCTGAAAGTAGGATGCAGAATCTCCTGAGCAGTTCTTATTTTTGAAAGAGACACAAGTGTGCAGCGCTCCTGAAAGGGAGAACACAGACGGACTCTATTCCGTTTGATGTGCTGTCTTATGTCTGTTTTTACTGCATTTAAAAATTCCATTTCATTATGTTCATAAAAGCTGAATCTATCACACTGCTGAGTCTAACAGCTGTGTTGCATATAGATATTGATACCCACAGGCAAAACTCTTTTATAGGACATCTCGTGGGATCAGATAGAGAAGCTCCAAATGCTTCAACTAAGCAGTAGTTGGGATGACAAATAAATATTTGAGACATACAGACATGTACTCAGACTTTCCACTTTTGATTTCTAAATAAAGTCTATAAAATATGTAGCTATGCCTAGAATCAAATGCCTTGTACCACACACACTGAAACTTATTACCTGCCCTTTACAGCAATACCATCATCTGTTTAAGCAGACAACTTAATCTACATCTGTATCCGAGATACAGAAGATTAGGCTTAATATTTATTACCCCTCTTAACCCACATCTAAAGCAACCACAACTGTTGATGCCTACTGCACAAGGAACTGTTTGTGTGGGATTCCTAACCCAGCTAAAGCAGGAGCTAAAATTGCACAAAAAGCTTTCTCCTGTGAGTTTTCAAGCCTAGTTTTCTAGTTATGGAAACTCATTTTCAAAATGGTTGCCTAACTTCTGCAGGTGCAATTTTTACTGTCAGACAAATGGAAAATATACTCCAAAGTATTGAGCTTTCCATTGCAGTTGACTTATTGCATTGCCTAAGTACAAAGCTGAACTGTAAAAGTATAAAATAATGCAAGAAGTCACTAATTTCTTTCCATATTAATCATAACGTTCAATGTCTGTAAGGCATTTAAAAAAGATGAACATTCACAGGGTCTGATTTAGGAAAAACTGTGTAAGTATATCTATGTTCAGTTTTACTTGTGTATTTTTCTTTTATTTTAATAGTGCTTTAAGTAAATTTTATGAATTCAAATTTCCTAGCTGATTTTGGCCTAGACGTCCAATATTTCAATGCTCCACCCTTCATCTTCCCCATCTATGAAACTGGTGTAATAATAATTACTTCTGCTCTCAGATGCACTGAAAGGTATTCTCACTGTGGGGCAAGCACCTGGGAAATCTTGAATGAGAGGAGCCACAAACAGAATTAATTTGGAAGCAGACAGTCATCAATGTTGAAAGGTAGTTGCGATTTCAGCTTAGCTGCTCTTTTTGCCCTTTTCTGTTAGCTTTAGTGGTTATTTCTTTCATAATGGATTGCTGCAGCAAAAGACTGGAAATGAGTAATAAGAGTAATTTGCTGTTTTCATTGCAAGACAACACAAGTTATATTTTCAGTGTCTAACAGAGAGCATTGCAGGGAGAGCACACGCAGAGATCTGGCCATAAGCGAATCCAAGGGAAGGTTAAAGGAAAATGCCAAGCCTACAAGTAGCTCACTCATTCAAAAAGAGACAGGCAGCAAAGTTCAAAACCTTGTGAGGGTGAGGGCAGGGGAAAGCGTGACTCCAGGCTATGCGATTGCGTGGCGAGGGCACCGAGGTCACGGCTGGAGCAGAGGGGAGAATGACTGTACATACAAGGCTAACAAGGTTGGGTAAGGCCCCAGAGAGGGTCTAAACAACGGGGACTATTTTCAATTAAGTGCTGCTGCAGAGCACTGGAAGTTGATGAAAGTGTCACTGTCCTGCCTCCCTCGCAGTAATCAAAAAGTCAGATTTCCCTTCCCAGTCAGATCCCAATCTGGTTTCAAGATGCATTTTTAACCCGTGTAAATTTGGGCTGCTTTTCAGCCGCCACATCCCTGGCAGTTCAGTTACCACCGAAAGACAAACTTACTGGCTGGCATCCCTGGGTGACCCAGTGACACTCAGAAAGCGCAAAACCCACCAGGACAGCACGGCATAAACACTCCTTTGAATACCAACATAGCTACAGCTGACACCAACGGAAGCACCGTACGGCTTTCAGGGGAAAGAATCAACTGGATTGGGCACGTAACTGAGACCTCATACCAGAAAGTGGATCTGAATGCAGTATTTTTTAGCATTATCATCCTCAACCATCCAGAGCTTATACTGCTGTGGGGTCCCTGTTTAGAGGGTTTTTTTTTCCTCCCCCACCCCCTTCAGTGGCCAAATACCTGCAAGTGTGTTATTTCTCGCATTTCAGTTCAAGAACAGTAGCCCAGACTTATTTCTGTTGTTACTCACTCTACTCTCCTGATCCTTAACCTCTATCCTTGCGTTTTTAAAAACAGTAGCAGAATGAATCTGTGCTTTTTGTTGAGCTCACATCTAGGAATATGAGCCACTTCACAAACCAAATGTTTTGGTGTGCTTGTAACTAATGATGTGACAGTTATTTTAATTTTGTATAAAATTTTGCCTGTTGCAACTAAATACCTCTAAAATATACAGCTAATGACACAAGTATTACTGATGAAAAGAATATGCACAACTTGAGCTCAAATACAGTATTTTTACATTGTTAATACATTAAAAATCAGTATTAATGAATAAGAAATAACGTATCTAGATGAAAGTCAAATATTCTGATTCAGGCCCAGGCATCAGTTTAAAGCAAATTAGCAGTGTCTAATGTGATGAAACGTGTGCTTTGTAGAGCTAGTGACTGACTCTGCCTTCCACTTGAAATGCCTCTGTAATGTAGGGTCAGCACAGGCAATGGTCATGCAAGAAAGGTGAGCAGCATCTTATTACTCGCATTTGTGGTTCTAGGTCATGCAAATTGTTTCAAAGACATTAAAACTATTTCTAGACTACTGTATGAGAGAGTCAAAACACCCTTTGGAAAACTCTATGTTCATCATAAAATCTATCTTTAACTCATTTTCGTTCACTGTGAAACATTTCAAATTTCATTCTTGTGTTAAAAGTATTACAAAACTGGATTAATTTAACAACAGTTGAAAGATGTGGTCCATAAAAGCCTCTACATGGTCCAAACATAAATTTTGTAAATATTTTACTGAGCAGCTTAAATTGAGGTTACGCTGAAGTAATATTGGAAGTCAGACCCTCAAATGGTAAACTGGTTTTATACATTTACTAAATACCGGTAGGTAAAACAAGTACCTGTAAGTAAAACAAGTGCTATGATCATATCGTTGTATGAATAAAGTAGATTTTTTCTGTTCACAGGCTAGATTTTTATTTCATTGCACTAGTGTAAATCCAATTTAAATGGTGTTAAAAGACTCAAAAGGCTTAAAGCGCATGTGAAAACATGAATTATGTAAAATACCCCCTAGATGGAGCAAGTTAGCAAGGGCCACGTACACACAGGCACGGGCATGCAACTGTGCTGCCACACTCAGCTTCACAAACGATTACTTCATAACCAAATTTTAATGAAGGACAATCATTTTGCAGTCCTTAAGCACATGACTGATCATATTCAGTGTTGGTCATCTAGAAAAATCGTCAGTACATTTCTGCGCTGAAAATGGGATACAGATTCTTAACTCAACAGGTCTACAATCTTTGCCTAAAATAAGCTCCACACCAATATGGGGTTTTTAACTCTTGTTAGCACTGTAGAGTGTAATACAGGTAGAAGAGAGTGTGATGTTAGCTTTCCCAAATGTTCTTTTACTACAAAGCTCCAAGATGAATGAAGGTTCAAACAGATGCCCAGGTATCACTTTCAGTTATAACATTTAAAAGTTCTGAGGACAGATTATAATTTTCAACATCTATAGTGCTTAGCTCTAGGGAAACAAAAAAAAAAAATCATGGCTGTAAGGAAAGCAATTAGATTTATTTGTCAATTATAAAAATAGGTTTAGGAGCCACCAGGGAATATAAATTCTTAATGCCCCATAAAACTCTGCTAATAACTATAGATACCCATGATTTTGACCTTTCTATTATTTAGACTTATTTTTCCTTCTGTTTATATGGCCTGATAAAATTAATGATGCTTCACCCTATAGCTAAACTTCCCATGCTTAAAATGACTTCTAAAAATGATTTTGCCTCCTGTGTTTTGTTTGTTGTACAGACCAAAGTTAACAAGAAATCAAACGGCCCAGTTAAAATCAGGCCATGCAGAAAAGTTTTTGGAAGGTAGGAAGTATCTGGGACAGATCAAGAATTCTCTTTTTTAATGCAGTTAAATAAAATCCCTTCATAAGCATACCCATCTAACATTCTCGAAGAAGGAGAAGGTTTATATGAAAAGCCTCATGAGAATTTACAAGCTTGTAAAGCATTTCTTCTTAACTTGCCTCTGTTTTTTTCAAAAAATACTACAAATACAGCATACAGTCTCAGATGGCAAAAGGATTAAAAATAGTAGCTGAGTATTTTCATGAAATGGGTACTGTTTTCCAACATTTCAGTTCAGGGAATGAGCCTTTCTGACATGCTAATTAACAGAATGAAATAAGAAAAGCAGCAGTTTCCATGGGGCGGAATATTTATTTCTGAAATGAAAGATATACAGTAACCCATAAAGAAGTACGGTAGCAAATATGAATCAGCAGAACACTGGATATGAGAAAACCATTATATATAAGAATCCGCCTACACATGCCCTGGTTGTGAATGCTAAGAGCCGTGAACTAAGACCTAAAATCTGCTTCTCCGTTCCTCTGCCCAAGACCCATTAACTTCAGCAACCACGTGCATGGAAACCCTGTCACCTGCGCTCACGCAGCATCACGCTGCCTGCGCCCGAGGCTCTCGGTCAGCAAATGGAACAACTGATTACAAGCCTACTATAAATTTAATGCAAATAACCTCTGCTGAATGCCAACACCCTTATTCCTCTGGAAAGCTGTAACCTAAGCCTTGTCTTCACCAGAGAGAGAAAAATGGGGGGCTGACTTGTTTCAATTATTTAGTATAAATGGGGCAAAATTTTCCTCATGACAAGCATTTTGTGTTTTTCACCTAGGTCAGGAGTGTAAGAACAGGCTCTGCCACCACCTTTAACTAGGTATGCTCAAAACTTGCTTCTGCAAAACTTAAAGGTCTTTTCTTCTAAATTCTTCTCTTGTATTACCTACATGGGGATAACAGCACACCAGCTTTTCCTCCATTAATGCCCTAGAAAACTAGGTGTATTCCTTACATAACGAATTCTTTGTTCAGTGTAAGAATTATTCAGACTACATTGTCCAATATTTACACATTTCACCCCTTTGTTTCAGTCTTGTTTCACAAATCTGGAATCTGACTAAGATTTGAGGTACACATATGTGTGTTTTATACTGTAATAACACTAATCTTACACTAGAGGTTTGTTTGTGCAACTACCACCATCTTGAGTCCAGGCTTATACAGCCAGCTAAAAACGTCTTGGATTTGGGATTTCACTATAATTGACTTAATGGTTAGTTGTCTTGAATACATTTTCTTGTTTTACCTTAAACCACCCTGATGTGTTTTACATATTAACTTAATCTTACTGATTTAGTAAATTTGAAGGACTATTCTTATGTAACTACTGCATGAGCACACCTGATTTCCAGTATTTGCAACATTCAAAACACATTTGCGACGACCAAAACTATTCCTTTTGTAAATAACGGGGCTTTTTGAACTTGAGCAGCGATTATGATGAGCAGCATATATACAGCATAAATAAACATAATAGAAGTATATAATTATATAAAAAATAATCTAAAATCTGTGCATCTTGTTAAGTAATAGGGATCACTTTCATTGTGCATACTGTGTTTTAATTTAAGGTCACACAACCACAATGGCTCAAGTCTAGGAAGAATATAAACCCCGAATCTAGGAAGAAAATAAACCCGTACTGACAGCCAAATTACATCTCAATCTAAGATTCACAGTTCAAGACCTCAGTCCAAAATAAGACTTTCCCTGCGCAGAACAGTCCTTTTGTATATGTTCCACAGAAAATGACATTACTATCTTCCATATAAGAGCAACTCTTCATCCACTCAGATAGCTCTTCACAGTACCTGAGGATACAGAATTGCTCATTAATGTATAATAAGGGACTTAAGGAGACGCAGGTCGAAAGTACTCTTACCTGTGTGTTTAAGGCTGTAACGTAATATAGTCATAGCCTCCATATATGTTGTTTACAAAGAAATTGTATACAAAGAAATAGTAACAAAAAAGAAGGTTCTGATCTGTCAGGGCCTGGATCCATTTGATCTAAAACTATGTGCTCTTTAACAAATTTCCATTTTGTTGACGAAGCAAAGATTTGAAAGGCTTCAGCTGGTAGTAAAATAAACACACTTTACTCATGAAAGTTGTCTTTAAGCCTGTGATCTAAGTGCTCAGTCTGCTTTTTCTAGGTAAACGTTTTTCAAATCTTTTCTATTATTTCCTTATCTGCTAACATGTGTGTAAAAGGAACAGGTCAAGTGAACTCCAGGCTACCAAAGTGGGGCATCTTCAGATGAAACACCTATTTGAATTTGTGAGAACCTATCATTCTGCATATCAATAGCTGATTAGCTAAGAAAATGGATTTTCCTGTGATTAAAGGGGATGTAATGAAATGTATTGCTGTCTTCCTCTTTCTATTAGCTCATTTGCTATCCTTCATATCCTTCGTATTTGTAATGCATGTCTTTAAGGAACATTTTCATGTAAATTATATTTTAAAAATATTACTTCCCCTCTGCTGATACCTGGAATATTGATAGGATCACTCTATTGCCATTTCCTTTTCATGAGATAGCTAAGATTAAACCAATGCAATTGAATCTGACATTCTGGTTGTCCAAGACGAGGTTCTTGCATCTTTCCTTCACCAACTATGTGGGAAACAGTCTAATTTCAAAGGTGTTGCGCATTCCCACCTCTTGGCAAAGTCAATACTTTTGAATCTCTGACCCTGTTTTTTTCAATAATTAAACATGGAGGAAAAGATCTAATTTTACCCATCTTGGATTGGAAATTTTGCCTCCAGTCTCTAGTGTTCAGCATCCTATTGCCACATTGTCTCACCCACGTGAGGTACATATTCGCTATATCCATCAAGTTTCACTTTGATTGGGTTAACTTCATCTTTGCTAGGGTGGGAAAAATGAGCACTAAGCAAGGGCTTTACATGGGCCAGAAATTTTGTGTAGCTTCTGGAAGAATGTGTCTTTGGCTTACTGTCAGGCTTGGACATGCCCGCTGCGGTGATCAAACTACCAGCCCACTCTTACAACAATAATAACTGAAGGAATATTCAATGCTATTAAATAAACTAAGTACATTTTAACACAAAAAAAATGAAGATTTTTTTTTTTTTTCAATAAAAATATCAGAGACTTCCCAGCAGGGCTATCTTCTCTTGAAGCTTAAACTATGAATGTCAATGCAAATCTTTGCAGGGTGCCTTGGAACTAGAACCTCTTTGAGGATAAAGAAACACAATATTCTCTCCATCAATGAATAGGGTCAGCATGCAGCAAAGCACTTGCCAAAAGGTTTCTGTTTCCACTGAATCACTCATTATGTCCCATACATTTTTAGAAGCTTGAAATATTATTTATCTGCTGGTTTTGTTTATATAACTCGGGCAAATACCTATTCCAGGCACTAGCCTTACCAGGTTTTTACTTTCCAGTAATATCACCATCACTTTTTTCACTATACTGGGAGCTGGTTTGCTGATAATAAGAGGACGTATGGAAAGAATTCCTTAATACAAGCCTCACAAATATTTATATTAAAAAAAACATGCCTAGATTTCAGAAAAGCTTGCACCTTGATTAAGTTCAAAGTCTGGGACTAAAACCAAAGTATTTGCTAGTGTCCATTTAGAGTGAGCAAATGTGAACAAGTGTAGTAAGTCTATGAACAAATCTAGAAACATGATTTTTGAGCTAACTGCCTGGAGCAATTTCTGAAGCAATTTTCTGCAGTGAAGAAGCTTGGATGACTCACAAAACCTAAAACAATGTGGATAAAATAACATTTAAAACCCTTTCTTGTTTCTATTCTTCTGCCATGCTTATATAGGTTGATTTGCATTTTTTTGTGAAGCACTCAATTTATATCTTTTAAAAGACTTCAAAAGTCTGATGCTATCTAGAGAGAGAGAGGGAAGTTTGTGCTAACTTTAAATAGCACCTTATTGTATGAACATCTGGATATTCAGAAATGAACTGTTCTTCACAAAAGTCATCAGGGTTCTTCAGAAATAGCGCGGATGCTTTTCACCTGTTTACTTTTCCATTACATCCACTGATATTCCCCATACATCTGAGTAATGCTGCTATCTACTGATACATTTATGTCATACATTCCTTAAATGACTTATGTTAATAGGTCTTTTAAAATATATATTCCTTTTTGATTACTTGTTCTATGTTTTTGAAACCTTAAACACAAAGTTATGCATGAAGATTCAAAACTAAGTCTTTTTAATTCCATGCTGTAAAAATTGTCCATTTGCTTCAAAATACATCTTTAAGAAACACTTCTAAATGTGGGAAATGAAAGATTTTTGAACCCTGAAAATGATATTTTCTGACTGGTACATTGTTCATGAATGGCTTTTTGTTGTTGTTAAAGCACACACATGGAAGTTGTTGTTCTTTTTCTGTGCTACTTCAAAGTATACTTGTGAACATACATTTAGAAGGTAATTTCATAGTTTAATCTTTGATAGAAAATGTTCCTGGATATTTTTCTTTATCCAGTTTCATTCCATTACTCAAAAATACAATACACGCAAGTGAAGTAGCTAAAATTCTAACTCATCAGATTATTTTTTGTGCTTCATTGCCTTCTACAAATTTCCCTATCCCTGTTTCTTTTCTCTGACTGTTTTCCCCATAGTTTTGCTCTGATGTATTCCAGCGTGGTAAGTTGACCTATGTTTTATTATTGCAGTAATACATTTCTAACTCCTCTTGGATCCTTTATATTTTTTCTTTACCCTCACTGATGTTGAAAACTTTTAAAAATACATTATTTTCTTAAATATATGTTGTTCATTGAAAGAGAGAAATTCATCAGAAGGTGAGAGCCACTGAAAAGATATTATTTATCAGACTAGAACTTTAGAATAAAAAGGAAAATACATAGAAGCAGATGAGAAAATAGCTTTAAGATAAATAGTTCGAAGCCAATCTTTTTTATTCTGTCATCATCCATCCTGTTATTATTTCAAGACATAAATTTCTAATGTACCGGCTACAACAATATTCTGTTGCCAAACACACAAGGATTAGCAAAGGAATAAATCAGGGTGCCACCAACGCAGGAGTCTGGTCCTCCCAAGGAGACAATTATACATATGAAAGTGTTTCCAGAGATGGATTACCCAGGAAAAGGTAGACGTTAGACAGGCTGTTTGAGGTTTTTCCTACTGCGGGAAAGGACTGAACAAAGAGATAAATCTTAGTTGTGCTTTTCTTGGCCAGTATCTACCAACATCAGCATGCAACTTACTGTAGAATTTGGGAAAAGCAGAAATGGATGGCTCTGCATTAGCTAGGTCCCAGCCTAGCAACTTGAAAAGAGTACTCAACAGCAAAAAAAATGGAATAGGAACAGCAGCTAGACATGCTGCTCTTAATTCATGTTACTTAAGAACCAGATAGATGCAGACAGTAGCAAGAGAAGTGTTCATGAATCTTTTACAAGTAGACAAAACCCAAAGCCATGAATTATGCGACTGGTTGAGCCTCTTTGGAGATGAAGCATTGTCTTTTATCTGGCAAGGATGTTGTTATTCTTTTCTGCTACGACAGAGATTGCTATTAGATAATATAATCCGTGTACCACGGAAATAAAATCTTTGCACTCTTCAGGGTTTGATCTACACTGAGCTAAAAGCCGAAAGGAAGAAGAAACTCCTAGAACTATTTTCAGCTGAATTCATGTGACTGAGATTTGGAATGCACATAATTGTACCTCACCAGATGTTTGCACAATAGTAAAAAAGCCACACAGCTGTATTCCAGAGAGAGGAAATGACCATGGAAAAACAGAATTTGTCCTGGGGTCTTTTTTCCCCCAACATTTCCCATGCTGGTTTTTTGCAGTAGTTGGTGAAAGTAGTCACTTACTCCCCATGTCTGTGAGGAGAGGGCTCACACCACCTAATGTTTTTAAGCATAGTCTGGCTTGCCATGTGTCAGTGGAGAGAAACAAGCATTTGTAATGGACTATGCAACACGCCTAAGATCCAAACTGCCCTTTCCTCACTGAGTATACAGGAGCACACCTTGCTCAAGAGCCTAAATGAGGTACTGTGAATCCCTTCACAAATTCTTGAACAACTTGTATTTGCTACTTGTTTTTTCTCCACTCATTATTTTCTCCTAGAATTCTTACAAGACCAGCTATTCATTTCTTAACCTTTACCTTCTATATGCAACAGATTCCTTTTTGCCTACAAGTCTTAAATCAGCTATCATATCTTTGAGCGGTTACCGTTATGCCCATATATGAATAGGAAATATATTTATATGCAAAATGTTACAACACACTTTTTCAGTTTTCCCCAATATTTATAACTGAGTGAAGAATGTTTAAAATGATATAAAATATTCTAGTATGTTTTCCACAGTGCATTGTATGATTTGTTTTAAAGATACTGTCTATTATTTTCTGAGATGGGCTGTACAGAAAATAGGAAAGTATTTCAAAAGTTACCTTTCTCGCTAGTATTTATTGAAACTTAGAATATTCTGTTTGATCCATTACATTTATCAGTAATAGTCTGAATTATACTATATAATTTATCTTCCCTGGATAGGACTGGAAAAGACAGGCTTTGCTCCAACTAAAGCACAAGGCATCTTCTGCTTATCCGTTTCCTCAAAATGTCATCTAAATTCTTAATTTATATTCCAAAATCTGTGTCAGTTTTCTGTCTTCCATCTTAATGAAACAAAAATTACATACTTCTTTCCATCATTTCAGGGATGAAAAAAAGAAAAACGTATCTTGCTTTATCTATTGGAAATGAATATCCTCAGTTTAATTTAAATCTCATCTCTTCAAGTAGGAGTAACTTACCAAGTCACTAAGATCAAATCATCAAACCCCTTTGCCTCCCCAAAATAACACTGACATGTCAGATCATGTAATCAAATCCTCTTTGCTTCATATGGAGGCTGATAAACTAAATATGATATAAGAACTAGAGGGAAAAAATAACAAGCTGATACACTGATGCTAGTGGAAAGTGCCTAACAAGACAGGAATTTCTATTAAAACTTTTTGAACCCGGGTATTCGTTATTCTGCTCCTTCCACCTGGAAGGAGACAAGACCTGCTTTACAGCTGAAAAGAAATACCCCTCATTTACACAGCCTTAAATCTTGATTTTGGTTTTTAAAGATTACTTCCTCCCTCAAATCGAGTTGTGAGCGACTGTTTTTGTGGCTGCTTTAGTAAAAGCTTGGTTTAATTGTATCTACACCTTTGCGTGTGATGTGATTGGCCTAAGATATGACAGCCACAACACAATCATACAAAATTTCGTGCCCCATTTTCCAATTAAAGGCAAGCCAGTTATAAATGTCTTTCAAAGAACATTCAATGCAAAAAAAGAAAAACATATATATACATATATGTACTTATATAGATTTACATCTATCTAAATCTACATGTACTTAAGCAGTTCACAATTACTAGTTCAGGGATCCCTGTCAGCCAATAAATTTTGAGTCCTCCCTATTTCCAGTGTACCCAAAGAACTGAATTTTAAAGAATCCCTGTTACCTGAAGACAGTTCTTAGGAAAAACTCACCCACCCCTTCACAAATTAGGCAAGATGGAAAATCTACTGCAGGCTTGAGGCTATTGCTAGTGGAATTTTCTACTATATAAGAAACAAATTCCTTTTCTTATTCTCTGGGGAAGAAGGGCCATATTGGTGGTGATGACATAGTGCTGAGGGCATTTTGTAGAAGGTGGAAAGTGCCTTCAGCTGTGTCATTCTCTACTTGGGAGGAAATAATGCACTTTACAGAGCCAGAGCCATGTACAGTGAATTCAGAGAGGCAGTGCAATCTAAGATACATTACAACTGCTACCCAGTGAGGTAAAAGTGTTTTGCCAGCCTTATCTGCAGTTCTGCTGCTGGATGAAATGGAGTGTAACTCTTGAAGCTTTCTTCAGGTTGTTTGTTTGTTTGTTTGGGGGGAGGAGGGCATTGAAAATTTTGGTGCAGCGTTGTTAAATATTGAGTTTCTAAATAAGCTTCCGGGCATTACACATGCTTGAAAGAAGGACCAATTTATATCACTAAAAACTATGTACATAAGTGACAGTAAGTTGTGGAGCTAGAGGAGGGGATTACCCAAAGCAGCTGAGCTAAGGAATGGCTCACCACAGCTGAAAAAGAAAGGCTTTACTCTTCCTGTCCCTCTGCTCAGCCACATGGTTCCAGCCCAGTGACAGTCTGGGTTGGCACCAAGCATGTCTTTGAGTCGATTCAACTCAGCAGCTCAGCAAGTTTCTCTTGCTGGGTCAGCCTCTTGCCAGGTCAGTAAACTAGACACATGGACGGAGAGACCCACCATGAAAGATGGGAGTAGGAAAGCATTCCTCTTGAAGCATAAGGCTGCCATCACACAAGTGCCTGGGGAGAAGTCACGTTACCCTTTTGTAATCGGGACCCGACTGATCAGCACGCCCTGCCTCACCACTAGCTCTTGCTGCAAGCACAGCCAAAACCAAAGGAACTCAGAACAGTTTGTAAAACTTTCTGATTGAACTTAGACTTTCCCAGTTCTCATAGAAAAAACAGGCTTGAAAAAATAATCTATTTCGAAGTGCTGGAATTTTCTAACTGAACTACACTGCTCGCTTCTCTGAACCTCTTACAGCCATCTCTTTAACCACATTGCTAAAAGCAACGTTTTTGCCTATTGTTATCTGAAAGTGCTACCTTTAAAAGTGGAGTGACAACCGTGTACAGAACGTGGTGATTATTTTTCCTTTAAGGCAGGAACATGATGCCTTAATGTTACAATTAGTCTATGGTGAGAAGTCAAGAGTCCAGCAAAAAGCCCTGCTATCTCTAATTCCCCTGTTCAGCTGCACAGCTGCCTTGGACCTGCTGCAAATTCTGCTGCAAAAATCAATGGAGACAACTTTCCAGTTACCTCAAGAAAGCCTAAATCAGACCTTTATTACCATCAGCACAGATTTTACTGTCTTTCTCTTGTATTCTCAAACATTTAATCACATTAGTGGAAAGCTCTGGACTTCCACTTATTAGAGGTACACTTTTGACAAATTCCCCTGAAAACCCCTCTCATTTCAGCACTTACCATCTATCACTCATGGCTCATTTTAAAGGCAGAAATCCTCTAGGGAAACTGTGATCTCCCTTCTGTTTGTCTCTTCCATAAGTTTTGTATTTTATCAAGGATTCATTAATGAAAGTACACAGAGACCATTCAGAATTTTCTAAGACAAGAGCAATTAGGGTAAAGAAAGATAATGCAGCCAACAGGATTTCTGTCACTTCTCACGGGTGAGAGAGCATTGCATGAAAACATCTCAGCAACATTCTTCCTTAAGTCAATCTTTCTGCCAAAGATTTTCATGCATGCAGTAAATTACCAATGCTAAGGTAAATGTCAAAGTAGCAACTGCTTCAATCTTGTAATTTTTCTAATAAACCCACATATTCTTGTTACTGCTATGCAGACCTTTTTCCTCTCTAATGTGCGACTTCCACTGACTTGTTACCTTGATAGCTATTTAGAGCTGCATTCCTGTACCTTCTGGTGCTTCACTGTCTGGTGACGGCTGAATCAGGTGTCAAAAAAGCATTATGTTAAACCAGAAATAATTCAGAAGTGAGATAATAAGCCCAAACACTTATGTTTGATCCCTTGTAGGCTAGGTCACTCTGTTTCAGCACAGAAAGCCACCATCTGTGATGGCCGTGGCATGATTACCATTGTCCTCTGTGATATTTAGATTAAGATATAAATAGGAGAATCTCCTATTGTAAGCAGTCTGAAAGCTGAAAATGAAAGTATATTGGAAGAAAATTTAATTAGGATCTTTTAGTTCATCAAAGGACTGTGGAATGAGTGTGAATGAACTTCCAGGGCTACAGAGACTTGTAACCTCCCATAAGAATATGGCTCCATAACTTTCCTTCAACATTTTTAAAGGAAATTCAGCTGTAAAAAAAAAAAATTGTGATAAACCTAAATTGAACCGAAGCAGCATATCTAATTTTTACAGTCTAGTAACCGCTAATATCAAATATTCATTTCTCCCAACAAGCAGGTAACTATAGCAACAAACACAACATTGCTGTATGCAAAGATGCTGAGGAACAAAAAAAAAAAGGTTTAAATCTTTACATTTATCTCAGGTTTTTTAATTTTTTAACCTTTTTTAGGATTACCAGTACAGCTGTCAACTATTTAAAATATCTGCAAATCATTAATTTAGTAAAATATTATGGAGACACTGAACAGCTTCTATACACACACACTAGAAGAATCCCATTCCTCTCTGAAAACTGCAATCAAAAATAATTTCCAATTAAAATACTTTCTGACAAGAAGAAGAAAATTAATTTAAATTTTAGCTCTAGGACGAAAGGAGAACGAGCAACGTCATGTTTCATTTTCTTCAGCCTGTCACTTCAATTCTCTTTTGAGGAGGACTTATTTTCAGATGATATAATTACAATCCTGAAACGGCAGTTTTAAATATACATGACAGATGTTTACTAAATTGAAATACATTTGCAATAAAATTTACTTCCCCTCCTCTTCACTCCAGAAGCAAAGGCCAGATTCTAGGGCCTCTTTTCTGTTGTAGTCTCTTAAAGCTGAAATATTTTCATGAATGTCAGTGAAATTATCCCCCATTTCAAAGACTGTAACTCTCCTCCCCTACCAGCACTACCATGCATTTCATCTGTAGCGTATACATTGCGCGGCCTGCCTAAGTGTACTTCCAAACTTTATGCAAGGCAACATCCTAGTATAAATACTACAAAGAAAAATTAAGGTGGCAAGGATATTCAATTCTTACATTGAAAATAACATCTCATCTAGGGCAGGTTGTGATCCAGTATTCTAAAAACCATTAAATGAGCAGTGTCAGGCAACATGGGCTGAAGTAATCATACGCTGCATGTCAAAAAAGAAAAGTCAACATTCATAAATACTGCTCCATGGTACCATCAACCTACAAGGCAGAATTCATATTTTAGATGGAGGTATCTATTTAAAGATGGTAGTATAATATGGCAGAAACTTAAAGTGTTTACAAATCACTTTTCTGAGTGAGCAATATCTTCCCTTAAGAGTGATTTATATATGGTCTTGAAGGAGTCAACTTATACTCATTCTGTAGGGAGAATGATGCTTTATGGATTTCCTCTCAAGGAAATTGAGTTTGCCTTAAAAAAAAATAAAAAAAAATCCATGACACAAAACAGATCAAATTAAAGATGTCAAAAGCAAACTGTAAAAAGTCATCAACAAAAACTGAATTATTTGCATAAAAGGCAGCATTCTGATCACTGACAGAGAATTCAGTGATCTTCCAGAAAGGAAAAATCAATCATTTAGGGAACTTTCATAGCCATATCAAAAAAGTGTATAACATATATAAAGAAAAGGCTAGCCCTTCTGTGGTAAATTGAACTTTAATTCTACAGTAATCAACCACAGGATTGAATGACTTCATTTATGCTTTAGGTTTTGAGCTTCTGAAATGTTTATATATACATATAATAAGGATGTAATGTCCAACATTTACAAGTAAAAAAAGATTCAAAGGCTGTCACTAGTCTCTCTGGGATGTTCCAGCTATATTTTAATTACGATTTCAATTTTTACACTTTGCCCAATATATAAAAATTGAAAACAAATAGGCCAAAAGTTACATGAATGTATTACAAGTGAAACACTAGTGGATTCTCTAGGCCAAAAGAGAAGCAGAAGAGAATGTGATTAAGATGACTCTTTATATTTATACACACTTAATTCAACAATTTATGCATCTCCAGGTCTCTTCAAAGGGATATTTCTTCAGGATATTTCTGTGTATTTACCTGTGTTTATCTGTTCCAAGAACTATAAGGTATAATTCAATCAAATATACCAACATTATTCACATTCTGCCTTCTCAGATTGCCTTTTAATTGATTTACTGAGTATATAAACAGAAAACTAAAAACTAGTTATTCATGTAGTCTAAGAGGGGTTTGGGTTTTTTTTAAACCTTGAATAGAGTTTTATATAACTCAATAGTACAGACTGAGGACTATGGGGTGTTAACACAACTAAATACAGAAATGCTACCTAATGCTTTACGGAAGCCAAAAGAATACAATGACACTGAGAGTAAAAGCTGAACCCACCCCCCACACACACATTTTAATTCATGTTATTGTAATTAGATACTCCAGCACAAAGGACAGGTACAATTAGGCAGAATTTGGAGAGAAAGAATTTTCTCTTTGATGGTATTAAGATAAAATCTCCTACAAAACAGCATATTTTAAATAATTTTTGCTACATACACTCTAAAAATAGAAAGTCATTAGAAAACAAGAAAGATAAAAGAAAGTGAAAATAAATGAGAGAGATGAACCTGTTATCTGATTGGCATTTGGGGAATCAAAAGTAATATCCCATTGATGCCAGAGGAATTATCCCACAATAACAGCTCTGGGAAATCTGAATTATGCTAGTGGAACACTAAAAATAACCATATATGTATTTGACAATACCTTTTTATGTTAAAGAAAGAAGAGTTAAGCAATCTGGACCCACAGTTTTATAGCCAGATTATTTTTTCCTTTTCAGTATTAAACATCAATCCAAGGGTTTCATTTTCTTTGTTTTCTCTTGAGAAAATGACTAGTGTGTAATCCTAATTTCTGGCACTGGCTAATTCTCTCCCTTGCCAAGGTGTTAACAGAGCATACAGATGAATATATGTTTGGTGAATTTCCAACAATATTAAGGCTATGTGTTCATTACGCTCACAAGTACATAAGTATATATTTGATACTGCTCTTGACTAAAGGTAGAGTTGTTGACCACTCAGTTTCCAGAGCTTTATTGTATTTGGAGAAAAGAAAGAATAGTGATTGATTTTCATATTAAAGCACACAAAACTTTCTATCCTGAAGTATATCTGGGGGAACTCTTGTAGAGTCCCAAGTACTCTGAGCTGCAACTCTGCTGTAGCTAAGCAATTGTTCCTGTAGTGACTTTGAAGTAATTCCATTTACTTTTCAGCACTAACTCTACTTGAGTCACGCTGGTTATAAACTGGCTACTTCCAGATGTTTTCCTTTTTGCTCTCTTAAGCACTGAGCATTCTGAAAGTACTGATACTTGATGCAAAAATCAAAATTTTATGATAGAAAACTCAAAAAGTTTTTTCAAGGATTAACTGTGATACATCCTTACTACTTCTATAACAAGGAGTTAATCTTATCCAGACAGCAAAACCTGTTTGGAAACTTGGGATATTTGCAAGAAAAAGAGGACGTACTGGGATTAATCAATAGACACTTAATTCCACCTTTTACAGTCATATTCCTTGGCCCTAAAAAAGGATTGAAAAACATGGGCAGTGAGAATTTTTCAGATTTTTCTCACCTTTTGGCCCTTCCAATCCTCCTTCTCCTGAACTGAAACCATTGCCTCAGGCATCTACAAAATGCATGGTACGTCTCCAACCTGGAATTTCAAAGTTTTACTATCTTCCATTGTAGCTGAACTTTAGTGACCATTGGGCCCTTCATACTAGCAGAACGTGCCAGCATTTAGTAATTAACCAGCTCTCCCTGCAAAATCTGCCACTTGAAGGTTTTTTGTTATGAGTACACCACTTCTTTTCCCCTCTTAGACAGTCATTCGTCAGAGTGGAATTTTAACATCAAACATCCATAGACCTAATATTCCTTTCAATTTTTTTACATAAAGAAACTCTAGCCAAAAAAGATAACATTTGACTTATCAGCCTCTATTCAAAGTATACGGGCAGCTGATACCATGCTTTGTGTCACTCTTAGTAAGTGTCTTGAAGATGACATTTTTTAAATCTCTCTGCAATACATCAGTGTCAGAGAAACTCCTGATGTTTAGACGAGTGACACATCTAGAGGATCAGCAAAATATCTGCCACAGGAGCTACTGATACCAAAACTCCTAAGAGAGAGACAATATAAATATTTCTCAGTGCAGCTACAGAGAACTGCAAGTTCGAAAAATCATATTCACATCTTCTTGTGGAAAATACAGAGCTTTTCCAGAAAGTAAGCTATTACAGGAGTGTATATTTTAAAACGATGCTTAGAGTCATCAATAGTTGAGAATCATGTGGTTTTCATATTATGGTGGATAATATACTAGAGGAATGAAGAGCCAGTAACCTATCTAAGAAATAAATCCAAGATCCTCATGAAGAGCTGGCAATGCTCTTTTTCTTCTCTCAGTATCAGAAGGAAACACAGACAAAGCAAGTAGAAAAAGATTCCTTTGAGAAATGGCTTGGGATTTCATGTGGTTCAGCCACACAGACGGGGGAAACAGGTCCTTGCAGAACCTCTGCCTGTTAAGTGGTTATTATTTATCCCACCTGCAATCTACAGTTTAAAAAGCTTAAGAAGTATGTATAGCAATTATCCCGGTTTATATTGGATGAAATTGTAAGGGAGCACGCACACATAGGTGTCAGCCAGCAGAGCTGGCAGGATGATAATCTGGAGTCTGCAATGGCTAGGGGTTTCTACCTACAAAGTTGTTGTCGACAAACCAGAGTTTAGGACTGGGAAGGAAAACCTGCTGGGGGCTCAACCATCCACACAGAGGAGCCGCTGCGAGAATTTGAAGGGAGCGCCAGCAGTCCCTGAGGTTTTGCAGCTAGTCATGCTCAGTTCAGAGTGGGAAAGGTAAATGCAAGACACAGAGTATAAGCAGTAGCTTATTCAGTGAGCCTGTCATTTACAAAGAAAGCAAATGTGTTTGTGCACCCAATGGTTTTATTTTTTCCAGAGGTAGGATTGTTACATGTTGTGCTTAGTGTTTTGAAGAAAAGCCATTCAGTGATTTATCTGCCTTGTGATCTTGGTATTATATTCACTCTCCAGAAAGAGTCAGCAACATTGTGCTGAAATGGTTGCCTGTGAGGTTCCTGATGTGATATGTTCACCCTTCGCAGATTTTTATAGAAAAGAAAATCTGGTCCCTATTATTGTCAGATGATTTTTTTTTTTTTTTTTTAAACAAAACCCATCAAACTATGTGTTGAATTAAATGAAAGTAGAAACTGATAATAACAACGTAATGAAAGATTTGCAGAAATTCTGCCACTACAGCTTTATGTAGATCAGACCTTTTTTTTTTTTTTTTTTTTTTAAATGAATAATTTTTCTAATGTTCTGGCAATGGGAGTCTTCTTTACTATTCCTAACCTGTATGATACTACTTATATTTTGACATATAATTTTTACTTTCATTTACCTCTTTTGCACAGCCTCTTTCAAGATTTAAGAATGGGTTAATGAGCTTTGTCATCAAAAACATAATAGAAATCAAACGGTACATCTAGTAAAGTAAGATTCTTTCTCACTGCAGCCATTTAAGCCCAAATGCTGGGAAGTTGATCATAAACAACTTCAAATATGAGTTTACATCTCACTAACAAGCACTTTCCATCTCTCTGTCCATTTGTTCATAAGCTAGCATTATAACTGGGAGATTTCTTCTCCTCATTTTCTACTTTTCTACTATTTCAGATACAATGGACTATGGAATAAACTCTGAGAAGAGACCAAAGACCCACCACTTTTTTTCACTGGCTGAAGACCCACTGCTCCTCACATTTACAGACATCAGAAACCATAGTATAAGGAACGCATTAATCAAGGGAAAAGGATGAATGCCTTGTTTATCTTGTATTTTAAGCAGAAAAGAAATAGGAGCTATTGCCATATCTGTCACTAAAAAACCCCAAACCGTAGAAATTGTGGTCCAGCTATGGAACTTATTATATTGCAAAACAAGTTCAAGGTGTGCAAGTGGGAATTTTGTCAGAGAAGACAAGACAAAATGATACAATTATTTCAACTCAGAGCTGATATGCTCCAAGGTATACGTTTTCCCACAATCACTGTAAATATGAATATTTTAGAGGTTAATATGAAGATCAAATGTGGAATGCATTTGCTGAAAAGATTAATATCTTTTCATTAAAAATAAGAGCGCACTGTTGGTTCAGCATTTGCATTTAGATCAAGTCATAAGTATATTGACTGCTTAAGACACGTATCTCCAAAATGGAAAATAGGGATAAAGAGGGTAGTGTCTATATGCAGAAATGGACAAGCTTTTTCTATTTCCTCCTGCTATCCCTTCAGAGAACTTAAGCCCTATCAACAAGAACACTGTGATTTACTTATCACAGCAGAACTGGTTGCATACTGTAAAGAACATTTATGCAAGCATTCATTCCTTTTTGCGAACAGTGTATTGGTGAACACGTATCGGTGGGCTGCTGTTGACTTGAAAAATTGCTAGCCGCTGTGCAGACATTCATCAACATATAGACAGGAATGGGTATTTGCTAGTTGTTATACACTGCTTTTTGTTGCAGTTGTTTATAGCTTAGAGCTATGCGGTTAAGCGGGAGGCTCAGCCAGCTATTACGTTATTACAAACGGTCCACATAAACATGAGCAGGATGGGCTAATGTAACTCCAGGTTTCTCATCATTTATGGCATGAGGCTTTCAGCTCCATGTTTCCAAGTAATAAAGAGAGGGACAGGTATATATGATTCAAACAATGGTAGATTGATGCACCAAGATTGGTTCAAATGGTTACAGAATATAGCACTTGCTTACTGAAATGGTGGCATGGCTTGCGCAGGCACACAGAGCGTAAGTCTCAGTGGAGAACACGCATTTTATTTAACTGAATCTAGCCCAGGGTTTCTCAGAATCACAGAATACTTGAATTGCTTTTCTTGAGGTGTTTAAAAACATATGTGACAGCATATAGTCCAGTATGTAGCAGATACCTCAAACTGCTTGTTAACTTTAATTCAAATTAAGCACAGCAGTTCTTATCAAAAGCAAAAGCATATTACTCCTCAAACTGTGAGAAGTAAAGTAAATATTTCACTTAAGCAACTGTGGTGGCAGCTTTCTTATAGTACTTTAGTCACATAAAATTTATACAAATCATAGAGCTGCTTTCCTGCAGAGCTGAGGAGTCTGTAACACTGGCAAAACAGCATTGTGGGTAAGCAGAAAAACTGATTACTGATCCATAAAGGAAATTTAAGAGTTGATTCTACAAGAGTACAAGCATTTTCTCCTCCTATGCACATGAGGAACATTATTTTTCTTTCACTGCAGGGAAGTGTCACTTTGAAGTGGACTTTCCATCCCCGAAACACAAAATTCAGGACATTTCCTCAAGGTTTCTTTCCTCTTTTTTTCTTCTTCTCTCTCCCCCCTCTTTTTTTTTTCCCCCACTTTTTTTTTCCTTCTCTTTTCCTGTTGTGCTCTATTTCAGGTCATTTAGACCATACACTTTGATGGAGGGCATCCTTCTCCTCTGAATTTATGAATTAAAATGTATTCTCCAATGGATAGCTGGAGGTATAATTTGCCCCCTAACACTCTTCAATCTTTATTGCTGACACATTCAAGGATGCCTAACTCCCACAAGAAAAAACCCCACATTAATCTTCAAAAATACGTCCTTACCTGCCTTCTGAAAATGAAAATGGATGTTCTTTGAGAAATTATCTGAGTTTTGCTTTAAACCCTGAGGATCACACACTTTTGGAAACAATTTTGAATCTGAAAAATTTATAAATAAAAACACACTGGTATATAAATACAAATCCTGCATGGTGCTAAGTATTTCCTTGGAGGCATGAAGCACTCAACTTCTGTCAGCAGATGTCAATAGAAATCAAAAGCACTCAGCAGCTTGCTGGATATAATCTGTGGGATTCCTACATATGCTTTTTCTGCATACTGGAGAGAATGACTTTTTTGCTTAATGCTTTTGTAGGTAATACTATACTATGGAAGTAGCTCCAAAGCACACACTATCACGCATCCCTGTTTAATCAAACACACATTCAATTATTACCAAATCTAAAAAAATAAAATAGCTAGGTTGGGGATCTCAAAGTGGACAGGCAACTCAAAGGAAAGACCTAAGATGACTTTTCTGTTTCTAGACAGCGCAAGAAAGAAAAAAAACTCTAAAGAGAGCGCTATGCCTTGCACATTACACATTCCTTCTGCTGCCTTATGCACAGAAGAGCTTTGGAATAGCCTTTGAAGGAGAGGTCACTTAACACAACAGGGAGCATTCCCATCTCCATACTCTCAATTTAGCAAGACACCTAATAAATGCCAGTCACAGAAATTTTGAAGGCTTGTAGGAATTTAACAGAATTGTCTCCATTTTAAGCTGATCCTGTGTAGCTAAAAGAACAAACAGACGCACAATTGAGGTTCACCAGAAACAAGTTAATTCTTTCCTTTTTCCTTTCTTTTAAATTTTGTTTTATTTTGAAAGCATCTACTTAGAATTTACTTTTAATTGTAAAGTATTAGCATAAAAAAAAAAAGTTTTACTTGTTTTTCATCTCCTTAAAATTAACCTAGATGTTTACTTATGCATGCTAAGATTCTCCCACTTATATTCAATCGGATATAAAACCTGAGCTCTCTAGATGGCCAAACTTTATTTTACTTTAGGGTAAATGCCCGTATTTTGACCTTTGCACTGAAACAAGAATTTCTGAGCCTATGCAATAGCAACTTTTCTGAAAATGCTGAAACATGGAAAAATAATACGGACTGTACAGTATGTGCAAAACTTGCCAGATGCTTTGTATCACTACATCTCAGTATCTCCCACTGGGCAGTATCTCCCACTGGGCAATACCCCCAGTCTCCTGTTCCCTCTGATGCACAAACATGAAGTGATACCTAAAATTAAAAAACAACAAAAAAAAAAAAAAAAAAAAAAAAAAAAAACCAAAAAGACCAAAACCAAAACAATAACCCAAACTATTTATATTTTAGTAATTTGTCTTAAATGAAATGGAAAGTTTCCCAAAAGCATCAAGATCCAAGCAGTGGTAAAACTTACTAAAAGAGATGGAAAATATGACTAATTTTAATCAGTGTTTTAACATGCTTTAAAAGAGTTCATATCAACCTCCGGTGCATATACATATGATTAATGAGAAATAGTTTTCTCCCTTCTCCATATCCATCCTAGAGAATTTTTACTTTAATTTAGCTTTTTAATTGGTGTCTAGGGCTAATAGAGTTTTAAATAGTACACCTACAAGGAACAACTAAGAATAATCCACTTTTGACTGGTACTCCTTTTTAAGATTCAAATAGAAAATAAATAGAGCTAGCAAAAGACAGAAAAATCACGGGCAATTGACCCAAATTAAAGTAAAATCTAGGAGAAGCCACTGGTTTGACTTGGCAGTCAGGAATAATCAGATTCACCAGGACCAAGTTGTGCAGTTTCTGGAGCTGTGGAATTCCCCAGCAGAAATGCACTTTCCTCCCCGCCCCCCCATATATATACTGCGTGTACCTTCGTGAGCTACACCCGGTTACCTGCAAATACTGCTGACTCAAATGCCAGTCATCAAAACGGATCCGCTGAGTTGTTCAACATTCATTCTTTTCTCCAAGCAATGGAAAACATTACGAAAAAACTTGCTGTTCTCTATGCACGTCTACTATAATACATTCTCCACTGAGATGCCAACAATGAAGGGTAAGAACTGAGGAGGTAAAAGCATTCCTCTCTCCTGTTCACAAATACTCTTTTCATGTGGTCTTTGTCCAACCACCATTCGATGCCTCTATCTACATTTTTTGTCCTCTGATGTGACACAGCTACTAGCAAGGCTTTCAGGGGAAAGATTGTTTCTGTGTCTCCCATGTTTCTACAATGCACTTCATAAAAGATTGTGATAAATAGCCAAAACATTTAAGATCTACAAAGGTTCACTAGAGAAAATATAATAACAATAAGGCACTAATATCAGCTGATATCCTACAGAGGAGTGGCAAACAGTACTCCCTCCTGCCCACCACCTTTCCAGCATCCTGAAAGTCATTTCTTCAAGCCTGGTGATATGCAGGTACCTTATTCCCTAAGCAGCAGCTACACAGACTTTTCCTCCTCCGTGTGTTACTCCTGTCCCTCTCCACCCGAGGCAGACAATTCTTTTACAATAATTCAATTTCATGAGCAACACAGAAATACATAAGAGTTATTTATATAGTATCGAGATTATGTTGGGACCCAGAATTGTTCAGAAGAGGATGATTAGGCTGCTTGTCCCCAAAAGCTGCTATTACGGTTAAAAATAGAAGTTATACATCTTTGACCATGAATGGCTAACTCCACAGATCTAAAAAAAGGAGGCATGAGTAGCAGTTTCTAAACAAGACATACATAAGCAGGAGGGAGGACGAGAGGCTGAACCCACCAAGATGACAGAGAGCACAACACAGAGCACCTTGTGAAGAAATGGAAAACATACTTTTTCCCAAGCCTTTCACCTGACAAGATAATATTAGACTTGACTTTATCTGCAGATAATGCTTGTTATTAGCGTTAAAATTTTACACAGCCCTACATTTGGCTCATAAAGCATACAGCATTTGCAGCAACGCCAAAAATTACTTTGCAGTTTCAACAAGACTGCAGCTTGCCATGTCACCTTCAAAGTCAAGGTATTGAATCGACTATTATTAAAAATCATGAGGAATTCAGATCTTGCTTTCAGGATATACTACCCAGCCATAATATCCATTCGATTGAGACCAGACTTCTTGTATGGAGATAGCATCATTATTTCATGAATCACCAGTGACCTTTGGAAGATACTAGGAAAAAGCAGGCATGTTCATTCCCTTCCATTGATTTTCTAATTTTGAGTAAATCGGTTTTATCTGGGGAATGGTTATCTATTAGGAATAAAAACACCTAAACTGACTTCAGAAAACAGTATAAAGCTTTTGAACTGAAACAATGAATTTAGAAGGGAAACTTCAGGCAAAAATGTAGTGATTATAAGAATTTTAACTTGGGCGTGATTCTGTGGCCAGCCACACAAGTATGAAAAAATTGGAATCTCTTGAAACTGAAAAGACAGATCTACAGGCCCAGACTTTAGTTTAACTGGAATATGTGTCTGGTTTACCGAGTCAATGTCTACTGTTGCAAAAGCCTGCAGAAAGACTACTCACCTAAAATGGGGAGTGGTAGGGGCATAATTTTCATCTGGTTAAAATGAGAAATAACGTGGTGAATATTGAGAACACTGACCAGTCCTGAATCTAACCAACTTGGAAGACAAGTTCAGTATATCAACACATACCTGAAACAGCCTGCAGAAAAATAACTTGGTCATCTGAAGGAACCTAAGAGCACACAGGTTTATGTAATCGGAGAAAATGGTGATTTATAGAGTAACTGTTTAGGGTCATCATTGTATCGGTGCCCAGATCTCTCATATTCTGATAACTAAACCTTTGTCTTAACAGATTGGTTCTACTTTATTATCTTCTGAACATGAAATGATCGTACCTAAGGTTGCTTTGCTATCAGTTTACACTCTCAAAATGTTAATGATCTATAATAAACATAGATTTTGGCATTATGGTAATTCACCTTAAAACCACATGCAGACTACCTGTCCCTTTACTATTCCTTTTTTGTATTTTCATTTTTTGCCTGTGGGGTACCAAGTTAATTAGTCCATTAAGTCCACTAAATAAAAAGAAAATTCTAGAAAATGATTTAAAGCACCATACTGTAACAACCTCATAGCAAGGTATATGCACAATTCGGTTTGGGGTTTTTTCACTTCCAAATGGTCAGTTGGCAACTCTAAGCTGAATTCAACTTATTCCTGAGATCTTTGCTCTCACCATCCAACACTAAATGTCTTGCCCAGAAATTATGTAATATTTATCAGAGTATATAACTTCTTATGCTCAAATAAGAAATAAACAAAAATCTTAAAAGACTCCTCAAAGTTGAGCATCTGAATCCCCAGCCCTGCAATACTCTCAACCTCTTTTTACATCACAGAAGATTATAGGCACAAACACTAAAGTGTCAGACTGGCGATAGGAAAATGTTCACTTACCTCACGATCCAACAGTACAGGTGACACCACTGTAACAATATCTCCCTTTTCTGGGTCAATATAGAACATATTTGGAGATGGTTTGGTAGGCGTCTGTTTGAGGATGTTATACCGCAGAAGAGCATTGTCTGTGCTAGAGTCATCAGCATCAAACGCTGTCATACGCATCACAGTCGTTCCTAAGGGAAAGGTGGACAGACAACAGAATGCAGTTAGCAAGAACGTGTAAAATTATGCTGCCTTCACATGTGAGAACCAGGTGGGTACAATACATAATTATCTCATCAAGACCGCTAAGTGGTTTCACCTGATACTTGGTTTGTACTTGTATTTGCATTATTTTTACTTGCTACTGAGCCAAAAACAAAAGACTAGTGTATCTGGTTTGCAGCAGACATACGACTCTAGCATAAGTTCCCCGTATTTGAATGCTTTGTTGCCATCCATATTAATTACATTTCACTAAATGAACTACGGAGGTATCTTTTTCACTTAAAATTCTACAGGTAGAAAGTCTTCAGGATATTATCATGAACATGACAATTCTGAAATGAAAGAAAGATCTCTATTTTCACTTTAAAGTCTTGCACAGTTTCAGAGTTGGTTAGACATTATAATTTCTGTCAATAAGAAATTTTGTAATGATTAAAGCCTACATTATTCTAATGTCAATTTGTACAAATTTATGGGCTTATTACATCAGCCTCAATAAAAAAAAAACAAAAACACACACTCCATTGCCAGGCTATCCTTTGATTGATGAAGTTTTTTTTAACATGAAAATCCTACAGCATACAGTTCTGCTAGAGTGTGCAATAAGGTAAACACTCTTTACTGCACAGATTCCTAAAGGATGTACAGAGGAGAAACCTCACTCCTCTTCTACCTCACACTTAATAATACAGGGAGGACTGAGATGTTGCTAATTCTCTACTTAGCTAGTGGAACACATACTCCTGCAGCACAGGATCCAGTCTTTTCCTCTCCCTTAGACGGGCACACCAGAGGCTGACATAGCCTACAAAATTCTGTCATAGGATTTTTATTTGCTTTGTACAGTACATTGAGAACCCAAGAAAGGAAGTAATTTGGCACCTGGGCTGAACCGTGAGATATTCAGCACTAGACCATTATAGTTCCTTAGTCAGTTCATTTATAGGTATAAATGTAAGCATTATTTTTAAAAAATCTACTAAAAATAATACCACAGAAAACTAAAGTATTTCTGGTACTATTGACCTGAAGAACAAACAAAATCCTACCAAATAACAAGTCATGATCAAATCAACAAACTAGTTTCAATGGTGGATCAAAGTTAAGTAACAAATTAAAGCAAAGGATATTAGCAAACTTTATACAAATAAGAAATCTAGGAAGGTATCCATTCTTTTGCCTAAAAAATCCCAACTAAAACAATTTATCGGATTCCATCCATTATCAATTATATAATTTACATTACACAGCTTAGCACTGAAACCATATTATCTAATGCGTGAATCACAATGTCAAAGTTAGTTGTAATTCTTTGTTAGAGATTAATTCTTATGTGGTGGATAACCTTTTCTTTTCCCCCCACAGACTTTCAGCGGGCAAGTACTATTTTCAAATATGATGATAAAAAATATTTCAAATGCAACATTTTCATTTCTTAACAGGTCTGTAGGACCGTATGATCTGTTCTCAGTATCCACATAGCCTTTTGAGGCAAAATAACTATAAGTGATTGAAACCTGGTACAGACAAGGCCTAAGACATTACGTTGGAAGTGCCTGAAGAACAGAAATACCTATCATTGATGTACAATGATAAACAGTGAGTTTATATTCTTCATGAAGGTCTTGAAGCACAGCTCACTTAAAACATAAATAAAAATGAAATATTGTGGTAAAAGTAAAAACAAACCGAGCTTCATTTATAGCTTGACATAACAACTGCCTGGTTCACTGTTAAACAAACAGAACTGGCTTGTTTAGATATGTTTCTTTTTTTCTTTTGCTGTACTTCCCATAGTACAAAGTATTGCCTCTTGTTGTGGTGACCTTGAATATAAGCTCTCAAAGGTTTTGCTTCATTGCTACTTCAGGCAGAGTGACCCCCGTGAGAAAAATAACAGAGATCTGACAGCACGTTGGTTTTATTCACCAGTGATTAAAGGTCAGACAGCTCAAAAAGAAGCTTACCACTGGATACCATGCCGTGTTTTCCAATACTACACAAGATGATCCTAGCCCTGATACTTTCACCTACTTTGTTTGGGACTTCGTCAGGAGAAAAAAGAAAAAAAGAGCAGCTTTCTGTTTTGAAGAATGAAGATTCGCCCTCTTTTCACAAGTACAACACATTGTGCTATTTTTTAGATGTTTATCATATTTCAAGAATATTGTTTATAATCATGTTAGATAACGTGTTTCATTAAGGTCTCCTAAGTCACAAGACTTCAGTGAAATAAGTAAGAATTAAGGCAAATCTTCAAGTGATCATACAGAGTGCCCAAGTACAAGTGAAATCCAATGGGCTTTGGTACGCAACTCTTTCCTGAAAAATGCAATTTAATAAGATTCTATACTCAAGTACATTATACTATGTTTTAATGAATATACTGTTGTTACCATTATTCATCTATTAGAGGAGTTGATGCTCAGCAGAGATTTAGAAACTGATTAAAACATATACTCAGGTAGAAATCCTATTTATACAGTTGTCCCAGACAGTTCTACTCTCATATTTCTGATGATAAGAATGTGGAAGGCACTTGTAGATTTTAAGATCTGATGTAAATCCCCAAATCTCTAGTTACTCTGGCATAAAACTGGCTTAATACAATGGCTGAATCTGATTCTGATTTGCCAGCTGCAGTTTTTTAACCTTTCAACTCACTGGACATTATCTTGTTCTGTGCAATCATTCCTCTGGTGCATACAGATAAGAAATTCCAGCAACTCAGAAGAGCAGAGTTTTACACTCATTTTGCATAGAGATGCTAGCTCCAGGAGGAAAACTGTAGACATTTAGATCCATTTTTTCCCCACGTTGCTTCTGTCAAAAGTTTTGAGACACTGGTTTCTGGATACCATCAAAGTGGCATTTACGTTTAAGTAAAAGTTATTCTATCCTCACAAGTTCACGTAACAGATGTAAAAATGCACATAAAATTTGGGGTTGTCTTTAGATCTCATTATGCATTAGTACAGTCTATATAAGGTTGTACCTGTTTCCTGTTCATGAACATCAACACAGAAAACTACACCTCTTTAAGCATCACCTATATGCTTGCATCACTACAACAACCAGAGGAGCTGCTGAATACTGCAGCTGAAAAGAAGCCCTTGCACTGGTTTGAAAGTTGGTGCTAGGCTTCTGCAGCCATGCTGAGAATGGCTTGTCCTCAGAAAGATACCCTTTACGCTCTTGTGCTCACAAGCAGGCTTAAAAACTAACCATAGTTCAATGTTGTGCATTCATTTCGAAGCACAGTGGTACCTACTCTATATTCTATTCCATTAAAACAAAACAAACAAAACCCGCCACATATGCAAAAAGCTAGAATGGGCTAGCATTTGTGGTTGATGCCTCAAAAATCACAACAGCTTTAAACCAGCAGCTCAAATATATTCCAAGGACCTTTTCAAGAAGTCCTACAGCTATATTTCCAGGGAAGAAATTTCCTATCCTAGTTGAGGTGTTCACAGAGAGAACACACATGACCACAGGTTTGGGACTGGACCACCACAAAAGATTAAGTTTATAGAGATCTCTTTCCTAAAAATACAGTGACACAATTTTTTTATTTTAAAAGGCTCTACAGCATACATCCAGTCCAAAAGAGTTTAATTCAAGATGCACGCTTCCTCAGTATTACTCCTTCATCATAAAGTTTTATTCTTCATAAAAGATTCATTTCCCCAGACCCATAAACTGACTACTTCTAATTCAGTGTCATTTTATAAATACTTCCATTCCTGGCGTCAATCAAATGCAGCTGGCTTTCAAACCACAAAACAACAGCTTGCTACATTATCATGTTAAACAATATATATTAACTTATCAAGCTGAGGAAGAAATGTCTGCAAAATCAGCAACTTTATAGTTCTGCCAATGATGTGCAGATACTCATTGAGGCAGTCTCTCTCAGTAAAGGTATAGTTATGCCTTGATGTATTTCAATATTCATGGTTTATTTGTCACACCTCTCAGCAGTTTCACTATTACCGTAATCACTCAAAACCTCTACTTGCACCTCCCAGAGTTCCTCATTGATCAGACATATATCCCGCTAGCCAGGTCATTGCTCCAGAGGCTGCAGCTATCAATCTGTTGATTGCCCATTTGGCTTTAAGTTGGCTTGAAAATATTGGCAAAAAACTCCCCTTAGGCATTAAGAAGTAAAACACAATGCTTGCACAATTTTGTGGTGATTGGAGCAGATGGTTTCTTGGGAAAAAGCTATTTGGCATTTTGTTATTTACTTCTTAATAACCTTTCTATTTCCTTACTTCTTTGTTTTCCTTTTTTTTTTTTTTTTTTTTTTTTTTTGTGCCTTTTTCTCTGTCAAGATGCCAAGAGAACATCGGGAACAGTTCAGCTGATGGATGAGATTACTACTAATTCCCTATCCCTTTTATTTATTTATTAATTTATTATATTCAGCTGCCAGGTTTACAAAAAAGGACTGGAACATAGTGGAAGTGAGGCCTACTTACAGCTTGATGAAATATGAACAATCGTCTTAAGCCTGCAGCCTTAAAAGACAACTCTGATTTTGAATACTAACATTAAAATATTATCCCAGTTTAAGGACTGAACAGTTTTAACTTTGAGAGCTACAGCTCTCAAAAACTTCACAGTGGAGTTTTCTCATGTTTTCACTCTTTTTGTGAGTCTCTGCTGTACGTTGAGCATGTTAAATGTTTTCTACCTGTGCTACAGAAAGGGAAGGGTCTCCTTGCCTAATTAACGTGACTATATTGCCGAGTTTTATTTCCACCTTCTCAAGTTTAGATGTACCTCCGTACACCAATAATAATCAGTTGCACAATGGTATACTTTCAAAAAGTAAAGCTATTTTAACCCAAGAAGAAGAACAAAAATGAAAAATGGAATAAAAAAGTCATGAGGGTTACCTGTATCTCTAGAGCACATCACATTTATTGCTACAGAAAAAAAGACACCAACTTCCAGAAAATGGAGCAAAGGAGGATACCCTCCTGACTACTATAATCATCATAACTAATTACATGTTTGACTGTCTTTTTGTACTTTAAAGACAATAAGCCCCAGGGAAGCAAAACAAATATAAAAAGAAAGGTCTATTATGGTTCCAATCAAGTGCATTTGAATTGCAACTACAGTTATTAACTTATGTGTGTTATTAAAAACTTGAAGGCCTTGCTCAATAGAGAAGACATTTAGTAAGAATTAATGAGTTCAGGCTCTGAGCATGTCTTATATTTGTATAGGGCAATAATTTTCTACCCTGCAGGACTTTTTCACATTGTCTCTTTAAATGTCTGGCAAATTCAGGATATGTGTATACTTTTTTAAGCTAGAGTTTAGATGGCATCACTGATCAGTACACTGGGCATGCCAACATATTGCAGTCAGCAAGAGTGGAGAGACGCACTGGTGAACTATCAGTTGTGGAATGAATAATAAACAAACCTCTATTGATACACAAAAGAAACTTCAGTAATGTTAAGTAGAGATGAAGGACTGTTAAGAATTGTTACTATCTATAGAGACTTAATGCAGTCAGAAAGCATATAAATTGAGTAAGAAATAATAGGACATTCCTAGTTGACCATTATGACAAAACAGTAAAGATGTATGGGCAGGTTAACCTTTAGCAATATTAGTATTTAACCTTTTTTCTGAGTAACACAGCTGTTTTGGTAGAATAAATTATTCACTCCTGGGATATTTTGAGAATGAGTTATATACAGTACTGTCCCTAGCCATACTGTTGGGTAGAGTGTCACATGACTGAAACCGATGTTGAGTTTTGAGGTATCTGCTGCTCCAGGTGAGACCTTGATAAATGAAATGTTGGTAAATGAATTTGCATTAGTTGAAGTTAAGTGGCATGGATGCTACTTTGGTTTATTGTGCTTTGTCTCTAGTGCCATGAATGGTTCTTTCTTTAGGGTAAAATTGCTGGGTGAAAACACTGAAAATTGTTAGCCCCACCGAGGATTCCCAAATCATGCATATATTATCAGTACATACCAGGTTATGAAATTTTGTGGTAGCATATGTAATACTGAAACTTATGCTCTACTTTGTGCAGATACAAGAAATTATAAAGCATATAAAAAGAACATTATTTATCCTCTCATAATACTAAAATCCCCATCACAGATCTTGTGTTGTACAAAATATGACACTCGCGGTCCCCAATTGGGATAACTTACATTTTAGACACTGTGCAGTCTTCCCTCACAAAAAAAATTGCATGTAGTCTTTGCATTTGCATTTGTCTGACAGACTACAGATAGCATGAAATAGGCCATTCCATGAGGAGTAAAATCAATGAAGTCTCATTTCCTATCTGGTATTGTCCAAAGGTTCATCTCCTGGATGGATAAGATGATGTCTTAGAGGGGCTAAAGTCAGTCATTCCCTTAGCAAGACCATTAAAAGGATCTTTTTCACCTGTTTTATTTTCATGAGACTTATATGAATTTAAGATACTCCTTCAGACAACTTTATCCCTATGAGAAAATTGGTGGAAACTGAGTGATGAGTTCAAAAGTTTTGAGGGACTGACTGCCAGACAGATGGGTAGAAACACATGATAAAAGCTAACTTATTCAGATGGCTCCTTATTTTTATGTGCCAGTTTCTTTTTATCATGTATCTATATTCAAATTCAAAAATAAAAACTATTCCCAAGCAGTCAGTCTATCAATGGAAAGCAATAGGCTGGTTTTTCTCTATGCCAAGTGTACTACTTATTAAGCTTTCCCCACATCTGAACATATACAGGTATAGAACCAACAAGAGAAACCTTGATATGCGGTGACATAGCTATTAAAGGCTTTTATAAGAGGAATGGGGCTGGTTGGTGGAAATGTTCTCCTCTATTTCAGAGTACATGTCAAACTCCTCAACTTTTAAAAAGATATTAAATTTTCACATTCACATTTCACAGGGTTCCTGAGAAAGTGCTGTGATGCGTTCCTGAACCAAGTTTACCCTTTCTTAAATGTGAATCCAAACCTCCAGATAACAGGAACAAGGAAAATAGGAGAGGAATAGTGACTGCTCTGCTGCTGTTAGAAGCTCCTCACCAAATTCTACCTACGACAACTCCATCTTCCCTTAAACAGTTCCCCCAGTGCTACTCAACATCATTGTTACCCCTTCAGGAAACAAGTCTTCCTTGCTCAGACATGGGTAAGTCATCACACTTTCTGTGTTCACTTACAGCCTCTTCAGATGGACTGGGAATTACAAATTTATTGAAAGAGGACTTAGAACAATAGAGCTGTAGATGAAAAAACGATGCCTTTCCTCCAGATATGAACAGGCTGCAGATTTAAGCAAACCACCAAAGATTTTTTTCTTAACTAGGATTCTGCTTAAGTTCTGGATCTGTGGTAAAAATGTTGCTCTCTCATGTCTGCTTCCCTTTTGACCAGTGAAGTCTATTAAGAAAAGGCATGAATTACTTCTTGGATCATGACCATAAGCTATAAAAAGTCCCACTGTTCTAATATTCTAACTGCCAATTCATAACATAATCTTATATGTCAGATAACATAATTCATAAAGCAATATATAACACATTCTCTTGAAGTAAATGGTTTAATGTAAATGATGATATGCATTGAACATCGCACAGCAGGCGAATATGACAGAACAGTGATTTATGTGTGAAAGAACAGCTATTCAACATACAAAGAGTAAGATTCAGCCCTAGGCACACTCAGAAAACACAGAGGCCCCACATTCTCTCTGGAGTTTGGCTAGCACTAGAAGTCAACCAGAAAAATTACAGGAAATAAAGACTCGCTGAGACATTAAAACATCGTTAAATTCACCTCCCTAAAAACAAAGCAGAACCATTCTTGAAAAGATACAGAAGAACACTAGCTGCTTTTCTGAAAACCTCAAGTGGAGAAATTTCCACAATCCCTATGTAACTTATCACCACGACAAGTACATTTGGCAAACACCTTCCAGAAAGCTAGCTCAAATCCTGAGAAGAGATAGGTCAATGCCTAAAATCGCCAGGTAAACTCTAGACCATCACTGCACCAGTGGAGATGGAGGATGCTAAACTCTTTGCTCACCTTTTATAAAACTACCAGAGGTAAAAAGTCCAAGACTCAACACCTCTTGGCTAGTGTGACTTGCTCATTTGCTCAGCCCTTTGATCTGAGCCGTGTGACAGCTGAAACACTTTGTCAGAGATGCTTACAACTCACATGATTCACCATGCTGTTTTCCCAGTTCCCATGTAAAATTGGAATTGCCTGCAATCATTCAAATTTGATTTCAGACGTATACAAGCTGTTTAAATGCAGATGCAAACTTTATAGTCAAGAACAGCCAAGCAGAGAGCTTACTAAAAATATACATTCTGCACTTATCTCTGTTTTATAATCCAAATGTTTTCTTTTAGCTTTTCTCTACCTTTTCTTTAATAGTTTCCCATTCTTCTACTCTTCCCTGTTTATCTGGCCACAGCAATACAAATTGCTAATAGACAGCAATTTTTAAAGTAATACGAGTATATAAAGCCTGACGTAAATTTCATATCCAGAAATACCCATGAGAAATTACCTTTTGAATGTGGTAGAAAGCTTCCCCTAAACCTCAAGACAGAAAATAAACCAGACAAAATTAGATTAATCATTTAACTTTCTCCCCAAAAAGAAGTTAATATCCAGTTTCTCCTAGCCTCTAAGCAGGGAGGCATTCTCAATCAAGATAAATGAAGAAAAGAAAATAGATGTTTCAGAGACTTCACTTAGGTTAGTAAAAAAGGATTGTCAATTATTTGCATTCTGAACGTCTGGGAGAGAACTGGCCATCTTTCACTTCAAAGCCACTTTCACCTTGTCTCCATCCAGCCCTGTCAAGAAGAGTTAGTATTCTGAATATTTACAGGAACGGCAACAAGAACAAGTATAGACTCTTCTCTTAGCCCTTACTAAACAAAACATAGCTGGGAACCAAGTCCACATTCAGCTCTCCATCAAGCCATGAAAGCCTCTGAATTTGGAGACCTGGCAGCACTTACCGGCCCTTGGAGCCAGGTAAATATCCTGGCCGTATTCTAGCCCACAACTCTTTCACAGCACCGTTGCCCTTTGGAAAGGAAACTTGGGTGCAGTGGTAGAGAGGAAGCAGCAGTGTGTTTTAACTGGTCCACCAATATGGACTACTGGAGACCCTGGACTGTGAGGGCATACCTTAGCTGAGAAAGAATCAAGGTAGCACTTCAGACTGCTATTTTTATTTTTTTATTTTTCTTTAATGTAGAAATCCCATGCCAATAACAGCTCCAACGTAGAGATGTTTGTCAGTCATATTGTCTTTTTAAGCTAGGGCTGTCTGTAAGGCAGGAGCGAAACTAGTTAAATAAAATTCATGGAAATGAAAGACATCAGTGCCAAATGTAGGTTTTAAATCAGTGGTATATTAAAATCTAATAACACTTTGAGAATGAAAAGGAAATGAGAAGAATATTTTTCCTTTCACTCCACAACAAATTATTTCAAAATGAAAAAAAAAAAAAAAAAAAAAAAAAGCAATGTAATGTATTGACAGTAAGTGTCTATTTTTTAAAACACTGTAAAAATACAGTCTGTGTGGAATAGGTAATAAAAAACCCAAGCTCGGTGTGCTTACTCTGCATTAGGACCTGTTCAAGAACAACAACGAAATGCAAGAATTTTCTAAGAAGGTAATGTTTTTAAAGGTTTCAATAGTATTTTGATCAGGGCCACACTTCATAGATGGAAGATCTCATTCTTTGAATTACCCACTTTTGAAAAGGAATTGACTGGCTTCTTAAAAATATCTCATAAGAAAGGCAGCAATTATACTCCCCTGTCGCAGTGGGCCTTAATCAAAACCACGTCATTACAGAAATTACTTTAGACTATTCTTCTATGTCCAAGCAGGGTACACTGGCATCCTTCCTGATTAAAAGGTAATAATATTACATTTTAGTAAGATCTCTTGGTGCAAGCTCAATCTTCCCTGATTGGAAATGCTTTTTGAGACAGTGGGCCAGAATTTCTGTTGATCTAAATCAGCCCAGCACTACTAAAGCAAAGATTTATATTAGGTGAGGCTATGGAATACAGGAATGACCTTGAAGGCTTATATTAGGTATACACAGCATTATGTTGCCTTTATTCCCTTTTTACCTTCCTAATTTCTCACTTCAGTATATGTGAAATGAAAGAGAAAAGCAAAACAATGATCTGTGCCTTTTTTGTGTCTCTTCTGTATTAGAGCCTATTCCTTGTTGCTACCAGCAACTTATACAAGTATCAATTTTTTCACATGGATATAGGATAACAAGAATACACCAATATACACTGTATCAGTAACCGTACCTTACAAGTCCTCACCTTTATTCCGTGCCTCTTTAAATAATATGAACTGGTTGTGCATAAATCTCATGTTACAAAGTGGGGATATAATTGAAACACCGATCCTTGTTATCCATGATTCTGTCACTGTGATTCTCATCATCTACATCAAAATTAATCCATAGAAGCCAAGGGTGCTTCAATATTATAAAAGTAGCGCTAATGAAAGAAGAATCAGACCTCGTAATGAGGAGTTAAATCTTCTTACATAGTTTCTAGCTTCATCTGTAGGAACCAGAGCACACACTTATTCTAATGTATCATTTCATCTTTGTATTGATTTCATAGTCAAGTCCTAGCCATTTGATCTATTAAACATCTGAAAGTTTTTATCTGAGGGATAAGTGTTTCCATCTTAATACAGGATCTTTTTAGGTGAGTTTTGTTTTTCTTTCCTCCCTCCTGCAGATGAACTGCTGGATAAATGATTTGGTTGGTCTCCCAGCGTCTGCTCTGTTGAAGTCATTAAAATTCATCCTGCCCAGACTATATTTCATAATGAACTTCTTCACTGCTAGACCCAATAAATGAATTAGGCAACTACTGACTGTTCTTCATCCAGAGAATGGCATTAAGTCCATTGCACTTTTCTAGATAAATCACATCAAAGATGCAGTAATTCCTGTTAAAACTAAAAAGAGAAGTGGAACATTTGATTGTAAGGTCTCAAACTTAGTCTTGAACAAATCCTTACAGATGGTCACAAGGCATGTCTTGGGAAGATACCCTTTCCCTCCAAAAGGATTCATTCTTCCCCCATACGTTCCTCTGAACCAAGTTCAATAGCTTCCCACAGTAAAGGAGTCCACAGTGAGGAAGGATAAACACAATCGGTTATTCTGGAAACCTACACTTTGAACTGGTCAGCCTTTAAATCAAGTCCATAGCCTGAACTCATTCCCTAGTAGCATTCTAGAATAATAAAAGATGTAACAGTTTTCAGCCATTTCCCCATCTTGAGATTGAAATATCTGCATAGAGAAATCTTTGCAGCCCTACTCAAACTCTTCTTTTTGGTTAAATTATATTTTAAAGCCACTGATACCTGAATTTAATAAATGATTCAGGTGCTGAAAGAGTATGCTCTATGATTTTAAAGCAGGTCTTTGAAACTATCTTATAAATCACAGGTTTCAAAAACTCTATCCATATATGTAACAAGAATACAGTTTGGAGTGTGTGGTATATGTTTTCAGTAGGGGCCTTGATATTCTTTCCTGAATTAAGTCATTAATTAAGTCACTAAGTTCAGCAAGTTTGGGGTTAGACAGTGTGATTAATTTCACTCAGTTACAAGCATTTTAGGCTCAGATATCTGGTCTTTTAAGTTTCTTACTAGTCACTGGAGAGGGACTGGCAATTTTGGATGCACTTCATCCCATTCTAAGCTAAATATTTAAGAAAGGTGAGATGAAACATCTTTAGAAGTGATTCATTCTGGAGGAAATCTAACTCAGAAAAGATATCAAACTCCCAGGTGCTTAAAATAGGTGATACCACTCCTATAATTCTGTCCATCTGTACAGATGTGGAAAAGAAGGTTAGGTTAAAAAGATGCTCCTGTGCTTTTGTTCTAGTATCACACGCTCCAAAAGACTTTCTCTTTTCTGCTTCATGACTACTTACAGCTGAAGGGAAAGCACGCTTGTAGGAAGTGCATTAGAAGCCTGCCCCAGCTCTGTGCTGGACAGCTTTACAGTCTGCACTGACACTTGACCCTTGAAAAGTGGAGGTCTGCAAGGATTAACAGCAGGCCATGATATCACTGTTCTTACTCTCTTAGAATTAATGCATCATGTTAGGAAAGGACCTTAAGCAGCAAATCAAGTTATTTTAACTTTGTGCATAATTGATTTAATATTGAAAGGGCTACATTATGTCCCTGCAGAGAAAATATGGGTATGGAAAAGGCTCTGTATGTCATAAAACACCTAAATATTGACTGTGGAACTCCTTAATGTAAAATTAATAATTAAGCACAGAACAGCTCACGATAGATCACTGTCAGCAGTTGGATATTAGAGATCATAAAGATTTGTGGAGCTGTGTGCAAATATAGTGTCATTAAGTCACGGGCGTGTTCAAATATATTTATACATAGGCATATATTCTTAGGCCCAAAGAAAACAAGCATCAGCCGGTGCTATATTGTGTCAAGAAGGAAGACCCAGAAACAGATTTTAAATGGTAACACACTTCTACCTCTCCACCAAGTACTTTTACACAGCCCTCAACTTGAACACACTTAAAATTCAAGAGGGTCACGTGGCTTGCAGTGAACTGATTTCAACTGCTAAAACCTCCTAATTCACTGAGCCCTTTTTCCTTAACGTCTCTCCATCATGTCTTGGTTAGCTGAGGCCAAAAGTGGGTTTGTTCCTCCACTCTCCAAGCTAGCTGGCAGGGATCTAAATAAAGTCCAGAAGCTGTAAACCATATCTGAAGAGTGCTGATAGGCTTTCATTGCTCTCTGGTTTTGAAGCTGAGCTTCTCGTCTTACAGAGAACTTCATACGAACCGGGCAACATGGTCTTTGGTGTGGAGGTGGCTCAAGTGTGGGGCAGCTTGGAGTGCAAATGGATGAAGCTGTATCTGTCTTCGGGTATCCATTTTGACTACTTTTTTCTTATTTTCCGATATTGTGGTCCTATACATACCTGGCTGAGTCCTAAACTGTAGGAAGGCAGACTTACAGACTGCTTTCTGGGCTGAAGGCCACCAGAAATGGGCATAGCATTATACAGCTAACTAGTTCAGTCACCTCTGTACCCGTTCTTGCACAAAGTAGAAGATCATTCTCTGTCCCAAAACAAACATCTGATTTCAGTTAGGACAATTTTTGTAGGCAAGGATATCAAATATCTACTAGTAGTTCAGTCCTAGTGTATTCAATGGCATACATCAGGTGTATAAAGAATAACAACTTTTTACTTTTCAAATTCAGGACTTCAATGAAATACTGCCTCTTGGGGTAAAGGTGGGTCTGGCCTGTGTAAAGGATGTATTGAATGGAGCCATAACAGGTGAATGTCCATTCCACCCACCTTCTTTCCTTTTTAGAAGTAAATGAAAAAGCAAATGGGACTTGGGAGCAGACAGAATTGGCCCTGTCTTGGGTTCCCTGTTGACTTTCGCCCTCACAATTTCCAGTGTTGAAAATGTCAATAGCAATATACCACCAGGTTTAAAGGCAATCTGTAAATACAGTTTGTCAAATACATGCATAAATCTTCCCCCTGCCTCAGCTCTTTTATAATTTTCAGTGGACCCCTGGTGCAAGGTATATGGAAGAATGACAATTCCAAAAAATATCAACCTTCAGGATACAACCTCTAAGCGTTTGAGTGGATTTCTTCCATGGAAAACTTCAGTCAGAGAAAACAAGTAAGAAATATTTTATTTTATACCCCTTTTGCTCCTGTGATTTATTCATTTGTTTTTCCACTAACTTATATGAAATCCTACTTTCTATGGCTGTGAGCTGTAAATCTCCCTGCTAGTCAACAAAGTCAAGGTCAGTACTGAGTCATAGTTTTTGTCTCTGAGGTGTCTGCTAATATCTTTCCCTGACACTACCATACGCTTCACAATTAGATGAGATCATCAGTATATTATTACACACGATATTTATATAAACTCAAGGGAAGAGGACTGCAGAGTCCCTACTACAGCTATACTGTAAATTCCTTGACTTTTGGCAAGACCAGTGACTTCCAACCACCCCCTGCAAAAAAAAAAACCTTAACACCTGCTAAAGAAAAACCAAACCAAACCCAAAACCAAAAACACAACAAAAAAAAAAAACCACCCAAAAACTTATCAACTTTGATATCTTTAACTTATAATTATTTTATGTCTGTTTATCTACAGAAAAATACCTATGACAGTTATAAGTGAGCCACAACGATTTTTATCTATGGATTACATGTCAAATTTGAAAAATTGTAGCTTAAATCATACATTCATGACAGATCTTGAAAGTCTAAGAGGAGATAGCTATTCCAATGAAATGTACCAATGTCAAATGAAGTTATTCTGTTTTTTTTCTTACATTACCAGAAACATGCATTAGATAGCTGCAAACTCTTTTGTTCAGGGAATTCACTTAGCTTTTTATTCAAATGCACTACTTTAAAGAGAGAACAGTGTGTAATTTCATTCACTTGCATGCCACTTATGAAATAACCCATTGATACTAATCCCAGCAGCATTCTGTTAAGCATATTGTACTTTCTATGCCTATAACAACCAGATCTGATAATGATCTTCTTTGCACTAAATATATCTGTTGACACAGTGCAACTAAGAATTAAACCAAATGGGTAATTTGCTAAAGCAAATAGAAGCCAGCGTATTTTACAAGTTTCCCAGTTACACGGTAATGACGCAGAATACCAACAAAAGTTTAAAAAATAAAGAACAGTTATGTATACTCATGCAAGCATTGACTTTTAAAACTACACAACTGGTGACAAATTGGTTATGTTGTCAAAAGCACAGAAACGCAGGTGCTAATACCTCAGCTTTTTGCACTGTGCTAAGAGTGTAATGTTCTCAAAGAAATTTAGCTCCAAAGATATCAGACGTGATTTCTTCTGTATATATTTTCTGAATTCTTCAGACTTTTCCTGGTTAATAAAACTCCATTTATATTAAAATATACATAAATACTTGCCCCAAATAGAATATATTTAATAATACATATTAAGACTTTGTAGAGAAACACTTACTTCTCTATACTGAATACCAGGGATATTTTCTGTCCTTGAAGCGATCGTCGTTTGAGTCTAAGTTTCACTTGAAACTTCTAGATGCGTTCAGATCTCGTTAAAAAAATCCCAGAATGAAAAATGTCCTCTAATGTTCCATATAGTTTTTGCATTTAATAAATAAGCAACTTGTGCATTACATTACTGCCTTCGTAGAATGCCACTCTCTCAGTTTCATGTGCCATGAAACATTGTAGTCTACTAACCAGTGTTTTATTTGCTGGAATCAAAAACAGCAGCAAAAAATAAAATGGGAGTTTATATACTTCCTTCAGTGAAAGTGGAGGCTCCCAGAAACCGGTCCTATGCAAACTGCACTGTAGGCTGATTTCCTTCCACTTGGCTCCAACTTTCTCATGAATTGTTAAGTGTCCTTCAGGCTTTCAGTTCATGAAGAAAGCTGCTTTTGTTCATGAAAAATGACAATTAAGAAATGGTTATTTTGCTGCCAAGCAATAATGCTAGAGGATTTCTATCATTTACACTGACGTGTTGCATACAAAGATAACATAAAGCAGTTGCTAGCTGAATAACTAAGCTGCCTATATCCGACTGGAATAGGTTCACCCTGGTGTGTGGTTCACACAGTCTGAGCCCAAATTCTCTTTTTCCCCCTACCCTTGGCTGGGAATCTGCTGGCGGTGGTGGGGCAGGAAATAAGATAGTTTTGTTAGAAGCAACATTCACACCTGGATTCTATACTAAATAAAATGAAAAGTGCTGCCATTCTCTGTTTAGAGTTTGTCCATAAATCAATTCTTTCTATTGCAAAATTAGTAGGTAGTAGAAGCTGCAGAAAAGCACTGTTGAAGTTTTTATTCCAATTTAGCACTCTTAGCAGCAGTTCATAATATCATTCAGCTGTATCCCACTTGCAAAATGACCCAGTTACGCTCATTTCAGAGGGGTTTTATCACATTTACATGTAGAAAATAAATTGATAAATGTTCTGTTGGCATATCAGTTATGGAATCTGCTGCGTATACTACTTGAGCTCCACATATAACCACTTCCTGCTGCTTTCAAAACAATAATATTCCTGCGTACAGGACAAAAGTTATATCATGAATAATTCAATGTAATTGAATGCACTCTTACAGTTTGTTTCAAAAAATCTTCTCTTTAAACTAATGCTTTGTTCACCAATTGCCAAGGTCTGGGCACTGGAAAAAAATGCCCCTGAGCTGTTCTATGCAGGACATCATGAAGGCATCGCTTCATCGGGATTTGAATGGAAAAGCTATAAAGTGGCAGCGGTACAGTAGTTGGAAAGCAATTAGCAAGAAGTAGTTAAAATTTTTCATTCGCTATTTGTGTGCATGTTTCTAAAGCAGTGAGATCTATGTATATATCTACAAATTAGATTATAAATTAAGCATGCTACAGATGTTTATAAACCATAATTAAAATCAACCCACTGACCCTCAATTAAACATTTATGAAAGATTTATTCAAAACTGGTTAACCATTTATAAGGCATTTCTATAGAAGCAGAGTATAAATGATGACTTTCAATTTTCCAGGCAAACTTTACAAAGTACTTTCATTTTATCTTCTGTCCTAGTTACTGCATGTGGAGACACTGCAATACTGGATATGTGGTAATTTCTTGCAAGTTTGGACTTTGCGATATTGGAATGACACTATGAATAATAGCATAGGAGCATTACAGGCTCATAAAAGCAAATGAATGCTTTAAGAACTGACAGTACATATATTCTTAAAACTGCAATCTATTTAAATGTACTGCTCTGAAGCAAAGGTATATTTTAATATATGTATAATTATAACTGCCTGTGTGTTTTTCTTTGACATAATTTCATTTTGAATAGTACTATTTAAATATGTAACGTAGCTAATTTTATCTATTATATACACACATATACTCGGTATCACACAATAGATGTGTAGATATAGGAAAAAGTAATAAATAGACTTTAATGAAGTTACTTTTAGTTTATATCAGTGCAAATGAATTTCAAACTCGGCTTCTTTTCATTGACATTTTCATCTGCTGAATTATCCACGTTGATTTGGCTTGACTCAAATACCAAAAGAACCCCTCATGAAATAAGAAGCCTAGCATCATCTCTTAGCTGCTGTAGCCAATGTCCCTCCCGTATACCTTGCCTCCTGTGCATCTCTAAGGTGCTCAGCAGCTAACTGATCCCATGAACTCATACAGCCCCACAGAAGAATGTACCTCCCCAGTGCTCATTTTTCCTACAAAGTGCAATATGCTTCCTTTTCTGTTTTTCACACTTCAGACACTCACTTATTTAGTACTCTATCATCAATAACAGCAAATATAACTGCCCAGTGATGGAAAAAGCAGTTACAGAATTTGAAGGTAACGCTGTAAGATCTCCTTTCATGCTCTTTTGATGCATGCTGATAGCGCTCTGGACATGTTGCAGTAATGGTATCACCCATGGTATACATAATCCTCAACTAGTCTGGTGAATGCCAACTCCAAATGACTTTTTTTTTATTATTCCTTCTGATGCAGACTCTGGGAACAAGACTGGGACCTCAAATTAATTTCACATTGGTTACCAGTAAGGCATCAAAGCTTTTCACTATTGACACATTGAACTATTGATATGGTTTTGCACCAGTGAGCTTAAAGATGGAAGATTACACCATCCATCCCATTTCCGAGAAGTTCAGGTCCTTGTGATCTTGTTTTCTGAAGTAGAAATATTATCTTCACCCAAAGGCACTGGTCAAGACCTGAACTCTTACCTCATCAGCCAACTATGGTGACTAAAAATACATATGCTTTTTATAAGTAATTAATGGAGATATAGCATTCATATAGTTTGTGTTTTGCTGCATGCATCAAAAGCAATTAGTGTTAATGAAAAATGATATATGTTGAGAAATACACCATAATTATTATACAGGAGGAACAAAATATCATTTGTGCTCCTGCTCTGAAGAGATTTTCATTAAAATCCCTGGAAACTGAAAAGTGACATTACAATAAATATATCTGTTATTGAAAAAGCCTGTATTTTTGCAACTCTACTGTACGAAACTGGTTATATTGATTCTTTACAAGGTTTATTCAATTAGAATATTTGAAAAATATACAAACGTGTAAGGCAAACTACCATAAATAATTACAAAATAGAAGACATTGACTTTTATCTTCAGAGGCACCTTAGAAAGTATCACAAGTAAAATTTCCATTGAATGTTTCAATTCCCAAACATAGTAACAGAGAAGTAATTACAGAATACTAACCAGCGCTAGAATTTAAAGAGAGATAAAAAAATTCTGATTTCCCCAATTTGTTTCATGTAGGCAAACATACAAAACCTAAACAAAACAAGATTTAAAGATCCCTCTCCCTCTGTAAGAAAACAGCTTCATTTGCATAATCTCCTACAAGTCTAATTTTCGTTTATGATATTTTGGAATGTTTTCCTGATCAGTGAATTCCCTACAGCAATATAAAAAGTTCTACACTCAGTAATGAAACACTTTTTTAAACCACAAAATGAGGACTTGCAGTACAAATATCCCTGGCATCCTGCCGTAAGATAAAACTATTTAATTCCTTCCTTTAAACAGAATCTCTATAATCAGTAACAGATTTATCCTTTTGTAATAGAGCAAGTGAGAGTTTTCATGAGAGGAGGATACTTGTGCTTACAACTAACCACCTTAAAAAGTTGTTTAGACTGGCTGAAACCGTGAAAGCAACTCGTTTGCAATCTCTATGCTTCCTGTCCTTAATGGAACAGACAAAAGGACTTGGGACAGAAATCAAAGAAAAGACAAAGGTGGCCAATTAATTTCATCCTGAGCAGCAGTGTATGTGAAGCACGACCCCAGTAACTACTTCACTAACTTGTGCTGCTAACAAAATCTATTACCCATCTGGCTCCAGTGGTAGATTCTTGCGTAGCGTTGTGACGTTCAGGCTTGGGCGATTCATAAGGGGGCACGGCATCAGACCTGCTGCTAGAAGACGACTTAAGATTTGCCCATTATCCTTCCCTCCTCCATACTAGATATTATTTACTCACTGACAAGGGAGGGAATCATGCGGAAAAGGGCTATTTGAAGGGCCCTAGAGTTATGGTAGAAGTGAGTGACCTCTGAGTCTACCAAGAATCCTTGTGATGGCAGTGTCACAGGAAAAGATGCTGACACGGAGATGTCGTTCAGATTCAGTACCCTAACAGCTTCAGCACTGCCCTTAAAGAAAGACTGTCAGTAAAGCAAGTACAGTTAGTACAGCAAGAAGAGCTCTTGTACTTATGCCCAACCCCTCCTATTGTTAGAGTCTGAGGGTACTACAGAAATATGCTCAAGACAGATAAAACTAAATGGAAATATGAGCAGGCAAACTTAAAAAGACAATCTAGGAAATCTATTACTGTTGATTCTGAAAGCCAAAATTATTTATCTTTGCATAATTTTCAGAGGCTGTTTCATCACTCAGAAAATGAGCGAATGAAAAGCTGTTGATGGTGATCAATTCAAGGGGCATGCACAGAGTCATACTGCTTTATAAACCGCTGCACCTTAATGTACTGCGCAACTGGTTAGTGCTCTCTTATTGTACTGCTGGAGAGTTACATAAAATGAAAAACGTTTATTTTGCTATGTACAACCTATGCAGAGAGGGTAAGCCAGAGGTTTTAGAAGGAAATACAGACCTCTTGAAATATAACAGCACAAGACCAACATAAAATAAAACTGTCATCATTTTTCCTGCCCTTGGATATACTGAAAGGGTATTGCTTTGGCAGGTTTCAACCTTCTTCAAATATTAAGTAACCATAGAATTTTAAGCTCCTAAATTTAAATCCACATTAGCAAGCAAGCTGGTTCCCAAGTACTGTCCACATAAATATTTCCAGGATAGTGACACTTCTCCTGTTAGGTATAAGTCTTTCCCTGAATGGAGGATGACTTAGGAGAGGTGCTGACATAGGATCAGTTCTTTGAAAGATGGGCTATATTTTATTATACATACAATCCTATTAATGCAGAAGAATTATTAAATAAATGTTACTACTGCTGACAGCAGTAATATTAACACGATGAGCAGATCATTATTTATTTAGTTTCTACATTTCCAATTTGTTCTATTTATTTCACAACTACACAAGCTTGAAAAGACATCTTAAAATGAATCATAGAAATGAGAGCATCAGAAAACCAATTAGATCATCAAGTTCAAGTCTATATCGTTATGTTGTTACTTTCTTGTTCTCTCCAGGTTACGTATGTGGGAACATTAGCATTTCCTTTTAAAGGCATTTCCAATAAACTTTTTTTGCTGACATTAAGCCTAGATTTTCCTTTCCTTCCTTCAATCCCTCTACAGCGTGCAGCGGTGACCAATAGGTAGTGCACTTATAAATAGTCTGAGACTCACTAGAAATGTGGCAGCCCCACAGCACAGTATAGATTATGCTTTATTCTCAGCTTCTACTTGAAACCATAAGCAATGTTTCTTTTTCTCTGTACTGTTCTTTTTCAGATCAATGATTTTCAGCTGCATTTTAATTACAAAACCGTAAAACAATCTATTCTCCTTATGTATACACAATGCAAACTGCTCCAAGAAACTTGTATGAGAAATGAGGCTCATTCTGAACATATCAACTGAAAAGGCTGATTCAGCTTTTCTTCCAAACGCAGAAGAAATGGACGTGAATCTCATTTATATGAAACTAATGCTAAAGGTCTTTCAGGAATGAAGGCGGAGATGAAGATGCAGTATGTCTTTGGATTTCCCCAGTCAAAGGAACAAGCAAAACTTACCAAAAGCAACCTCCATGCAGGCAGGTGCCCCGTTGGTTGCTTTTGTGACATTCCACAATCTCTGTGTTGCCTGCTTATATGATTAAAACATTCCTTGTACAGATAGTAACAGTGATAGCTATTCCAGAGAGGAGTCTTTGGCTGTTAAATTCAATTAACAACTCTGAACCCAAGACCAGGTAACTCGTCTACAGTATGTGCAGGAACTGAAATTCCCATTGAATTCCAAAGCAAACAAAAGAACTTTCTTTGCAGAAAAATGGTATTGTTTTTAACTGACTAAATAACTTGAAGAAAACAGGAAAGCTTTGGGGCACATATCTCTTACTTCAAGGGTATCTTTCAAGAGGGTTTGGTGCCCCAAAGGTAGTCTGCTGTTTCCAATTCTGTTGGACGCATGAAAAAAATATTATTTTCCCGTACAAGCATATGCTACTTACGCTCTTATACCATCACAACCACAGACTACTACTATACAAAAGAGGTTTATACCGAAATCTTTAGCCAAACATGTCCTGCCCTTCAACTGGAAGCCAGGCACAATATATCATCTGTGGTCATTCAGTCCTATCGTCGAATCTCAGTAGTAAAATAATTTCTGAATGTTTCTGGTTCACGTTAAACAATTGCATGCTCGTGCTGCAGGGAAGATAGGACGGGCAGCCCAAATTCAGCCAGAAAAGAGTCTTTGACTGCAAGACTCTTCCTACCCAGCTTGTGATCCAGGCAGTTCTCTCTCAGCATGAGTCCTCCAGTCATGCAACAGCATGAAAGGAGAGGCTAATGCTCTGCCAACCAGTAGGTCATGCCAAATTGTTGATCTTCATTTCCCCTATGCAGCAAAAATTTTGGTATACACATAAGCGTCACACTGCATAGACCTCTGTGGAGTTTCTGTGGATAAAACCACTGAAGTTAAATTTTGCTGTAAATATAGAACACAAGCTGACGGAAATATTCGACTGGCTACTGCTCTTTGTACTCTTCCTGTTTAGCTCTTTTCTCGAGACTCATTTAATGGGTAAATTTAACTGCATCTGCATGAAAATCACACAGAGTTTAGGGCAGAAATAAATATTTTACTAATGTCAGCCTTTTTTGTTTGTAAACTTAAGAGGACTAGTACTGTGTGTTTCAGAGAGGAAATCTACAGAATGCCATATATGATAAATTTCTGAAGATGAAAATTGACTAATCTTTTTTGTTATATTTCCTACTTTGTCCTTGGAAAAACTGCCTCTATAATAAAACATATATAGTTTTTCTGAGGCTGATTAACTAGCTTGTTTCCAGTAAAATTACTTTGCCTTGAGAGGAACATTAAGATTTCTTTAATGCAATCTTCATCCATTACCATTGATTATGGCTTCATTAAATATGAAAATGAGGATTTACTCTGTGCAACAGATATCACTTTCTGCATAAGCGAGTAAAGATTTTCCTCTGCATGCTTCACTCAGAGAGAAGCGTGAGCAAATATTTTATTTATGTACTATTTTGAAGGAAGAAGTTGCCTGTGGCAAAAAACGAAGCACAACTCTACTGGCAAAATACTATTCTCTGGCGAGGATGGAGCAACAATGTGAAAGTCTGGGGCACAAATCACTCACAACCGAGCCACCCCCTGTGGCACCAAGAGGTTAAGTGCAATAAATATTCATTAGTGAGATAAATTGATGAATCACACAAATCCTTACTTGTGACTGAATCAATAAATTTATGAAAAGGCTGGTTGAAGACAAAAAGATATTTCAGTCAGTGCAAAGCTAACTGTCCAGTCAGCTTGATAATAAGAATAGATCTCTGGCAGGTGCAATGGTTTCATCTAAAACATACATAAAATAGCCATAATTTAAGGGAAAACAGCAGAGGAATTACGTATTAATGTGCTAATAGCACTTGAGCAGCACTAAGGATTTTTTAATTATCTTTCTTGCTAAATCTTTTTTGGAAATGTCTAACTTAATTGTGTCTTTGACAAAAAAGAAGGATTTTAAGAATCTTCTAGTACTGAGAAAACATCAGAGGTTTCTCTAATTAATACACTGCTCTAAAAATCAGTATTTAGTACATGAAGCTTTGAAATGTTAAATTCCAGGTATATAGGCAACAGTTCTGCCTTGCTATCTGTGTTGCCAAGCATCAGGTGAGCAGGTCTTGTACTGCCTTCTTTAAACCAGTTCACTCCCATGGTGTAATGAGATATTTTGAAGATCACATTCAAATTCTACCTCTACAACTTTTGCACGCATTGTAAGTAGACCAAATTCACCAAATACTTGCTGTAAAGGGTATTCCCAGTTTCCACATTTATCAAGGAGATTTTTCAAAAGGGCTGATCTGTAACCTCAGGGATCAATTTGGACAAAAGCACATCAGATCAATAAAGTAAGGAAGAAAAAGCAAAGCGAGAGAGGAAATAGAGAGAAATAGGAAGGCAATACTTTAAAGAGGCAATGCATACAACCCCTTGCAAACAAGGGCTATACTCCCGAGTAGACAATCTCACTCTTGGCTTCCCTCTAAATCAGTAAAAAGTGCATTTTTAATACTCATGCAGCTTGTTATCTTCGCATCAAAGTGCCAGACACTGGTTTCTCTCTTAGGGCCAAACACATTTCCATTGGTACACATTCAACTGCTCTCAGCAGCTTATTACGGGGAAATACACTAAAATAAATTAGAAAATGTGCCTACTTCTTACAAGAATAATCCTTTACATGATACAACATTGACGTAAACACCAACATTTGAGCAAAGACACCCAGTCACTGTACTGCAAAGACTTCAGCTCTCCCCAGCAGGGAGGCCAATTCCTTCATGCTTTGATCCAAGCCTAATCAAACCCCATGGAAATATTTCCACTGAGATCAGTGAGATCTTGCTGGGTCCATAGGAAGCAGTGGTACCAGAGTATTGTGTCCTCTGTGTCATGCATTTGTAATTAATATTCACAAATTGCCGGTGAGGGAGGTATATTCACCCATGATGCATGTCCCTGATGCAGGTAGTCCAGCAGTTGCTCAAAGGTGACTCAGTGGGAGGTAGATTGTAAATAAGAGTTTTGTCTCAATTTAAATGTCACGTACTTTGTCCTGGGCTCTCTGCAGGACTTGCTAGCATAGGCAGAGTGCATTTCAGTTTACCTCTAATGTAAAAAGCTAAAATTTTGCCCTCGGTACCTTATGGCATGAAGAAACTACAGAAACTTGAAAGCATACAGCAAGTAGTTAAATTCTAATATAAGTGCTATAATTTCAACGCCATATAATAAACTGTGCTTGAAAGAAAGTGAAATCATTCTGTCAAAAAGAATACAGATTGTCAATCAACAGCATTTCTTTGAAAACAGACTAGCATAAACAAGCATAGCAAAAAAAGCGTTCCATCAAGAGGACTGTCTGTGATTAAAAATCTTACAATGGTATCTTTTAAATTCCTCTAAATTCAGAAAAAGAGGGACCCTAGAGAACACTGAATACAAACACCAGCAGGCAAAATGTACTCACATGTTCTCAAAGCTTTAGACTAGCCCAGCTCTACTGTTTTCAAAGGAATTACAATAAGAGTGAAGAAAGACTGTAAGAATCAAGCTCCAGAGCACTGTGTAAAGATTTAAGAAGTGATAATCAGAAGCCCTCCATCTATAATTGTGCATGGGAAACACTTCTCTTTGTTAGCCATTTGACATCTTAAACCACATGGAAGGCCCCTATTCTTTTTCCTTAAAGTATTCCACTAGAAAGGTGAAAAACAGACAGAAAAAAGTAGAAAGAATTTTTCTTGTGGTAAGCTTATACTCTCTTAGAGCGGTCTACGTTTTCTGTATAAGTTTTGATCAGTACAAAGCAAGAGCCAAATAATCAACAGCTTACAACAGCATCAATATTAAAGTCAGAGCAGGGCACGCCTGCATTTACTACAGTGGAAACAGAACCCTAATGAGAGACATGTAACATTGAAATGTGCTACCTAAAACACACAATAAAAACAAAAGACATTTCATCACAAAAGTGCAATGCCAAATAAGTTATCAATTTACTGAACTATCCAAAATTCTGCTTTTGCTGTATCAAAGAAATCAGACGGATACAGAATGAGGGATGGATTTACTGGGTTCATTGATGTAAGATTCTCTCTTTGTATTTCTTATGCGGATTCACAAAAGCTAGTTTCTTTGAATACAGTGTAAACTTGGCAAAACATACAAGCACATTCTTAATTTATAATAGCTTTAGTGGAGCATTGAAAAGAAGCTGCTTAAGTATTTATTTGTTTATGATGATTTTTAATACTTTTTGTTTATTATCATCAGGGATATCCTTTTACAACTTGCTCGTATCTACCATGAATCAACAATGATTAGCATTAAAAGCTGTACAATATTTATCACAGCAATGTGTTGACTGCCTAAGGGAAGAAGCTAAAGAAAATAAGGATTTCAATCTTAAGAGCAGATAACACAAGATTTAAATATATTTGGCCAAATATTTTTTCTCCATAAAGGTACACTTCTGCGAAGTTCTCTTCATAGTGACTATGATCAGAGCAGCTCTTATCTGACAAATAAAGACAGAACAAATGTAAAAACGATAGTCCTGAGCTAAATATAGCATTGAAATGGGAACAAAGGGATCTTTGCAACTCTGCTAAACATCCAGTGTGACCTCAAAAAAAGTATAATCTTTTTCATTATTGATATGGTTCCCTATTTGTAAAATATGGTCAACACATATGAGGACAATATAGATGGTAGGCTGTGAACCAGCATGTAGACTTAATTAAGTAATTTTTAAAAATACTTTTGATAATCAACTCAAAAGGTAAATAAACTAAAAATAACTACAGATCCGCATTTTGAATACTATGGCAAAAAATGCATGTAGTTGCATAGTATCCAGTATAATTGGCTGAATTATTTATTTAAAAGATTTTTTTTTCTATTAGTATTACTTACTATTTCAGTAAGAAATCTGAAGGAGGAAGTAACAATACTTTTACTTGCAAATTGGCCCATCTGAAATAATTTCAAAGAGCTGGATTTTCACACCATACTGAAATCTTCCCTTAGAAAGGCAAACTCTCTAAAGCATGTTGTATTGGGTCTCCCAACTTTGCTGCTTTTGCAAACATGCCCAGTTCTAAAGGTGGTCAGTGGGACTAGTTCTATACAGTAAGACTTTACAGGAAGAATTTTCACTGACATCAAATGAGGTTCCCAGGACGGTGTGTTAATATGAATGAGGCTTTGGTTACAAAACCTATTAAAGATGAAAACAGTCAAGAACATATTTTCCTTTAATGTCACATTTTATTTTGAGGTTCTTCTGATTTTTCTAAGGTAGTATACTTCAATAACCACATAAACTCTACAAGCTTTTCCTTAAAACTTTTCAAATACCACTTAGAAATTCTATCAATATATTTACATTTATTGTATACCAAAAATAAAACCTGTTTATACTATGAAGATGCAGAGGTAGATGAAGATGACCTGAGGGAGATCCTGTATTAACTGTCAGAAATCAAGACCCGATTCAGAAATACAACTATAGTAGACCTAAACGCTCTTTGTAATAAACACACTGAAAGCATAAATAGCTTATACATAAGCATGAGATAACTTTAACACTTACTTTACCGAAAGAACTCAAGACCAAAATAAAATAAATGTACATGCATTTTAAAGATCACAGTCTGAGAGTATCTCTTATCTCCACTTCTTCAGCTAAAGCAGGAGAAATAACAGCAATGAACAAGTACACATTAAGTGTATCATAACTTATCATCAACTGAAAGAAACCACAAAGGTTTCAAGAAAATTTACTGATCAGCTGGAGACTTGAGAGATCAAGGTAACGATGAATTTTAAGTGAAAACAACATAGTTGGATTTGAGCTTCATTTTCTCATTTGCACTTCAATAAAAGTACAGTTTTCTTAAGAATACTTTTTCTTAACAAAGAAAAAACAAAAAACAAAAGGTATGTACAGTTATATAATCCTGCTAGATGCTGCATTCTTAATGAAATATTGAGATGCTCAGGACTATACGTCAGATGTCAGTAACTGGGGGTCTGAAATAGCGCTAACAGTAAGTACATAAAAAGGAGCATTTAATCATGCAGTCACCATTGAAGTGCTCATGACACATCACTACTTCAAAATTAGAAGTCTCCAAATGTGGTAAAACACCTCTTTTGGCAGGTTTAGTTTGACTGAAAGAGCAGTCAGATAACGTGGTGGAAGTTGGGTGCCATGATCACCAAAGCTTCCAAAATCAAAGGTAAAATTCAAATGTTTCAGTGTTACCAGCCACTCTTTCATAAGAGATTTTAGCCAGTTTCCTGTAGAATACCTATCTCTGATCAGAAAAGTCATGAACAATTACCATATCAATCAAGTGTAATAAAACACATTTTTTATGAAGTCTCAAGATCTCTCTTCAAAACACTTAGCTTGTGCCTGTTCACCTCTTGTGCTTTGTGTCTCTCACCTGACCAAAGAACAACTAAGTGAACACAACACTGATAGAAAATCCATATCCTTTCTCAGCTTTAATTAGGGTCCACTACTAGAAAACTGTCACTCATGGTGATCTGTTGTCTTCAAACCTCCATGGTGAATGCTTTGCTTCTGGTGCTCTCCTCCTGGGCACAAATTCCCCAAGATTATCCCCAACTATCAGAAAAGGAACCCACAGAAAGGAAAATCATTTTGTATTAAAGCAGCTTGAGAAACCAATGGAGAAAAATGAGAAAGAGTTATTGGAATGACTAATAGCACAGCAGGTGTTATATTAAAAAAGGTGTAGTATAAAATGAGATAATAAAAAACAGGTTAGTAGAAATTCATCCCCAGTGAATCATAATTTTAAAATATTTGTAGAAACAAATGGAATTACAATATAAAATTCCAATTATTTAGAATTGAGGTGAGTATCTTCCTGCCTTATATATTTACCAAAGAACTATAGAGATGCTGAAAAAGCTTTTTAAAAATATAAAGTAATGAGAAAATTATTTTTCTGATAATAAAATCCTTGACAAACAAGTTATAACTGCATATATAAAAAACCACCTATTAAAACTTCCTAACTGGCAAAACTTCATGCAAATGCACTGAAAGCTAACCTTGTAAGAGGTATAGAAAATCTCATTGCTGCTAGGAGATTCCAGTTAGAAATTTGTGCAGAAAAGCTAGTAATAAGAAAGTGTTGACTTCATGCTTTGTTCTTAACAGTTCGCACACTCTCACATACCGACTAACATTTGAACACATAGTTTCATGTTTCTTTTATTTTTATGGGAGTAAACATTTTGTGGCAGCTTTTTCAGTATTTCATACGACTGCAAGTTTATTTGGGGTATTGCTGAATTTTGAATTGATAGCAGAACTTACATTGCTAGACACAATGTACATTTGGGAATGAAACTTTCTTAATTCTTTTGAGTTACTGGTTGTTGCAGAAGATCACAATATCAGGAAGCAATGGTTCATTTATCCTAGTACAGTAAGAAATGGAGAAAAAGCCTTTTTGTTCCTGGTATGTACTATCTGTATCTTCTTCTCAAAGGCTGCAAGTATTTGTTGTGAAACCTATCCTAGAGTTCAAGGCTGCTAATTAAGACGTGAATAGTTAGGTAGCTCAAATCAGTAACAGTTCTTATGGCCTTTTTGCAGCCTTTCACTCTACTATAACAGGTTCTCCTGTGTCCTTTTTAAAACCGTTATCAATTGGTCAACACAGAGTCAAAATTTCCAATTTGCTGCCATCTTCCATGGCCTCTTGCCATCAGCGATTAGCACATTATTCTTAAAATGACGGTTCCCTATTACTCTTTATACAGTCCATGTGATTGTCAGCTGGCTAAATGTGATGAAGAATTTATTCCTGAATGCATTGCTTGTATGCAATCATTTATGTTATTGGCATATCACCTGGCTATATGTCATTAAAAAATGGCAGGTGTGAATGGCTGTAATTTATTAATTCTTTCTGCAACTCAGCTGTCAAAATATCAACCTAAAATTATATTGTTAAAAATAAAAAATATATATCCAATAAGAGAGAATTACTTTTTTTCCCTAAGGACTAGAGGCAGCAACCACATTTAGCCTTAAACAATTTATCCGGTGTTAAAATTGTTGTTGAAGTGACACTAAGAAAGCCCTAGGAAAGCATGAAGTGAAACATCAGTCTCAAGACAATGATTTTATCCAATGAACTCCATATATCAGTCTGATTCTGTATCGCACCAGGTAACAGCTGCTGAGTCAGAGAGGGACCTAAAGAATATAGCATTGGTCCCCACTCACACATCCACAAAGTTCTGCTGTTAGAGTGCTATAGAAGCAGGGCTCTTAACTCATTTGGCAAGTACTGTAAAAATGATTAAAGATCACAGGAAAATGTCAAGAAGGAATGTCTCTTGGCAAAGCATCTAGCGTAAACTCAACATAACCCTAAGAGTCATCTTGAAATGCCAGAGAAAGATCTGGATATGAACCCTTTGTTTGAGATCCATGTCTCTATTTTGGCACAGTGGCTACATCCCAGCTTAGTAATGACTGAATTAATCTAATCAAATTGTAGCCATGGAAAAGTTAAACATACAATCTAACATAATAACCCATACTCCTGTTAAAGTCAAGGAGAGCAAGACGCCCTTTCATAGTGTAGTTCATCTGCTGCCCTAAAACCTCTTTGAGGATAAAATGAGTAGTCCTCAAGAGCAGATAGTAACTAATTTTTTTATTTAGCTGGAATTCAGGGACATTAGTGTCGTAATAATTCTGAGTCAGGTTTCCACCATCCACAATGCCAGGCAAGCCCGACCTTCACAGCACCTGCCCTCGCTTAATTTGATCCCCATGCCTAGGACCGACCATCCTGATTCCCTCTAATCGCTTGCTAGATCACCTCTATTTCTCTCTCACATAACAATGAAGTCAATCTTGTGAGGTGCAAGGCAACCTCAGCAAAAAGCTGAGCTCCTTTCCTTCCACGGAGTGAAATGGACGCACTTCAGCATCTTGAAGGATCTCAGCCTTCCGAGGAAAATGAGAAAATTGGAGGAAAATAAATTGCTGGGATTTGAGACCATAAAGCCTCCTCAGTGGCAAAAGCAATGAAAAGATGTCACTCAACAGCAGGACATGGCTTTAGACTTTGCTGATAATTTAGATATCAGTGAACTTTGTCTGTTTACAAATCCCTAGAGAAATAGACACTAAATTCCATTAGCAATGTGGCAGCTTGAGGTTTAGTTTCAATTGAGAAAAAAACAAAATTAAAACAAACAGGGAAAAAAAGGGGGGGGGGGGGGGGGGACACACACCCCCCCCCCCAAAAATACAACCCCTAAGGACAAAAGCCCTGAAATTGTGATCAAAATTTAAACCCAGAAATCAGACTGCTCCTTAACGAGATCTGCATATACAGCACCAAAGGACTGATTTATTAAGGGACCTGTGTCTTGTTGAAGGTGTGGCCCATAGCTAGATCTTCTAAACGGAATAAAAAGATCTCTTCCTAACCCTGCAGTGTCCTTCAGCTGTGTCTGTCTTATTGTTTTGATATATCACAATTACTTAGAAAGGTAGCAGAGGCTGTGCCAAAACCAAAATAACATCTGTACAGTAAGTCGTGAAAGTTATACACCAAAAGCCACACAAACCTCCAGTACTCATAGAAAGAAAGCACAGCATGAGACAAGCTACAAAACCTTTACAAAAATCAGTCAGCACTGGGTTCTGCAGGAATACTGAAGTAAAGAAATGAAACTACACTTGGTCTCTACTCAAAGAATGAAAGTGAGATTCAAACTGTTTGGCAAATGGTATTCTGAGTGAAAAAAAGCACCAGAAACTGACAATCTTACTACAAGGGGGAGAAAAAAGCAATGACTCATTTTTATACAAACAGTCATTCTGCACTTAAAATTTATCTTTGCATACATTATATAAAGCTACATATGCATCTTCCACTCCAAAAAGATTTGATCTTTCCACAATCATCCACTGTGATCGCTGGAAGGTTTTTTACTCCCATTCTTAATACCTGGAGCAGGGCATTGTCACTAACTGATGCCTGCAACTACTTCTTGTAGCATCAGACAAACGTGGATTTGTTCTTGAAAGTCCTACTTCAGAAGGTGAGTGGTACCTCTACTGCAAGCACACTGCGTGAAGGGTTTGCACTAAGCTCACAGAGTAAAATAGCTCCTATTGTATGTAAGGGGTTCATATCCCTGCCTAGTAATCTTACCCAAACTAGATAAAGGCATAAGATTCCCTAAAATCAATAAGAGATGCATCTGAGAAAACAGTACGGACATTTGTATATTGTACATATTTCATTACTATACTCAACTCACATTGCTTTACTTGTTTGTCAGGACATCATTAGCATCAAGTTCTGAATATTATAATTAAAACTGGTTCAGAGAGTGACAGCTCTCCCTGAAGAAGAAATCTGAAAGCAATTCTGAAAAGCCAGAGTCCATAAGCATGTATAATGAAGCATAGAAAGTTTCAATGCCATAGCTGCTACAAACTTTTCAGCAAAGTTTTAACTAGTTTGCACGCAGCAAGCTGTTGTGAGCTTGATTAAAATATAAGTGAAGTGCAAGTTTGCCATCTCTTTGAGTTGTCTTTACAATGATTATACTGTGCAACCAATCCTCCAAAGAAAACATAAGTTGTTTAGACAAGGTTGCTGCTTCAAGAGACATTAATGTTGTCCAAAAAGTTGACTAAGTCAATCACAGATATCTCGTGATCAACAGGCTAATGAAAACTGGAGGAAAACATAGCTTAGACCACACAAAGGACCACTGAGATACACAGGTACAGGATTTAACCAGCTGACTTCAAGTGAGAGTCGAAACATCAGTGTTATAGCACATGTGTTTTTTCCCTTGCTAAACTAACACAGAATGCAAACAGAGAAAGAACTATTAAAATAAGTTTTATTATTTGACCACACTATTTTAAGGTACGTTAAATGCATGACTTGGGAAGAAAGCTGTTACAGTAAAACTGAAATAGTTTAGCAGTAATTTCAGCATCTCAAATCATGCATCCTAAGCAGACCGTGGAAAATTATCATTGTACTATTAAAAATAAAACATGCTCCAAAATGATTTGAGCACTATGGATGAAATGCAGCTTTCAAAATAAACATACATCCTGAAACGATATCCTTAAATCTGAAAAGCTGTAAAAAGCTCTGACAATCCTTGTTATTAAAGGTGTTTCTTGTGAGTCTAGATGATTTTGTGATTTATCTTTATTTTCCTACTGCAGTTCCAAGTCCAACCTACAATTTCATGCCAAAATATTAAGTAATTAAGAAATGATTACACCACACTGCTGCTGAATTTCTCTGTCCTTCAGATAACTACTAATTTAGCACCAAAAAGAGCACTGGTCCTAAAGGCTGTGGTTTCATCTTGATTTACAAAGTCTTGGAAGGAAAGTACAGTATGGTGCTGTGACAGAGCATGATGGTTCACTGTTTTTCCCTGCTACTAACACTGAACAAAGAACATTTCTATAGGATCGGAAATAAGGGCAAAATATTTTAGGAGCTGTGCTTCCTTCAAACAACATCTATGCACTCTCCTTGGCATAAATGGTAACTCATATTGTAACTTGGCAATCGGGGTATTACAGCTGTAGTTTGCAGAAAAAAATACAGACTCTTCCTGTGCTGGAGGAATACAAGTGGAAGGCACTCCATGGTTGGACTGCTGATGGTGTTGGGGGAGAAAAGGCTTGTAATACCTGCTGAACTGAGAGAACATTCCAAACAGGGAATGGACCATAGTTGTCTCTCTTGTTTCTATCAAAAACAGCAAAATAATGGATCCAGCCTGCTGTTGGAGACAATGTGGACTCAAAGCATGGACTTGGAGCACTCTACTAGCTCTAATGAACATAATCCATAGAGTGAGTGATATTGCTTTGGAAAAAAAACTTGTTATGATCATAAATTTTCTGTAAGTTCTCTACTGTAGCATTTGGCAATTGCCTAAGTGTTTCAATTACTCCCCAATTAACGTGTTTGCAGGGAACTACCAGCCAGTATTTTCTGTCATTTAATAGTTTCTCCTCTTAGTCCCTTTCTTTTTTTCATACTCTCCAACATACAGTTGTGTTTATGTTTAACTTGATACGTAACTTTTTAACTTTTATTTAATTGCTTTTTGACTCTCAGTTACCACAGTGCCCTTTTTCATGTAATAACAGACAGCAAGGAATGACAGAAAAACTGTGAATTTTCAAGGGTTACTGCAATTTTTTTCTCTTGTAAATCTATTCGTTATGATAAAACAAGCAGTATACATCTGTTCTGCAATAGAGTACTCATTATCTTTTCGGGCTTCTATTAGCTACAAGCTGTGCAACATATCTTTTTTTAAAAAGGATGGTCATTTGCAAGTGAAGTAGGGGATCTGTTGTATACATCTAGCAAGAGATTTCCTTTGTCATTTATACAGTTGGAATGTAACCCTAAAGTTAAGAAATTAAGGAAAACCAAGAAACATAATGAAACTTTAAAGCTTGTTGACTAAGGGGAAAATGTTGCAAGAATACTGGAAAAAGACTAGCATATCCTTTTGAATACATAGTTTCCAAGGGAGGGAAAAACCCCAAAACCAAAATAAACTAGCACGGCTGGGTCAATTCCTATGAGCATGGAAATCACATACCATCACAGCAGCAATCTACCAAACTCCACTGGCAATGTATAGTGCTATGCCAGCAGTCCAGAAGGTAAAGCATTTCTTCTACTTTATGAGACATCTTAACAACTCAAAGTCTATATTAGATTAATAAATGCATTTGGCATCCAAGATCCTCTGCAGAAAATAAAAGCAGAGAATGTACTAGATTTAAATATATATGTTAAAAAAAAAAAAAAAAAAAAAAAACCCACAACAAAAACCAAACAGCTAAAAAGCTTATAGAAAGCTTTAGTTGTCTGCAATTCACTAGCTACCATCAAGAAAAAAAGGGTTAATGAGACACAGGAATTAAAAGGATGTTTGTATAGGGGAATCCCATAACCGTAAATGTATAGACATCCCTCTTTTTTGCTATTCTTTTTCATTTCTCACTTATAGTTTAAGTGAGGCATTAAAAAACATATAAAGTTTTAAGACTAGGGCTTTTCAGTATATTTAAAGTACTAGAATGATGTCACCTTCAGTAGTTCTTGAAAATCATTAGTAGGTGTCTCCCAGCCTCTCTAGAGGTCTATTTCACAAGATGTTTTAATTATTCCTAAACTATTCTTAACAGAAATTAGCACATCAAAGCAATGAGAAACCAATGAGAAAAAATTCCCTTTGTAGAAGTCCTCAAGTTCATGTATTGAGCCTGTGCGATTATAAAAGGTACCATTTCTGTGAAAGTGTTGTAAAAAGAGGACATAGAGAGAGAGTGATAAAGTAATTTTTTTTCCTAGCTCCTAAAAATTCAATTAAATGAAAGATTTCTTTAAAACTCTCAATGTTTTACAGATTGGTTGCTGCAATGTAGTTTTTCAAAGTACATACTTATTCAAAAGCAACATCAAACTGGCTTGTTAGCTTAATCCAGCTTCTGTTCAAGTCAACGGTTAAGCTACAAAAAAAAAAACCAACAAAACCAACAAAAAAAAAACCAAAACCAAAACTCACTTAGGAAGTCCTAAGCAGCAGCCTGAATTTGGTTCTCTCAGTGCCTGGCTCTGTTCTTTATAGCAATGGACCAAATCAATCCCCACTCATAATTAGTGTCATCAGGTTTGAATTCAATCTTTAACAAGAGTTTTGTCCATGCCACAGCAGAAGAACTTGGACCCCCGGTATATTGATTTTAAAAAGAATTCCGGGATGAGTCAACATATTAAAACCAAGAAATGAGAAATAGTCAATTATAATCAACCATTTGATAATTCCATTCCATAAAATAGAGCTCCCAATAACTCCTCTTATCCAATGCCATAGCTGAAAGTCTTATTAACAGAGATCTCAAGGAAAAGGAGTTCCAGATCATTGGGCATTTTATGTCACTTTAATGTTTAGGGAGGCAGCTGAGGAAATATATTAGCTTATGCTTATGTTCCTGTATTCATAATAGACAGAGTTTATGAAGGACCAAGTTTCTTTTCTAATAGATGCCTGCAATATTATTTCCATGGTATAACATATAATTAAATTCAAATATTCATTCTATTATGCATTTTAACTTTAGGTTGAATCAACTACAGAGGTACGTTTGCTGACTTGTTTTGCCAAGCTAACTGTCTGCAGGAAAGATTAACAAGGGAGACAGGCTGTGAAACAGCTTCATTCCGGGACTTGTGGATTTTAAGATTAGATTGGTGATTTCTTTTTATGCAAAATGTAAACATATTTGCAATTATTTCTGAGAAAGCTAAGTACCCATAAGATATGATTAATATGGCATGCTACTATATGGAGACATATAGTTGCATTTTTCCTTTTACTTGACACTCAAATTAGTCCATGGTAAAAACTGTCACTAATCACGTCATCTGAATGAACTGAGATTAGCAGGACTGGTAAATGACTGCATCCTTACTCACACTCTTTTGAAAGACAAAAAACCCAAACGGTTAAACCATAATGTTTTTCCTCTCATGAGAAGGAACATGAGTTTGATGGCTGATGGCTATTTAGCAATCATCATTGCTTTTAAGTCTGACATACACATTAATGAAAGAAATTTGTGTGTTTAGAATTACTTTTACTCCGTGGCTCTTGATTGAGACTGATAGATAAAAATGACAGCAGTATCAACAACAAAATAATATCATCATATAATGGACTTGTAGGAAGATTTGTTATTGTCTGCTGTTAAATTCACTAACTTACAGTTGAGCAATCTCCTCCGAGAAGACTGCATAAAGTTCCACCTTCCCAATTTGTGCAAACTGTCACAGCCCAGTGTGCAACAAAGTTGGGAAGGCTGCCCAGCTGCTTCCTGGGTAGGACAGAACATCAGCTGGGACAATGCCTGGGACAACACAGACCACAACAAGGACAACTCCTACGAGTGCACTTTCTCTTGAGTAGCGAAGGGAAAAAAATAATCTATGCTGGTTAGGCTATGGGGTTTTCACCTACCAACTTTTGCTAGCACCATAATAAATGCACTTAGAATAACAATCAGAATTACAGTATCAAACCCCACAAGCATTGCAAAGCTACGTTTAAAATTCCATCCTGGGACAGCAATTGTAACCTCACAGAAAAACTCATAGTGAGGGCTCTTGAGGGAAGAAATGTCCTTTAAGTTTCCTTCCATTCCATTTCCCATTATTCAGTGCTGGATTAGTGTTAAAGACGATCAAGACTGCTTTCAAAACTAGTAATGCTGCAAAATAATAAGAAAGAAAATCTGTTTCTTTTTAAGTCTCTTGGACCTGATAGTCCTTCTATCTGGAGTAGCCAGATGAGAACGCCCTTCCGGAAAGCCCTTTCATCTTATCTTCCTGAAAATGAACTTCCCTGGCCAAGTGTCACCAGAGGATTCTGCTGCAGCAGTGCTGCATAGAGAGAGAACAAGGCTTTGCCGGGGCAATCTTGTGTCTCCTGTCCACAAGATCAGATATTTCTTCCATCCCCTATAACTTCTCTGGTTTTTTTCCATTTAATAGCCTATCCAACCACAGCTACCCTCTTCTATTCCAGACTTAGACTTCTGTAGAATCAAAAAGAGAATAGCCTTTGGAAAGCAAATTGAAGAGGACAGGCAGAGCAGATTAAGTCACAAATGTTAAGTTAGAGAACTTTAAGAATCTTGGTTTGAATCTTATGTGAGTGTAAAGGATAGCATTAGCAACACAGTTTTTTAAGAGGCTGATCCAGAAACAGTGCCAAACTGCCCTCAGATTACTAATTATCATCACAAAATTTTAACACACTGGCAATGATAGTGCAAAGCTATCAAAGAACTCCTGAATTTAAGCTAGCCACCAACATCCAAACCAAAACTATCTTTATTCTAAGATAGTACACCAGCATGCAGCATATGCCAACCCATGGTACTTTATCTCTGTCCACTTTCCAATTTCTACTGCATGTCTGAATCTTTCCCAAATATCCAGTATCCATCAGATCCATACTCTGGCTCCTTCTTCAGCCCCCTCTGCTCCCCCCAGCTTTAGATCTTTGCTTACCTCCTTAGAGTTATACAAAATGGAAACTGTTTGGAGAGTCCTGGACCTACAAATTACACTGTGAGTTAAGAAACTGTTACACTGCATTGCTTTCAATATTCTGCTGGGTTACAGTTCTGGGTGAAAATGAATGAATGAATAGGTATCACGTTAACAGTTCTTTGAGCTTTCTTGTTGGAAGAAATTGGGACAGCTAATTTTATAGGGTACTTTGCCTTGTTGTCCATAGAACTCCCAAATAACCAAGTATACAAGGAGAAGCCTGTTACTCAATATAAATTAATTACATTATCAACTCAGTTCTTATTGAGTGCTTTTATTGTGCGACCTCTAGAGAATTGTTATTTGTAAAAAGGTATTGTTGATAGAGAAGACAACTTGGGTTAGTACTTAAGTTACATTTCCAGCCTGCTATGAACTCACCTGTGGCAAATAACAGAAAAAGGTTTGTAAAAAGCAAGAACTATGTGCTTAACTTAAAGCAAATGAATAATGTGTGCCACTGGCTTTAGTAGGGCTATAGCCCTTAATGCTAAGCAGTAAACTCAACTAATGTTAAACAGTAAAAGAAAAGTTGTTTGGTTTGGTTTTTTTTTTTTCTAAATCCACTCTCAGTCCCTGGTTTATTCACTGTTCATCCTCTTTCCCTTCACATCACCTGCCTTTTGCAATAAATGAGATGTGTCCTACAGGACACAATTTGCAACCACATAAACAGAAAAGGAAATGAGGTAATGTGTCTATGGAATGAAGACAGCTCACGCTGAACTACCAACCTTCATTGTGGCATTTCCTAGCTTTTCTTTTGAACTGTGATAATAAAAACCTTCAATACCTAATTCAGACAGACTTTGTGAGATTAATTAATATATGCAAAAGAAACAGAACAGACTCGAACCTTTCTAATTTCACGGTATATAAAACAGAAGTAATACAGATGATTATCTCACAGGAAGAAAATCAAGACCTGTTCTGCAAAAATGTTAGTAATTCTGCAATATTTCTACTAGAGACATACATATTGAAGGTTACAACACCAAGAAAAATAGAAGCTACATGCTCATCTGGAAACTGGATCTCTATGCTGTGTTATATATTCCGCTTATTTTCTTAATATTTACCATTTCTTTTAATTTTCTTTCACCTTCCTTTGCTCTGCATAACAGGTGGGTATAATGTCAACAACTATCAAAAAATGGAGTGAAATCACCAATTTAGTTGTACTGCATTTGACATATTGGGATACTTATATAAAGGTAATTTTACAGAAAGAAAAACCTTAATTTTGACTTTTAGCTTTTCATTGCAGAATTGGGTGATTTTTTTTATGGTATGAACATTCATGCCTTTTACCATAGTTTTGTATTTAAAGTAAAAGAAGAATATCTGTCAAAACCAAACTTAAACTGAAAGCATACACAAGTTCACAGTAAGTGGAAAAAGATCAAATCAAAACCAAATCTAATCTGCTTGAAGACAGACAGACTGTTAAGTACATGCAATTACGGAATGTTTTTTCATTGGTGAAACAAAAAAATAGTAGTCACGATTATAAGATCAATTATCTTAATGACATGAAAGAATTAAAAGAAATTTATAGGTGAATAGAAATATTTCTCACAGTTGAGCCAACACTGGCTTTTTTCCCATTTAAACTTAAAAAAAAAATTTATAAATGTAACATTCTAAACCCAAACCTGTCATTCAACATCGAAACAAAAATATTTGTTTCTCTTTTTTTCCCGTTTTAAGTTAAAATTAGTCCTCAAATTTGATATAAAAAAAAAAGTGCAAAGTTTCAGTGTGCCAAAACTGCAAATTTGAGATCCTGCCTGCTGTGTACACAGATAGTGCGTCATGATTGATCACAGCTTCCAGTAAACAAGCAAATAAGTTAGCAAACCAAAGATGAATGAAGAGCAAATAGAGAGAATTTGAACTTTTACTTTCCATTTCTTTGTTTCACTTTTCTGTAGCCTAATATGATCGTTACTAGAATTAGGTATCTACGATGTAGTAGCACATTATTTAAACGTCTGCATAACCAACTGAATGTTTACCCTTACTAAACATGTATATGACTGACATCCATACAGTGAAAACCAATTTCACGACAAACGTTGATTTGACTTAAGGAGTTGCCTGCTTTTAGCCCGATGACATCCAGCTTAAAGACATTTAGTTATCTAGGGTGACATTTAGTTCATTGATGACTAGACATTTAATGTAGTTTTCACGGATCCCACTAGCTCACTAGGGGATTAATCACCCTTTAGAGACACCTACTTCTTCCCACTGACTCTAGAGGGAAGTAGAGGACCAAGCTATAATACACATCTCATTCATTAGACGAATCCTCTCGCTTTACAGCTACGTCTATTTTTCTGCCTTATTTTGAAGCTGGTTGCAGAGGTGTGTTGATGCATGACCCAGGATCTTCCACATTTTAAATTCTTGTGCTTTTTTTTGGTGGATATTAACTGTACTTGGAAGTGTGATGCAACTTTTTAAACATTTTTAAGATTGAAATTTAGAGGTTTGAGTTTGACAGAAAAGCTACCAATGTATTCACCAGAAGCAGTATTTCACCTTGGAGTAAAAGATATTTTTAAAGAAAAATAAACCCCAAACGTCTCTGAGCAGCCTTTATATCTCAACATTGCTTCTATTAAAACAATAATGTGTGCCAACATGATCATTTGGGTTTTGGCTACTATTTTAAAAAAACAAAAAGCATTAGTAACTCATATAATAGCACATATAAAGTATTACATCTTTCTCCCATAATTAAAGGGAATTAATTCCCTGTATCTTTTTGCAAAATTCTGCATGCTCCATATATTAAAAATTATAAAGATAATACTAGATTCAACATTATCCGGCATTTAACAAACAATTTACGGAATGTAAATATTAATCTAGCCTTTAGTATTTTAGGACTAAGGAATTCTGAATGCTATGCATTTCATTACTTCTAATATTGCAGCTAGTTACTTACTGCATGATACTAGGGAGATTCTTAGCTGGGTTGATAGTATGTATTAGTAAAATAAAATATAACATTAACTTTTTAAAACTCTGAACATTCTTCTAGAACTACTTAAGTATCCCTCAATGATCCTTTTTTCTATAGACCTTATTTTCATTGTTAAAAGATTTGGACTATTCTTCATTGCAGCTCTCCCAACTGCGTTTTGGTTTATAAATCTCAAGGGTTTATGACTTCTGTCAATAGGGTAACATGATTGATAGCAGAGAAACAATGAAAATTTTCCCCCCCCCTGTACTGAGCACTGCTTTTTAGACACAAATAGCAATGGTAAAGCATGAGTTTAATATGTAAGTATTCTCTTGAAGACTGCAGTGTTAAATATTTTTGTTTCCAGTGTTGGGTTCATAAAGTTATTCATAACAGAAAACTGTATTTGAAGCAAATACAACACACTGACTTCTTTCAGCTTTGAAATACACAATTTTCAAAAAAAAAAATCAGTATATGTGCATGGGTGTCAAAAAAGAAAATGAGGTTTTAGTGTCAATCTCATTAGCTTCCATCATCTTACTGGCATTTTCCATTCCTAGCATGGCCCTGAGGCAGCTTTTCTGTCCCTATGTGAACCCTTGCTTCAAACACAGCTGACCATCCTGCCAAACAGTTGCACATGATGTTTGAACTCTTAGGCACCAAGAGAAACTGCAGTATCTAAAAGGTTTCACACAGGTTTCTTGCATTTCCTTAATGAACATAAAGAATATGCCCAAGAAATTTCATGACTGAGCGTTACACAGTTAACTTTATGATTTGCCTAGTATGTGAAATCATCAGGCAGCATTACTTATCACACTTAGCTTTGTATATCCAGAGTTTGACCTCAAAACCAGGAGATTAAAATGAATTAATAAACAGGGGTATTAAAATCAATTTAATTCTTTAGTCTCTTGGGCAAATTAGGGTTGTATTTTTAAGCTTTTCCCTGCAACTTAGAAGTGTGGAAAGTTTTTATTCTGATGTATTCTCTTCCTTATAGAACTAAGCTTATAAGAAAAATATGGATTAACTTGCAGCTCTCTATTATATCATAAATTTTAGCAATATATGTGCTTCCTGACAGTGCACTGAATTTCCGAGATGACTAAATAGGAAGTAATGAATAACAACTGAATAACAGTCATCTTAAAACATAAGGGAGGAGATTATGGTTGCTTCATCTCACCGCAAAGTAGAAACTTCAGAGCTCATTTAATCTTTTAAAAGGAAACTGCTCCAGGAGTTTAAATAGCGCATAGGCTCTTTGCTGACCTGGGGCAGAAGGATAGATTTCATCAATGAAAAGCATCTGCCTCCCAACTCTATTAACTGGAGCAAACTGTTAACAACTTTTATAAGCAAAGGAGCCCATGAGTATGGTCAAATCAAACATTCATTCAGAATGTGAATAATAATAATAATAATAGTAAGAATCCTTCTGGCATTTGTGTGGCCTTTATTCCATCCAAATAAGCTGTATTCTATCTAAAACCAAGTCTGCCTTTTAGAAACTGTTCAGGGAATCTGATTTAAACTGTTTCTATGTCGTGAAGGAGTTCTCCATGACAGTCTTTACAATCATCTAACTATAAAGTTGGCCCTGCTTTGAGAGAGGGACTGGACCAGACAACGTCCAGAGGTCCTTCGTCCTTCATTATTCTGTGACTCTATATGGACTAAACCATCCTTTACAGTTATTCGTTCCAAATGACACGTCACAGCTTGACCTCACTTACAAACTCCTCCCTAAGTGTTTTTCCAATCTACACCAGCAAGTGCTTGTTCTCAAATATATACTACTTCACTATATAATGTACATATAAAGTAGTCAATATTTTCTCATTAACAGAAAATATACTCCAAACTCCAGTGGGGTCAAATTTCCCTACCTGTTTTCTATTAAACCTACACACAGCCAGTGCTCTTTTCGTCAACCATCTCTGTTAACATCCCAAATAGTAAATGAATTTGTGTGACCTATAAAGAAGTAACTTCCATGCTTCATAATAATTTTAAAAAATGACGCAGATAATGCAGAGTTACTTGTCTAACTGTGAAAGGAATCTTCAAAATTTGGAATATAAGCCATTTTATTTAACTATAATAAATATTACATCTCAACCACACAGCGGGAATTTATGAATTAAGACGTAAATATATATTTACATACTCCAGGTACATGATGAATACATCCGAGCATCATCATTCACCTTTTAAAGCCTACAAAAACCATCTCCATAGCAACTTGCAGTTGCCAACTGTGGCAGTCTTTTTGAACCATGAAAAAAATTAATTAGCAAGCAAGAGTTTATGTTCTTGAAAATTAACTCGAAAAGTCAAAAGTAGGGAGTAACAAGTTCTGTATCCTATGCCAGTGGTCTCCCAGATTGGTCCGAAAATCTCAAGTGATATGCTTAAAAGTAAAATTATAAAGCTATAGGTGCTTAGCATACTTCAGAAAAATTAGGAACCAGTATCTCAGACCACCTTTCATAGGACCCATTCCCAATGGTGATTTGCAATAAAAGAAACTGCATATGTGTATACATGAGTAAGAATGCATTTCAAAAAGCGCCATCTACCAACACATAGAAATATACATTGCTTGGCAGCTTATGGGCAATAAAATTCTTACCGTGTCATAGATATTACCGATAAAGTTACAATTCCCATCAAAGCTGAGACTTTCAAAGCCACTTAATATATCCAAGATGCTCACTTGCAAAACTCATTACACATATTTTAAAAACAGCCCCAATTTGTACCCTTTAAGAAATTAGACAAAACTAAAGTTAAAAAATACATCTTCTGGGTTTTGCAGTTTAACACATGAGAAAATATATAGCATATGCGATGCAAAAGAGATCCACAGCGCTGCAAGGCAAAATTGTTTCAATTCCTGACTTACACACATTTAAGCCTCTACCCTTATAACTCAGAAAAACTTTGTGACTGTTCCTCAACAAGGACCATGACAGAAGCAATGCAGGGTCAGAGAGAGGAGGAAACATGCTGCTCTGGTAGGTATAAGGCATCCCGGATTTGCTACAGCCAAGGGAAGAAAAGATACTACACAGAGGTCAGAAAGAAGCCACAAAACAAAGTCTGCTTGGAACGGTACAAACATAGCAACTATAAGAAGCCCCATCAACAACTCCTCGCAGCAATCAATCATTACAAGCATTTAAGTAATAGTCCCTCCACAGCTGTGGTGAGTGGAGAGTGTTTATTTTTTCAGTTTTTGCTTTTTATTGCCCCCAGGAAAAAAAAAAATCAGCAAAAATAACACAACATTTTTTTCCAGTCATCTTTCCTTCAGCAGCTATTTTCAACTGGAAAATTTTTCAGTTGCAATTTTTGACCAGGACTCTCATTTTTTAAAAACATCTCCACCTTTGCACTATAAAGCAATCGTATCCTTGGGAAAGATGTTAAATTTTTAGCTACTGGATAAGAGCAAATGCCAACTAAATGGCAGAAGTTGTACCAAGTCTGCAGGGGATCTGTAAATGCATCTATGGATGAATCCTAAATGGATCCACAGACTAAATCCTGCCATTTGCCCTGAAGTTATTTAGAAGTAAACCAACCAGTTCTAGTTTTCTTAGAAATTTGACATAAATTAGAATTTGGGGGATACAGCATGCAGAGTTGGAAAGCAAGCACAATTCTCCACTGGCACATTACCTTCAGTTTACAGTTGTCTTTGGCCCAGGATTATAAAGAATGAAGCACAAAAGCTTGTAATTAATTTGCACACCTTTAAACCAAAAGTGAGCAGAAACGAGGATTCCCCACCCCTGAAAAGCTTTGTACCCCTTCCTTTCATGCACTAATAAAAACAAAGACGACAGTCTCAGCTGCAAATTGACATATTCCACCAGGAAAATTGTCAAGGAGAGGACACTTTAAGGACATCCAATGGCAATCACAACAACTACATCTGCTACCAAGACTCTATCAAGCATCCATGTTCCGCTATCTCTTGTACTCTGAAGACCTGTCAGATCAGTCTGGGGAAAAAGTGTGCTTTAGTGCAGACTTAAGAAAACAAACTAAACTGAGCAAACATCTGTGAACAAAACTGCAAAAAGTTTTAATGGAGCACAAGTCTTTGCTTCTTAGCATCAAGCCATTAAAATTCCTGGCAGCAGCACACACTCTCCTGGCTTGCCAATGGCCCACTTTCATGCAGCCTATTTTTGTTTAGAAAAAACTTCAGAAAATCCTGAATATTAAATCTTTCTTGAAGCTATAATGATCATGGAGATTAGCTCTGATCAGCAGTTTTAGGCCATATGTAAATTTGGTATCCCTAGGCAGAGTAGCAAACCATGAAATACCCTTCTTTTTCCCTTTGGCTAGCAGTAATAAGGAGACTGCTCTACAGACCCTCATTAAATATTGGTCCACACCATCTACTTAGCATTCAACAGGTTGTAATTCCTGGACCATGCCAGGGACTAGCCTACAGCTAAGGTATACCAGATTTGCAAGAGAAAACATAATTTAAGCATTGAAATCAGCTACAATAACAAAGAAACCTTTACCTCATTCAGTTTCTCTTAATTAACGCTTTATGTTTTCCACCTCTTTGGCTGCCGCAGTCCAAGCAAATTTAGTAGTATTTAAGCAGCCTCACCACTACCCATAGACATGCTTATGAAAATGCTAAAATACATGAGTTAAGGAAGATATTTTTCCTCTACTCTAGCACACATTGTTTAAAACCCTCAGGACAGGCCAAAGTAATAAAAGGAAGTACCAGTCACGAGAAAATATAACACCACTTTTTATGCAACATTATATTTAATATACAGCCGTGGTGGGAATGAACAAACTCCCTGTTACAGCCCGTGCAGTACAGCATGTCTCCCTGGATGAGGTCTGAGAAAACAATCCTTGCCTTTATCAAAAAATTTTATTGAGTTTCATTTAGGAAAGAGATATCTACATTCAGCAGCAAATCATAAAGGTTCCTCAACAAATGGTTCCCAAACTGTAGTGCTTTGCAGGAGGTGGTAGAATCAGCGGCTCTGAATGGCTCCGTGCAGGGGCTTCTTTGAGCATAGCATGGACTTACCTGGTCACACTGGTCTGAAGTGTTTGCTGATAATACTGTAACTGATTTTTTAATCTATAAAGTGATTGAGGAAAACATTCTGAATTTTGATGTCCTTCCCCTACACTTTCCAGTTATGAGTAACTACTTGTAAAGGAACTGACGGACAAATTGTAATCTAGAAACCAGGAAGAGGGGAAAACTAACACATTTGCTTGCTTGCTTCCAAAAGGGTTCTTCAGTTTGAAGAAAAGAAGAAAAAAAAAAGGATAAAAAAGAGAAATGAGTTAAAACTTTATTCAATAGCAATGAAGCCTGAAGCTGATAATTTCAACCTTCTTGGATACAGCTGTAGCAATGAGAAAATAAGAGCCTGAAGGATGGATAAACCATATTATCTTAACTAGCAAAGGCAAACTTTCAAAATATGAAATCAGAAAGGAAAAGCTATACTATTAACTTTTTTCCCTGGCTAAGAAAATATGTTCAAATTTTCAATTCTTTAGTTCTTATTTAGTAAGCCTGCAGCATATACCAAGCCTGCTGAAAGTGTAACCTCCCAAAATTAAACTGCCAAATAAGCAAGATTACAATGAACCCAAGAGGCATGTCTATCTTTTTGTCTTACAATTATTTTGAGTACTGTAGGTTTTTGTTAAAAGAAACTATGACAAAGTTCAGCTTAAAATCAAGAAGGCAAAACTGTTTAAATTAAAAACCAAGAAGTTTGCAAAACAATGCTTGCAAGTGTGTCCAAACAGTAATATACGCAATTTCATGATCCATTACACTGTCTGTTAAAAAATGCTGATGTGCCTCTATTGATTTTGTTTTCCATAGCTGTGACCCTTCTCTGCTACAGTTGGAAACGGAGCTCCTGTGCCAAGTCCTGGCCGACCAGATATCTGGGGATCACTTATCCCATCCGCACAAAAAGTCGACATAACAAGAACTGTACTGCCCATCGCATCTTTGTTAAATCTATTATAAATTTTGCTTCCTAAACTAACTTTTTTTTTCACTAACATTGTTTAGCTTGCTCCTACACAGCAGTGATTATAGGCAGTGCAAAATCCATAGACATTTCAGTATCTCAGTATACCTCCTTTAACGTAATTACATTCTTTTAGCATCATTTATATTTTTGGTTTATATGACTATTTATTCAATGTCTGGCCACTCTTTGATTACCAGAAATTCTCATAGTGGTTTTAGGGCATGAGCTTTCTCTCCAATAGAATTTGTCTGAGTAGTCCTCAAACTTATTCATATAACTATTCCAGAATTTGTCAGATGAAAACCTTAAACCACTTTTATTTACTTGCTGCTTGTACTAGCATTGTTATATCTGAGTGTAAGGTAGATCCTGGATACCAAATATCTAGATACCATTTTTCTGGCTTAAAACAATGAACTGATGTCTCTTAGTGGAAGAATCCAAAGCAAGTTCAACTGAAACAGATCAGCAGGATGCTTCCTCATCTTACATTCACCCTGGCTTCATTCCAGGGCTTGATCAAAACCACCCCAATCCTGCAAACTTTTACAATCCTTCTGACTGTAGCACTTAAATAGCCTGTGGGAGTAAGAACCTAATCTTGCATATAGAAAGGAACTCTATATTGTTTAACAGTTTGATTTGCTATTATATGCTACTGCATAAGTTTTATTTTAATATCATGCAACTGCTGTGATTGCATTTTTATAATTGGTGCTCTACCCCAGAGGAGAACTTTTTGAAGAGTAAAAAATGCTACCTAGGTGCTGAATCAGAGAATTTACTGAGAGCACTTCGGGTAGTAGTACTTAGCTACGAAGCTTCCCAGCAAAGGTGCTGCAGGTGCTAAAGAATTCAAACTACAAGATCAATGATGTTAATTAATGGTTCATGCAACATAACATAAAAGAAAATTAAAGTAGTGAATTAAGTTTTGAAAGAAAAGTCCTGGACGGAATCCAGCTGAGATGCTGATGCCCTTCTGAAATTTGTGCGTATTCTACCAACAGATTCAGACCTACATTATCTCCATATTCTGAATAAGAGGTGTGGTGATGTAGCGAGAATGATTTTTGCTATGCTAAATAGTAATGGTTGCAAATCTCATCTCCAAAGTCTCAGATTTGGAGTACATGGGTTTTTAGCAATAACAAGCTTGCATGAATTTCACTGACATTCATACACCCATTGATTTCACAACATGCCAATCTCAGGTGACACAACGAATTGTCATTTAACAGGAAAACACAAAGAGATCTTTCATTAACACTCCCTTTAACTTAAATGTTTCAGATGCCTTCCAAACTTCTCAGATACACCACAGGAGCACAGGTTTGATGGCAAGAAATGACAGATGAAAAACTTTTAAATAACTACCTCTTTAGAAATTAAAAACTGCTTTAAAGAAAGATATAACCATATTTATAATTGCCAATGGTAAAAGAGAATAATGATTCAACAGGATTTTTTTTAATCAAGCATCATGGAATTCAGATTGTAAAAACATACAGAGACACTGGCAATGTTTTCAAAGCCCAAAGGAGCTGTATGTCACTATAGATGAGAGACTACAGCTTGGAGCACCAAAGAGAAAAGTAAAAAAGGTTTGACCTACTGATTTTGTAGTTGGAGGTTTTTTTGGTTGTTTTGTTTTGGGGTTTTTTTTGCCCCTGCCCAATCTGGGAAAAACATGTATCTTACTTCCCTCTGCAAGATCAAGTGTAATCTGTCCTTTTAAAGCCTAAAGCAGCGAGGCCAAGAAATACTGTTTGCCTGTATACTTAAAATTACACCCTCAAGTAGGCTGGAAGAAAATTCATAATGTAAATTCATTGAAGGAGTAATCATATGACCCCATAGACAAACCCTGCAGTGTACCGCAAATTATTTCATTAATTAAAGTAGCTCTGTCTTAAGGAGTATCTCTCAATTTCAAAGCCACGTTAAAAATAAATTTCCCTGCCAACATTGCAAACAATGCTTCTGACAATTAAAATGAAAAGATATTAAAAGTAGAATGTGCTTTTTACTTTTAAAGTAAACATCATATTCTGCTTTCCTCTTAGAGATTCCACAGAGGAAGATGATAAATTTCACCCAGTAACGTCCATCTCATTTCTTTGTGGTACTACATGCACTGTCATAACGTTTGCATGGCAAATATTGCTACAGAAGCTTATTTTATTCAAAACTGCTTTTTTTAATAACATTTCTATTTCTTAAAACTATTTTTAAATGTTTCTACTACTCTTAAGATCGTATTTTACCAACACTAAACTTTAGAATAGAACATTCTGCATAAGCATACTGTGAAAGAGCAGATTTGGAGCTGGGACAGAACTGTCCAAGAAAACATACATTAACTTCACCAACATAATTCTTCGCACAAACATACAGTACTACCCATTTTTAAAGTACAAGTAGTTTGTAACCATAATAAGTAAGGATTGGGGGAAAATCAGTTAAAATGTTTTAACCAAATTATTTTCTACTTTTAGTTTTAAATCAAAATTTATTTTGCTTTCATAGTGTTGATTTGTTGTACAAAACTAAAAACCTGAAACTGAAGTCATAGTTTCCATCTGAAAATTGCAATATCCCTCAAGTTTTGGTTTTCCTTTTTACTGGAAAACCATCGAGAAAATATTTTCCATTCATTTTTGTCTACATTGCTGGGAGACAAAGGGGCAGTCCAACTACTCCTAACACAATACAGTCAATGGAATTTTTTCCCAAACTTGAACTACAGAAAATCAAGTCCCAAACCCCCGATACTGCAGTTTGATGAAAGTCAGAGGTGCCTCTACTAATGCTGTGAAAACTGAGATGCCTAACCTTCCAGGCCACAAACAGCAAGAAATCATGTTGTCCCTGAATGACAGCATTCCCATTTTCTACATGGAGAATGTATGCACTGCAATTAAATGAAAAGAATATTCTCGTTCCTGTCAGAAAACATAAGATCCTGGCTCCACGTTTTTTGTTCTCAACTATTCACCTGTAAAAGAAGGAAGGCCATTCATTTGTCCTGATACTAGATTAAGGTGGTGATGATAATAATAAAGGCTTTATTTGATGAACAGCCATGAAAGTTAGTGATAGGGAAACATCTATATTCAAATATTTCATTAGCTATATGAGAAAAGTGAGATTATCAGTCATGATTATTTTTACTCTTATTAGCTACAAACCATCACTGCTGAAAAGAATTTGGAAGCTGATTTGGTGTTATGAACTAAAAGGGAGCTGATAGCTATTTCTGAAAGCTATTTGGAAAGTAGGCGCTACACCTTGGTGTACTGACATGGGCAGTTAGTTGAAAACTTGAGAAGTGAGAGAATATTGTAGTGACACTTATGCATCAGTGTATATCATACATTGTCTTTGACTGACTGACGATGGTGGCATATGCAATTCCAGGTAATAAAGGCACTTATACTTTTGGTCAATAGTAGGGACGGAGTCGACAATTCTGGAATCAGATTCAGACACAACTGTGGTAGTCACCCAAAACAAGAGCTGAAATACTTAAGGAAGGAACAGTTATATGTATCACAGTGCTGCCAGGTAAGTTCATACTTTTGCAGACTACATTAACCATTCCCTAACTCTTACTCTTCTTACACTGTGACTTGACCTACAGTGGTTTAGAGATATAAAAGTAATAAGAATCAAAACAAATATTCTTAGCAGAAAAATGTAAGAAAACTTATTACAGCTATTACGGTACTGAAATATGTAGTTCTGTTGCACTTCTGTTACTACTGAAACATTTTGAAAGATTAGGTGAATTTCTCCAGAATTTTTATATAAAGTCAAAATAACAATTCATAATGTTAAAAGTCAACCACAGAAAACAGCTGCACTTTGACTTTTTCTTATCAATTGCTTTGAAATTACTTTAAAGTTGAATTAATTGAGATTAATTCCATTTTCTTCAAGGACAATTTTGCTTTTACTGTAATTGAAAAACAGAGCCAAATTTCAAACTCTCAAAATATTTTTCCAATAGACCTTCATTATCTGTTATCCCAGTCTTTCATAATTAGAAAACAGACACAAATATCTATTATGCAGCAGCTTCAGATGTTTTATTTCTGGCATCTGTTTAACATGTTTTTATTTCTGGCATCTGTTTAATATATACATTTGGTGTTCAATAGAATCCCCTTTGCAGCAGCAGTTGCTACAAGTGAATGGTTTCTAAATTCTACCACACTATCTTTTGCACATTTTTCCTTTTTTTTTAAGAAAAAGTATTCCTGAAAAACATTGGAAACCACTGGTGAATGTATTCAGAATTAGAACACAGTGCTCTTATCCAACTGGTTCTCAGCTATTTCAAGTGAATATAATTGTGGTTTTTAGCCATGAGACACCTTCAAAGTAATCCTCTGTGTTTTGGCCAACACAGTGGTCATCATGTATTAAACCTTGGAGAAATTACAGTGCTTCTTGAAACAGCAAAGGGAATTAAAACTCACGTTCTTGACTGGTAAGTGATCCTTAAAGGTTTTGTTATTGTTGTTATTGTTTTTGTTTGTTTGTTTGTTTTCCCCTTCTAGGTTTAGAGTTTTATAAAATAGTCTTAGAACCATGTAAAAATTGTAGGCTATCCTTTTGATAACAATTGCAATAATGATAACCATGTTTTAGTGCTGTATGCTTAAATCATAATACTGATGAGCTATATTTGTATTCCAAAAAAATCACTGTCTTGAATATGTATCTGTTAATATTTTCTCAGCTCCACATTTAAAAGACATTTCTACTGGGAGTTTCCAACATATACCTGCAGAAGATGGATGGAAAGTAAGAAAACTGTACCACTCTGAGATTTCGCCTTCAAACTATCACATCTCTCCTGTGTGATTCTAACTCAGTCATGCCATCTTTGCATATCTTGTACACAAGCTGACAGCAACTTTTTTTTTCCCTTGCAAGAAACCCAATAATAAGCCTTTTAACTTTACCAGAATATTCTTGGGGTACAAACGTGTCATTTAAAAAAAAAAAAAAGTCTTTCTTGCTTTCAAGCATGTTAGTGGTGCTCACTAGCAGGCTTGATTTCTAAAAAGAAATGTAATTTCCCATCTATTTTTGGTGGACAGCCATGGAAAACTGCTACACAGAAATAAGCTTGCACTTAGTGCAACTATACGTGCAAGTGAATAGCTGCATGCAAAGGTAGACATTTTCTGTACTTAAAAGACATAATCTGAATGAAGAAGTCAAGGATTTACTTTTTCTAGAAGTTTTGCTCAGCATATGTAAGCCAAGTGAACTATTTTGAATATTTCTATACAGAAAAAAAACCTTATCATACTATAAAAAATAGATTACCTATCATTATTTCTTCTGTTTACTTTTTACTGTTCAGTCATTTTCACTAAGGTTTTCTTTCCTATTGCAATTGCTTTCAGTCTTCCAAATGTAACGCACAACTATCCTTTGACTTCACGGGACTAGAGACTGCAATTTAAACCCCAGGCGCTATATTTAATGGTGGGAAAAGGAAGACTGTGAAGGCATGAAATAAAAGGAGAAATGGGAGAAAAAAGCAAAGAAAAACATGAACCTACAGTTTAAAAATAACATCTCTTTTCTCTTTCTCTTTGTTTTTAAAGACGTTATCTATGTGATGATATCTTTCAAATAATATTGGGAAAAATAATTAACCTGCAAGGGAATAAACAAACCTGCCATTCTGCAATGATGAGGTTTTTATTCAGCTACGTATCTCTTTCACAATAAAGATAGTATGGATTTGTCTATTGACTGATCCTGGCATTGCATACTAAGGCAAACAAATCCTGTCTGCCCTGACAATTTATAGGCTTTTTTCTGCTTAGCACTTGGAGTAGTGGCCACACCATAGCATTACTGTCAAAGGAAATGATGTCCCATTGTTATAATACCTGGTAGCACAACTCGGGATTTACGTCCAGTTGAGTGTGAGGACAAGGAAGGGGGTGTAGGGCTTCAACTACTGTATCTACTGCCATCAGTCTCCAAATCATATAATAAATTTATGGCACATGATTGCAGGTTGTGAGGATTTATCACCCTTTTCATGCACTTTAAAGGGCTTGAATGAAATATAGCAGTGTGGATGCTGACAGTCCACTGACTTAAAGCACAACTCGCCATCTAGCCTGCAGGGCTGCTGGCCTGCAAATAGGCGATGGGAAGGCAATATCCAGAAATGGTAGCATAGAAGTATATCAATACACACTGAGGTTTTATACCACTAATAAAGCCTATCAAGGGGGCTGCAGCATCCTCTTCCTCTGCAGTACGGCACACAGCGATGCATGTTTTCCTGGCACTACAGTATCTTTCAATTAATTGATTATATGGATAAGGTTGCCTCATGTGTCCAAACTACTTGAACTTTTAAAGCTCATCCCTCTCTTTTCTGAGAGGACAGAAGTGGATGCATAAAACAGGTGCAAAAGCCCAGGAGCAAAAGCCACTAGTAAATTTATTAATGCATAAATTTCCCTTTGCAAAGAATTACATACCAAATTACTCAAACTCACTTGAGACCTTGTTTTTCAGTAGCCAGCAAGGACTCCAATATTTTTTTTTTAAATTGATTTGTTCTTTAATTAAGAAACATGCTTATTTTTATTTAATGAACCTGGGCTATAATGTAAAAAGAGCCAAAAGAGCTAACCATGATCGTTTTCACTGTTCTGTGCGTGGAAGTATGAATACTTTACTACATGAAATGTCCAAGGCAGAAAGACCATACTGCTTTTATAACCTTTAACATTACGCATGAATGCTGATCCAGCCATAAGACTAATTTTTGGTATATCATTGTGTGTAACTACAGAAAAGCAGATGAAAGCTCATTTTAGCAGGAGGGACAGTGAGCAAACAAATCAGTTGTGCAGTAAAAAGAAGAAAGTGAAAGGGAATTTTCTGTCTGGGGATGAAGAAGAGGGTGGCTCATCATTTCTGGTCCTCACAAACAGGCCAGTAATTCTGACCTGTGCACCTAAGCTGATCTGGAGCCTTTTCTGAGTCTAACCTATTTCTGCTGAAAATCAAGAATTGAACCCTGGAGTGAACTGCAGACTCCTGCTTCCAGACACTCATATCACATACTCAGTTTGAGTGAACTGCTAATTGCTACACATAAGATTATTTTAATTTGCTCAAAATGTACTGGTTTAACCACACTTGCATGGCTGGGCACCTGCTAATTACTGGATAATACTTCAATAGGTTATTCATCTCAAACTTATTCCAAAAAACACAGGCAGATTAGCTGGATGTACATCTTTGTCTGCCATAATACAATACATTATTAATAAATACGTATCTTTTCTTTTCATCATGTACATACAGAGGAACTAGAACATACCAGGATCCCTAGGCCCTACTAAAGGATCAGATAAGTATTTGTGTGTCTCTATATGTTCACCTCTGTAATATATACATATCATATATATGTAATATATATATATATGCATAAAATACACATATATACATACACACAATACCCATATACATATACAGCTATATTTTATCCCACACAGATTTGAGAACAAATTCCTACTGGGATATACAAAGCAGCTGTACATAATCAGCCAACTGGCTTCTGCTTGGCTTCTGTTTGAAAATTAAAATATTGACATTGCAGATGTCTCTACCTAGTTCACATCCATTACATTTACAGGGTAGATTACAAAAAACTTCAAGGCAGCAAGTACATTTTTGCTGAAATGCAGATGATTAATTGCAAGAAAAGATTGCTGAAAGCTTGCCATCAACAATTTTTAAAGTATGCACAAACTACACACACTCGTACCCAGGGAACATAAAAAGTGCTCTGCTGAGTTATACCCAAAGCCTAGCATCCCATCTCCGGCAGTGGAGGACTAGGGAAAAGGTATGTGAAAAAAGGCTTGTTTTTCCAAAGATAGACTTTTCTGTATTCTTTAGCTTCCTTTAACGCAGGGGCTTCCTAGGCCACAGTCAAGTACTATTATGCTGAATAACCATAAGTCACCTATGAATTTTTCTCCCTGGATTTATCAAATTCCTTGGACCAATTTATACTTTTGTTTTCCACAACAGCTCATAGCAATAAGTTTCATAATTAAACGTGTAACATTTGACATTTCAAACCTCCTCTAAAATCAAAGTATTGCTTCGAGAGACATCGCTCTGAATCAAAAAAGCTCAGGTTCAAACATTTAATTTTGAGATAGTTTTGAGGTGGATTTACGGAGACATTTCAGCTTTGCAGTTCAGATCTATATATACTTCTAAGTTTTCTACTGCTGATTTTAAAAAAATATGAATATTTTAATATGAAATAATGAGCACACTCATTACATACCTTTAGCAGCCAACAGGCAGAAACTGAAAATGAATTGATAGGTCTTCAAAAACTGCTAAAGCACCATCCGCAAGAGAGGTTGTAATAAGCACTTAAATTTTCAGCAATTCTTTTAGTCAGAGCTCTGGTTTACACACAGGATATAAAGCTAAACCATATCTTTACAAGTTGTTTGCTTGTTTTTAAACAAAAAGAACAAATTAAAAAAATCAGGATGAAATCTTCTTTTGCTTAGCTTGAGAGAGAAAAAAAAAAAAAAAAGTAATTTGGATCATACCAGTATAATGAATACAAGATGGGAGAAATACATTCCTCAGAGTTAGCAGATCATGCCCACCCAACTGGGACCAAGACAGGGTCTAGCAGGCAGGCTATGAAGGATTTAATTTATGATGTAGTGAGAGTCCTATAATTAAAATTCACAACCAAGTGCAATATTTTACTTTCTAGTATTAAAAATGCATCAGTATTCCCATATCATACAAAGCATTTCTACAATGCATGTATGCAAGCTTCCATCATACGAAAATTAAATCTTTGTTTCTTATTTTCCTTGGTAAACCCAGTGGTAATATTAATTTTTTTAAAGCTGAATACCCCAAAGAGTTCATCATAATTACCTTATTACAAGAAATGTCAAAAAAACATTCATAAGTATTTGGGTTTCCTTATACATTGTAAGCAGAAAACCATTTCTGCTACTGTCCTGAATTCATTTTTTTTCATTGTTTTAAGACCATCATTAGTGTCAGCAGTATTTCAGTCATGTGCTTTTACTTAAAAGTACACTTTGAGACCCATCAAAATGTACCTCTCTGCTTCGATTACATTTTTCTGCAATTCTTATTCAAACATTCCACGTTTTATTCTCATTATGGTCATGAACTCTATCTACACTCAAACTGTTTTCCAAGTATCTGCCCTAGACTACTTTGATTAGGAAGCATTTTGCTTGGTGAAATAGTTTTACACAGTGGTTGCATTCCACTAAAGCAATTGCAGATTTTCTGTGTGGAAGTCCCAAAAGCTTTGTAAATTTGGTTTTCATGCTATTTAGGATTTGATATCCTGAATGACCCCTCCAATTTAATCTTCCAAGAATTGTATTCTTATTTTTAAAATATGTGCAATGCATTAAAAAAAACCCATGAACACATGTATGTATATGCAGAACGCAGTAACTTCTGAGACAGAAAAGATTGAAGTATCATCTTAACATTGATGCAGGCAGAATCAGAAGCCACTGGGAAGTTTCAGATGCTACTTTTACCTAGATAAAAAGAAACTATATCTTTTCTTATCTCTTCTGATGGTTCTTTGTAATTTTTTTTTAAATTTTATTTTTTTTATTTTAATCCTTTGGTTAAAAGAAAACTCCTAAAAGCACCCCTGTATTTTCCTCCATGTTATTGAATTTATAGGTCAAAAGGAAAAAGTAGGCCTAGAGAGTTCACCAAAGTCAATGCAATTTTATTCATTTTACAGATTTGGTCACCTTCTTATTCCATAAACTAGCAGGGATTACAACTAACAAAACAACAAAAAAAGCACAGTCCAGAAAATACTACCATAATATTTGAAATGTATCAAAGATGACAACAAGTGCATATCAGACCAAGATGCCTTATCTATCCTTGCCACTTTGCTAGGCCAGCCTGCCCACAGTTTACCTTTCCTGGTATCTTTTGATTCTCATCTATCATATCCAATCTCATTTCTATTAATTCATGTACTAATCTTCTTGTTGTTGTTAGATTAAGTATAAAACAAACCCCTGTCCTGGCAGGTTGGTCTTGATAAGAAGCCGCCATCTTTAGAACCAGTTTTCATTTCTCTGAATCATATCCATGCACTATTATACAATGCATAGCTATCAATAACACTTAGTGCTTCAGACCCTTCCTCATGCTTTATCTATTTTTACAAATTATTATTTTATGATACTGAACAACCCTGTAGGCTACTCTTCTTAATTCCTTCTGTTTCCCCTCTAAATGTCTTCAAATGTCCTTTTATTTCTAGCAATTATTTATAGACATTTATCAGTCCTGGTTTGGGGCTCCTTGGCTGGAATGCAATGTATTCAGGCTATTGTGCATCATGGAAAACAAGTTCCTTTTTTTAAATGCAATTCTCAAGCAATTTTCCCAACCATTGCAGTTAAGATTTTACCCCACTGGGCTTGCAGCACATTGTTACAAGTCACATAATGTCAAATGTGTTTAAAATAATTTCTGTTAAATGCCTCCAGCAACTGAAATGAGATGGTTGCCAAGTTCATTTAACCAGCCTTCACTTTCCAACCTTCAAGGAGTGAGACACCCGAATGTTTCTGCCTACCTATGTAAACCATGAGATTACAGTCACTCCCATTAATGTACTCAGGCAAGTCTGCAGCAGGACACAGATCCTAAACCCTGGAGTTGGCAGCTGGATAGATCAGAAATCAATAGGAAATAAACTGGGTCATAACTTAGAAAACAAAAACGTGAGAAATCAGCAGTACAGTTAACACAAAACCCATTACAGTCCGTAGAAAAACTGCCATAGGTGTCACTGAATCAGGCTCAACTATCATTTTTCTGGTGTGTATATATGCTGACTTCAGTCTCATACAGAAATTAGAGACTTTATAAATAAAAAACATGCAAACTATTTCTCTACTGGTCTTTTTTTTTTTTTTTTTTTAAATAAATAGCCTCCAAATGTGCAGTTTGTCCAGGAAAAGACCTCCTAATAGAAATCTGAAAACATCTGTGGTCACCTTCACACACACACAAAAGGTGAATAGCCTTAGTAACACAGAAAATGTATTAAAACATGACCAAAACACATCCTCACTGGGACTATGCACAAGAGATTCCTTAATTAGTCATAGACGGATTAAATAAATAAAAAAAATTACACGCCATCTCCATGTTTTCTTTCGTTTTCTTCTACTTGTTCCTATCTCCAATGGCAGAGAAAAGAGGGTCCTTAAAAGGGGCTTAGCACAACATTTCACTGTAATTTCTGTGTGTTTCCCCAATTAAGGAACTAAACCTTCAAATCATTAAGGAAAAAAGTCATTTTGGAAAGCAATAAAAAGCTGGAACACGTGCCTTACAGCAACGTCAAGGAAGCCCAAGATAAACATTCACTTAAATATTAAAATTAAGATTTATATATTTAAATTTGTGATGCTGTCGTCAAGATTTATTTATTAGTAAACCTCTGATATTTCTGATGAATAATAGACAACGTGCGAGTGCAATGTTAGAGTCAATAAATAAGTGGAAAGTCACTAGAAAATTCCATTGGGTTTGTGACTACTAAAATTACGGCCCCAGAGGAAAACACACAGGAACCCAGCAATGAATGATTTAAAGCAAGATAATATCATCTGAATCCCTTAACAAGGCCTCAAAATCCTTCAGGCAAGCTTCACAGTCCAGTATATCTATATCTTTCTCTACATAATTATCCATCTCTCATCATTGAATTACTGTAATCCATGGACATTTACACTTTGACCCAGTGATCATGAAGACAGATCCAAGATACCTATAAGACCATTTTTTATTTTTCAGCAGAAGACTATTTCACTGAATGGGTTTGATTCAGAGCTTGAATGAAGACGAAGGTGGTTGTGGTAGGGAACAAGGTTATGCATATCATGCAAAACTTTTCTTTTGGAACTTCAAAAAAAGAAATACAACAATACAGTTTTAATACAAAAAGAAGGAACCAGGAATCATACATGCAAACACACGCACATAAACCTTTCTATCCAGCTGTGCAGTGCAACTATTGATTGGGAGCAGCAAGACAGCAAAACCTGATGAATAATTTCAAGATATATGCCATAAAATTTGAAGAACTATGGAAAAGAGATGTAAACAACGTGAAATCTTGGTTGACTGGAAGCCATCTGCATACAGAACTGTGACAGTTTCTAGCTAACATTGATTCTACAGGTTCACTTTTGCACAAAATAATTTTGCAAGTATTGGTGTTCTTGACACCAGGAAAAATGAGGTTATGAAGTTTAATGGGATGAATACCTGGGGGAAAGAGGGAAAGGATAAGAAAAAGATGAAGTTGAGAAAAATTATTCAAACTTTGATTAACAGGTAAGACAATCAAAATGCCAAACGCTACATGGATAAATACCAAAGTGCAGCAAAAGAAAATGGATGAAAACAATTACAGAAGAATTCACTGGAAGTTGGACTGAGAAACACATCCACTGAATCAGAAGCACAAACTTGAATATAAGTAGTGAAAAAAATGAAAAGCAATGATAGTTTATAGATGAGGAAAAATAGGGAACCGCCAGTTAAAAAAAAAAAAAAAAAAAAAAAATCCTTGCAGAGAAAAGAAACTTGGTATAGAGATTGAGTAAAGAACATATAGCAGATAACAGTTAAATATTGTCCCATAGCCTGGAATTAACAAAGCTAAACATTAGACTAAATATTTTGGGGGAAGGGCATGTGGTACATAAGAAGTGTAAACTTCTGCTTGGATGGAGAGAGACAAGGCCACTGAAAGACTTGCATGAACTCCAGCTCATATCCAGAGTTCCTATACTACCAGCAGGATTAAAGCTTAAACACTGCAGAGTTTGAGCTGTTTGACACCACTTTCTTTTACTGAAATACTGGATTTAGGGGCTTTGAATCTACTAAACCTACACCATCCTACTCAGTGGTCTAGGAATGTGTATCTAAATGGGCATGACAAGAACATGCGGTAGTTTAAATGAAAATGTAATAAAGTCGGTCCCTTGAGCCGATCAGATAGTCACACTGCTACATACTATTGACCGCACAAAGGAATCTCTGACTTTTGTTAGCAATATATTCTTAGTTAATTATGAAACTGGTTACAACACAGGGGGAATGGGAAGTGGGGCAGTCTGAGGAAGTTTCTTTTGAATTCTGAATAAACGATCAATATCTGAAATAATTTAAGAATGCACTAGAGACCTACAACAGGAAAAGAGTTAGTGTTCCACTTGCAGCCATACTCACAAATATGAAACACATTTCTCATCTGAATGAAAAGATTGTCAATTGGTTCATTACATGCTTGTCACAAGTAAGGTAAACGAACATTTACCTGAAAACTCCTTTTAATCTGATGAAGGAGCAGCTCATAATGCATTTCATACCTACAGCTTTTCAAACAATAGCAACTATATGTAAAAATGCAAAACTCACTAAAAAGGTTACATGATTTCTAGAAACTACATAAATAATAAAATAAGGACAAAGAATAACTTCTAGTCCTATCAATATGTAATACAAGGAAGCGAAAGGTAATGTCTATCCTTGTTCAGAGTAAACAAAGCACATGTCACCACATTAAGCTTCAATGAATATTAAATATTCATAAAAATATACTTGATTCCAGCTTTCATCTCAAAATATTTCAGTATGCCTATACAGCCAAAACCTTATGTCTGTACTCACAGCTTCAACTGTATAAGGAGGATAAGGCCTTGTGTTCAATGATGTATAGAAAGACATACAAATATATAACGCACAACTCTGATCTCAATTAAATCACTGTCACTCCACTGATATTAATAGGAGCTTCTACTGTTTTAGATTTCTTTCACCAAGATCCAGGTTAACTCCATAATGTAATCTGATCATACAATTACCACTTACAAATGCAGTCGATACCTCTCAAGTGGAATGCAGCAAAAGTTTAATAACTCACAACAAAATTGCACAACAGCTGATGACAACAGTTGAAGAAAACTAATTCAGCCTTCACCTGCGGAAGAGTTTAGCTAGGATGGTTGTACCCAAACGGAAATTTGGAACAATATCTTATTCTTATAGAATTTCATCATTAGACAAAGTCAACAGTGAATTTAATCAGAACATTTTCATTACTAACTTTAATTCTCAAAGTGTGTTTTTATTTTGCTGCAATTGCTGTATCTGCATTTACACAAGTAACATTGTTCAGTATTTCAATCTGCCCTACAAGATTAGCATATTCATAATGCACTTTCCATTTATTCCTATTATTTACCTAGCCTTATGCTATATAAAGATATAAAAATGAGCCTTCCAGCAGCTAACCTTACAGGCAAAAAGGTGGAATTCCAACTCTGAACAGAATCTGTACATGTTATTTGGTCTGAATCCTAATCATATCCTAGGGGTTGTCTTCGTTGATTCCAGGTATGAATAAAAAAAAGTGTAAACCTAAATCGAAGCTTTCATTCCAAACTATGTTATTTTACTTTTTCTTTTTTTCTTTTTAACTGCAGAGACTTGACTGTTTTTCAGAAATCAGCACCTGCTGTCCTAAAGGGCTGCTCCCACATCTTTATGCAGGGGAAGGATTCAGTGAGCCACAAAATCAGCAAGAAAAGTTGTACAATATGATAACAATGCATTTATCGACACAGAATTTGTTCAGACGTTATTTATAGAGATACGACTGGCATGGACTTACCTGTAGGGGATCCCTCCATGACATGACCAACGTAGGGTCCTTCTTTGAACATCGGCCTGTTATCATTTTGATCAATAACAGAAATGTCTAGGCGGACTGGACCATCAATGGTTTTTCCACTTATATCTGTGACCTCAACTTCAAGCTGTATGAACAAAAAGAGAGGAGTAAACTCATTAGCTCACTATCAGAGTGAGCAAAGAGTAAGAAAAAAATAGCTCAGATCAGCGCTGCTGCAAACACACTCTGCCAAGGATACCACTTGCAGCCCATTCTTTTGGACTAGGCTCAGAGCAGATTTTCAATCCAAGCAAAAGAGACAGACAGATGTACATTCAAATCAAGATACCCCCTGGCAGCTTGAAAATGCCATATTTTCTGAAGAATGAAATATCTAGAGTATAAGAAAAAAAGACCCTCTGTAAATCTGATACTAAACATTTAAAGATTTGGTTAGAATTTGTTCCTTTACTTTTTTCAAGCATATTTAAAGTGGACACATATAGAACTATCATAATATAATTGACATATCTCCTAATGCTCAGTTAAAAGCCTTTTTTTTTTTTTTTCCAAAAAATAAAGGCAAGAATGCATTAGACATATTAAATATATTTTCTCAATGATGATGGCATGAAATTATGTTAGGTAATTTTGACAGTTCTCCAGCTTTTCTAATAAGGTATGGAAGGACAGAACAACATATGCAGTCTTATATAAGCAGGTATATATATACACGCACGCTCACATCCCAGTGTATGAAAGCACCTGTTAGACATAAAGCCGACATATGCAGCTGAAGATTTGTTTGGACTTCCTTTACTTCCCAAAACTGGAAAGAAAGATCATACTGTATATCTCAGTCCTCCAATCCACTTGCAATGGAAAGTCACGAGTTACCAAAACTTAATCAGTCATTAGGGTAAACGATGCCAAAACTTCTCAGATAACGGAAAAGGTCAATTTACATTGCAACTGCATGTTATACCTGCAGTACTCTCCCCTCACCAAGATATCAGTGAAATACAGCAATAAACATATTGGAGACACAGCTATCATTTTCACCTACCCTACCCATCCCGGGACTCAACTCTTTAATGGAGTTAAGCCAGCCAGAAAATGAAACTGAGCACAGACATTAATATCACTCTCTTCCAGTTTTTCCCCAAGAAAGTGGTAACAGAAGGGGCTGGAAGTCTCTCAGCATTTTGTTTATTCTGTTAATTTATTCTTCATTGCCATGTCTTATACCTATAAGTTATTTAAAAGTTAGTGATAAATCCTGCTGGGAAAGAATTAGGTCAGAATTCTAATTCCTTATTAAAATGGATGGCTTATTATCACATCTCTCTGTACTTTGTTATGCTTATAAATACATTCCACTGTTATAATTCAATGTGCTAGGTGTGAGTAGGAGTATTTGTTATGAGTAAACTATCTACTCACATACACGATTTGTAAATAGTGTCACAGTCCATTTTAACATCTACTCACTGCTTATCCTCGCTTGTCTAGCACTTGCTCTTGCAAGCCTTTCCCAATCCTTTTTTTTTACTATATATAGAGAGAGATAAGATATATAGCTCAACAGCTTAAAAGCAGACAAATACTCTGATGCGAAGACAACTGATTCATGTGCCATTGGCACAGCTGAAGCTTTATGGGGGCACATGCCCCAGGGCTTGTTTAACTCTGTACTCTAAAGTCAATGTAGTAATCTTAGGATTGCATATGATGTGATGGGGACTAGCAAGGAAAATGCAGTCTTATTACTGAACGACAATAAAGCTAGATACAGTTTTAGATACAGTTGGAAACTGCTGACAAAAAGAATCACAGAATGGTTTGGGTTGGAAGGGACCTTTAAAGGTCATCCAGTCCAACCCCCCTGCCACGAGCAGGGACATCTCCAACCAGATCAGGTTGCTCAGAGCTCCGTCCAACCTGACCTCGAATGTTTCCAGGGATGGGGCATCTACCACCTCTCTGGGCAACCTGCTCCAGTGGTTCACCACCCTCATCGTAAAAAATTTCTCCCTTATATCTAGTCTGAATGTCCCCTCTTTTAGTTTAAAACCGTTAGCCCTTGTCCTATCACAACAGGCCCTGCTAAAGTTTGTTGCCATCTTTCTTATCAGTCCCCCTTAAGTACTGGAAGGCTGCAATAAGGTCTCCCCGGAGCCTTCTCTTCTCCAGGCTGAACAACCCCAACTCTCTCAGCCTTTCCTCATAGGAGAGGTGCTCCAGCCCTCCGATCATTTTTGTGGCCCTCCTCTGGACCTGCTCCAACAGGTCCATGTCTTTCCTGTGCTGAGGGCTCCAGAGCTGGACTCTTTATCTTAGTAAATGTTGACTCATCAAAAGTATGTTAATTGCTTTGGGAAATGGAAGAATAGCAATATTGCTCTGTGAAATTCCAGCAAATTCATTTTCAAATTCAAGATAATTTTTTCTTAATCTATCTCTCAATATTAAGTTATTATATTGCTCACTGGAAAGAACAAAGGTTTTACTAAATTTAAAAAAACTACTTCAGCTGCTTTATCAAAATTGTAAGTCATCTAAAGCAAAGGCTGATGTAAAACTAGGGGTTTTTTTTCCCAGACTTGCACAAATTAAGGAAGAGAATAGGAGATTCTTATTAATGACTGAAATAGATTTACTTTATCATTGCCAAGTCCACTGCATCTGAGACCAACTGGTCAAAAAAGTAGGCATGACAGGTCTGTAGGAACACTTACACAATCTCTGCTTCATTTTATTAAGACGACAGAGGACTTTATTTTATTAGTCTTTGTACAATAATTTCCAGGCTTGTCCTAAGCATTATGGGTTAACTCACCAGCTCCTTTTAAGCCCACTCTTCTACAATGTTTTAAAAATAAAAGCCTGCAGCACCAAAATTATGACCATCTATCTTTACATGATTAGTTTATGAAAGAAACTGCCTTATATCTTCTCTTGCCCAACCAAAAAAAACCCCACAAAAAAAATCCATAAAGCCCCACTGCCCACAAAACAAAAAAATCCAACAAAGCCAAGAAGCAACAAAACAGCAACAAAAGTATAATGTTACTTAAAAAAACCTGAATGCATGCAAGAGAAAGCATTCAAGTAAAAGAGAGTATTGGCACAAAAAAAAACCCCGAATTACTTTGAACAGGCTGTAAATAAAAACAGGTGGAAAATTAGATTGTGCCTAACTATCAGAAGAGTGAGACTTCAGTCTTTCAGTAAAGAAGAAAGGCAGGAAAACCTATCTGGTTTTAATGTAAAACTTGACTGATGTATGAAAGATACTGCATTCATTCTTTTGATAGCAAGAAATTGTAATTGAACATTCAGAAACTATCGAAGTTCCCACCTGATTATGACAACATAGCTCTAAGAAAAAGCAGTGAGCATAAAGACAGATTTGGACAAATTGACAAAAAAAAAAAATCTTCAGAGCTCTGTAGCTATTTATTATGTGAAAACCTGGTAAGATTGACTATGCTTTCAAGGTTGCAACGTAAAAGTTATGGAATTATGCTCGTAATGATGAAGTTATGTTCATCATAATCTAACCAATCATATTTTCAGGAACACTTGAGGCTAATTCCTAATTTCATTTTTGACAAAAGTATACATGCAAACTACGAAGGATAATCAAGGGTTTATGAGAACTGTTATATTTCACAACACAAGTCTCCATGATAGGATACAAGGCAGACTTTGGCTATTGCTTCTAATACAGCTGAGAAACACTGATAAAATTAAGCACACCAATAAAACAGGGAAAAGCAATATAAAACTGAAAACGGCAGGCAGTAATAGATTTTAGCCTGTTTGTCTAGACTAACTCTTGTTCAATACTCTCTCTTCTCAAAAGGGACTTCTTGACATCCCATCCAATTTCCCTCACCATATCTGCAGTGAGGATCTTTCCTGTCACCCCAAATATAATGATATTACGAGAAGTTTAGTAAGCTTATTCAAAGCTGCACAAACCTGTTTTAAGCACTCTGCTTTATTTTATATAGTCTTGATTCCCTTCCACGCTGCAGTCAGCAACAACATTTACAGGAAAAGATAACCAGTCTCATTCTTACCATTACTTAAAGAAATTTCAAAGGTTTCTCTTCACAGAACAGTTGTTTTCATTCAATTATTGTGTTTGGTGAAACGATTCTGGATAGCCACCTTCTTTCTCTGCATATAAATGTCTATTTTTACTTTGCAGCCAGCCAGCCAATTGCCCACACAAAATTACGTCATAAATTTAAAGTTTTTTCAGAAGTAAATCTGGATTATCTTTTAAGTCCTTAATTATCAGCGAAGACTAATACAGGTTCTTTAGTCATTAACTGCCTTCTAATTTTAATTTCCAATTTGTTGCTGATAAGAATGTTTCTGAGCCCAGCAGTGATACTGGTGGAACCTTTGAGAAACCATGTATAAGAAATGGCAAAACGCTGCATGGGCGGTTTGTCTTCATCTCCACCCATGAGCTTTTCATCCCGTTGATCCAATCCCCCCGAGGTCAACCCACCCACGGCAGGAAAAGCAGAGAAGTAAAATGTGACCAAGACAGAGGAAAGCTGCATCATCCTGGAACTGGGGTACACTCAAGTGTCTGAAAGGAGCACTGTACCATTACAAAAAACTGCTATACCACTACCTGCCCCGATCTCAGTTATTTTGGGGCATGTATAGGTACAGACCACTGCTGGCTTGCTTTATTCCTAGCTGGATTAGAATTATTATTGCGAACACTTGTTAGGTTTATTTATCATCAATTTTTAAGTGCGGATTGACAATAAAGGCAGGCAACGGACTTACAGATCTTTCATGTAGGCAATTTCCTGGTAAGAAAAAAAAACATTTGGCCATCTCTGGGTCATTAAAAGTAGTAAAGAAATTCTCTTTATAGTGAAAGGTTTTAGTAAAAATTTGATGCGATTACCTAAAACAACTCAGAGAAGACAATAATTCAGACTCACAGAAATAAATTAAATTTTCCTGGTTTAATAATGTGAATAAAACATTAGCTAATTTTTATATGGCAAAAGAAGAGGTGGAGGGAGAGGATATAAACCCCAAATAAACTGTTTCTAATAGGTATGCATAATTCTGTCTCAAACTACTTGATGACAGGGTATCGATTACCACAGCAAGGTTGTACAGATGATGGCAAAAAATGGCACCATTACCTGCAATGGGAGAATTTAGCCTCACATTCAGAGTTAGAGTCTAGGTGGGAAGGGATTAATTAGCCATTCCAAGTACTTCTATGAACATCTTACAGAGGTTTTATCTTGCTAATGCATCCACTTCAAAAATTAGATACTGATTCCTTAAAAAGTTATAAAATTTATTACTCTAATTTATTGGTTTCTTACCTAGCAATAGCCATGTAACCTTTTATTAATGTGTCATTTCGCAATACTTTCACAAGCAAAATATAAGCAGTTTCCATCTGAAAGGATTGTTGCGGTATGAAGACAGCGAACGTCTCCTTTCAGTTAATGTTCAGTACATGGACTTTTGAAAGCCTAAAGCACTACCTTGGTGATTACAGGTATCGTTGTATTCTTCTGTACATTTCATACCTATGAAGACTAGAGGTAAAGCAGTAGTGTCTTGGCTTTTATTTTAAGAATGGTGTCTGTCCTTATTAGACGTGTTTTATCTCTAACACTTTTTGTTGGAAAAACACTATTGGAAGAAAATGTAGAGCATTAGAGAGTTTCCTGAATGCAGACTTTCTTTTACCATAAGCTGTAAAACATTTTACATACTATACAACTGCTATAGGTCTTCTGATTCATTCTTCTCCTAACAAGGATCTATACAATGTCTGGAAAGCCATTAGATTTAGAAATGAAAGGATTATTTTGAATTCCTCCTGGATCTTTGTAATCATCAGCTTATCATGAGGAAGTCCTCACTCCAAGTGTTCCTAAACTCTGTCCTACTTCTTTTCTTCGCAAAATGTAATCTTATTTTTTAAACAACCTTCAAATGCTAGTTATCTCATGCCTTTCTTCAGAAAGGATTCATTTGTAAAGTGATGCGATTCATAGAAAAGCACGACATAGTGATCCAGTCTTGCGATGGGCTTATATAAAACCAGGCAATTTTTTAGGCAATGTTCCTAGTTAAAATAACCAAAATGTAGTTCATTAAAATAACCAGAAAGTTTCATACTATTACTACAGTACAGATGGCTAGACCTAGCATAAATATATATAAGCCTGCCCTACTACACAAAAAGCACTGAAGTTCCTGTGACAAAAAATACAGATTTAATTCCAAAACAGTAACCTCTATGAAGCCTTTAAAGAATTTCAGGACTCTATAGATTTCACTAAGAAAACTAACTAAAACAGCAACTGAACCTTCTGTGAATGCTTAAATTTTTCTCTGTAAACCATGGTAAGTTGGGCAACACATAGGCTGTAACTGTATATGGTCTACAACTGAAGAAAGCAATACTGTAGGAATTAACAGTGGGCAAAGATACCAAACCAAAGATTCAAGTGATTTCATTCTTTTTAGCCATTTTTTTTAACCTCAGTTAACAAAAGAAGATTAAAGATCAAAACCAATATACGAAAAAGCATTTTCTTTCACTACAAGTGTAGGGGATCCTTCTGCATATACAATATATGACTTAAATACTGCTCACTTTAGTCCATTCTCCAAATTAAGCATCAGGTTTTACAACATCAGATGATTTCTATGGTTGCGCTGTTATCCAATTCTACTCAGCAAGTGTGAACCACTGAAATCCAAATTAAAAAGGGAAAGCTATATTAAAAAATAAGGCTTATATGTGAGTGGGACATTCCCCAAGCTAGCTTTAAGTAGTACTCACCTAGGTAGCAGCATATATTTTGCAATGGCCCATCAAACTACAAATGTTCTGCACCCCAAATTAGGTGAAAGACTGAAGAGCTTTAGCAAAGACCTCACTAAAATAAAGGTTTGCACTGACCTATCTTATCCTATACTAGAATTACCCTGCAATTATTTCATAGTTCCTATTTTCTTAGCACAACTACCTCTTAACTGTATGCATTAATTGAACAAAAATTTCAAAATCCCCAAGATTTCTATCTCCCAAAAGAATGACAAAGGATGAATTCTTCATTAGGTAAGAATCACTTCGTCGTCTTTGATCACCTCAAGTGCACAGCTTTGTAGACACATTAACAGAAGTTTTGTGAAAAGGAAGAGGAATTTAATATTATAAACAAAGATGTTCTTTTCTCACTAGTTTTAAAGGTAGCGGTCTTAATATTTTTAATCATTAGTCACATAAGTAGACTGAAAGGTCAGTGTCAACTTCATAATATTCTGGTTTGTGAAGTGAAACATAGCAAGTTCTTCCAAGCAAGTAGCAAGGAATAAATATTTAACTGGTACTTTTTATATGATTTAACTTTTTTAAATTTCCTGGAACTTAAGCCTAATTAAGAAAAAAAAAACCAGTAACAGTATGAATGTATAATTACTGATCCTACTAGACTTGGAAGAAAGGGGGATTTAATTTATGCACTCACACTAGTACAGACCCCTTATTGGGGAAGTAAGAGGAAAACAAGCTGGAGTGACTGGTCTGATGCTTGATAACAAGACCATACATCAAAACAAGAGCAAGATAAAATGTGTTTAATGAAACTAATTGTGCTGTAATTTATGTTTGAAGCTAAATGTCATTGGACAGCAAAACTGGGGTATTTTGGGGAATGGGAGAGAGTGAAGGAGTGGAGAGAGAAGCCATAAGAGCAAAGTAATAGAAAAAGATAACGTGAGGGAAGAGGGAATGATGATGAAAAGCCTTAACCCTTCCTAGAAGGCCTTGGCTAAGCTGAGTCAAATTCAGTAATACTCTACAGAACCGACCTGACTGTTGTCCCATGGTCTAACAGGAGGCTGTCCAGTAGCGCCCTGGTGGCAGGAGGTGTCTCATGCCCACCTAATGCAGTTCTGACTGGTCCCTGCAACCGCATCCTTCCCAGCTGCAGCTGCCATGAGATCCTTCCTAAATAGACCTGCCAAGTCTAACAACTCTATTCTTTCTTTTTGAGAGAAAGAAGTACAAACCACACAGGAACCTTTACCTTTTCAAAGCTGAATTTTCATTTGAAACTGTCGAGAGAGGGGTTTATCTATATGTGGCTATAAGTCATAACAAGATTCCCATGTTATTTCAAATGTTTTTTCTTTAAACAAAACCAGCTCATGTCAAGAAGGTTGCCTTAATTAAATTACAACTCTCTGTATATTTTCCACATTAATTTTTGTGCAGTAAATCTTTCTATTGTGAATATCTACTGTCCATCCTTCCTTTGAACTGGGAAACGCAAGAAAATTTTCTTTGCCAGTTTACATTCAGTAAGCGCCAACCTCCAAAAGCACATTGCACCTGCACCTCTTGTTGGCTTGAGATAACATCAGAAATTGTCCATCTCTCTGAAAAACCTGGCACTGGCAATCCAGAAAAGCCATTACATCTTGGGGGAAGGATCTCCCTCAGTGTAAGTATGAAAACAAATCTTAAATGATTAAACTAGTGATAACAGTACTTGGAGTTTTCCAGGTTCTTTATCCTGTACTGGCAGTACTACAGTCTGTCTTCTAGCATCATCATGCCTCTTGATTTGCAGTTTACTTTACAGAACATGCCTAGAAGATGCCATCAGTGAAATACGCTCATTGCTGCAAAATGAAGCAAAAATACTATACATTTAATATTTTTTATTTTAATATATGAAATTCCTCCATAGCACTAAACTAAGCAATTATGAATTCACTATCTAATTGAATGTATATACTGTAATGCTATTAGTGTCACAGTGAACATATTTTCTTCCACAGCTGCGTGTCTCTGAATCACAATATTGCTAAAAAGGCGCTGTTTTCCTGAAGAGCTTAAGTCCTGAAAATTTTTCTCTGCTGTGAGTGTAAAATGGTCCCTTTCCTGTGAACAAGATCACAGAGCAGGAAAACAAAAAAATTTTAGAGAATGGTGGCATAAGCCTCAGAGGAAAGAATACATTAAATACATACTCATAGAAAGCTTATACCAAAATGAACTCTGCCTTTTCTGCAGGACAAGACTAAATCTAATTCCAAAAATTATTTTAAGATTTTGAACTCATTAAAAAAAACAAAACAAATAATTTGGGATTTTGTAGAAGCTTTCTTGTGTCAACAGAAAAAATAAACCTGCAAAATAGGTAACTTAATCTCATATTTTTTACCACTTATTCCTGAGGGTAGTTTTTAAACATTAAAAGCTAAGCTGGTCATCAAGCTGTAAATGGTATTTTCAGTTATTTGTGTCAGTTTGGAGCAGACAAGATTTACTCTTGTGAGTTCTTGTGACTATTATTTTAAGATGTCATATTTTTAAGATTTAAATATTTGTAAGAAGTAATTCTTTGCACAGAATATTTAGTTTTATATATAAAATCAAACACCAGTAACTAGCAATTTTTCTAAGCTTCAAGTCCATCTTATACCCTAGATCCACCCCTCATAAAATCCAGTCCCTCTGATAAATGTCACTGTCTGGGGACACTATACTCCGAACAATCAGGTTGCACAGGAGAAAAGTGGGTTTAACCGGTTAGTTATATGAAAGCCACAGCGAACAAAGGAATTGGGAGCAGAGAATGGAAGACACTTGCGTTATGACAAAACTCTCTCTCCTGTTGTGCAGGAAACCTCCGGCGCACTGCACGCAGCAGGACGTGTCAGGGTGGGCAGGCGGTAGGTGCTCGAGGTCCTGCCGCCCTGGCAGAGCTTCCCCGTGGGCGCTGGGTGCACGCGCAACTGCTGCTGCACCTGCGGACTACGGAAACGCGAGCAATATAAGGACTTTCGAAAAAATCACCATCCCCATTTTAGAGGTAGACATAAAGGAGGTATGAGGTACTCGAACTGATCGTAACGATCCCGATTAATTACGATAGAACTCGTGGAACCAACTGACACAATACAGCAGACTGTTTCAAACGAAAATCCATTACATAAATAAGATAGGCAAAAGATGGGAGAAGAAACAGAGATGAAATGACTTCACCAAAGCCGTACACCAGACAAATTTTAAATCAAGCTTGAATCTAGGTTTTTTGATCTCCCAATACAAGACTGATAGCTAAATTCCAGCTCTTGCTGAGCAAGTGATGTAAAATTAGATTTACAAAGGTTATGAAGCTACCAACATGCACACAGTGTGATTTTTCAAAGTGCCTTACAAGACTGGATAATATATCCTATTAAAATCAAAACACCTTCAAAAGAGCTTTGAAAACCTGATTGTCCTCAGCGTCTCATTTTTCCCCCCATTAAGCACTATTCTACAGCTGTAGACACACAAAACCACAACTGAAAATAATTTTCTGCATCCTCACAACAGAAAGCTGCATATTTCTAAGGCTCTTTCATACGGCTACAAAAATAGAATTAAAATTACTTCTGAAGCGTACTTCCTGTTAAATATTATCTATGAGTTTTGAAATTAGAATGCCCATTCCAAGAATAACCTCAGTGAAGAAATGAGAAGTAAAGGACATCCCTCAAATCTGTGGAGCAATACAGCTCTTCAGATGCAGCCACGTGTACTTCACACAGACCAAAAGTATTATGCATGATCATATAAATACTAATTAAAATCTTCCCATATCACAAGAGAACACATGTTGTGCCCCTCAGAAAGAGAGGGGGAGTTGGGGAGAGAGAGAAGATATCAGGATTCACCAAAGCAATCAAGACTAATCACCACCAAAAAAATTAAATTAAAGAAAATCAAAAAGAGAGGAACTAGGACTGAAATAAAGGAGTAAGACATAAGCTGTGCCAGAATTCTTAGGCTCTATGCTGCACCACAAAAAAAACAACAAAGACACTTACAAAAGAAAAAAATGAAAAATGGCTTTGCACTTTTAAATAGCTCCTAGCAGTATTCAAGCACTGCTCACTGCTCTTACTGCTTGAAAATAACTCCAAATGGCATGTAGAAAGTGGCAAGAGTTTAACAAATTTCAACTCACAGAAGGATTCAAGAAGCAACAGGGTCAGAGAGAGCCCATAACTAATCAGACCAACAACAAAAATCCAAGATCTAAAAATGCATCGGTGACAAGAAAACTGACTTATTTAGGCATAAGAAATAAAGGTCAGTGTAAATGTCAGGTATATATCACACACATGCATATTTTCCTTTGTTATTATTGCTTAACATATCTGTTCCTACAAATGAGTAGGAAAAGGTCTTAGAAGTCAAGGATCACTTCAAGCTTATACCAGTCTAGCACAGATGTAACCAACCAGGTTCCTCTATTTTAAAGCAACGAAACAAGCAATTACAAGAGCACTTGTACAGAGGACATTACAAGCTGTACTGGAGGGTATGCAGCATACTGCTGCCTTGCTGCCCAAGTTTCTGGCTCTGTCAGCATTCCTGGGATGACATCTCATCCTCTTTACACTGTCAGTTTTCGAGCAATGAGCTGCAGCCAGGAGTCTTTCAAAGCCCCATCCAAGACGGGAGTTAGCACGCTTGGGATCTAAGTGTTGATGAAGAGAACTAGTTGATAATCTGGAAGCCAGCTTTTCCTAGTGGACTTTCTCTTTCTGAGAAGATTGTTTATTCTGTTAATAAATTGCTTTCCTCTTCAAAATCTGAAATAATATCAGCATAATTTCTATACTGTATTTGCCACACCCTCAGAAGATGCAGTTCTATTGTCTTTTTAAATTTCACCTTTTTAAAGGTTAGTCTGTAGAAGTCAGATAGAGAACTAGATGAGATTTATTTGTATCTGCTTTATAGGATTTAGATGACCGTACTGCAAATCATAAGGGCTGCCTGTTAAGAAACCCATTCAAACTGCAGAGCTGCAAACCCCCCATCGCTGAGAGTCTTTGCTGTGAAGCATTGTGTTATGGTACAAAACGTCTGTCATTCCCTTTTCCCAGCACATAGCATACCATCATGATAAAATTCTTGCATCCTGTTTATGTACCTATACAGTCACTTTCAGATTTATTTAGTTATTTTTCTTCTGTTGCTAAACCTAATTCTAACTTCTTTCTCAATCTCTGGCAGCCTCTCATATATACCCTGTGCACCTGCATTACTAACCAGAAGCTGCCTGTTTGACCACAGAGCTGAACTACCTTCCACAGAGCAACCCCTCCTTCCTCAACATATTCTTCTCTAGTAAAGGTTTTACACTTTGTTGACTCTGTTTGCTAAGCCAAAGATAACGTATTTCAATGCTGATGATAAAAGGTTTGGGTGCCGGAAATGCCATCTACATGATTCGCTACCTACTGTGTGTTCGGTTATATATGTCAGTAAAAGTGAGTTTATCAATCTTCCTCAAAATTGTCATAAGAGGTTGTAAACTGTTAGATTACGAAGGCTGAATTTTGACATCTGATTGGCTAAATATATCATGGAAGTATTCACAGTTAGCACTTTGCTTTCATTTCCCTCCTGTATTCTTTGCCCGGCCTTAGCAGTTACAATGATATACGAGCACTGGAGGTAACAAAGCACTGTTTATCTTTCCCTGTTACTCTGAACTAAATGAGTTTTTGCTGATTTTGTCTACAGTCAGCTTTATTGAATTTTACATTATGCCTGGCTGTTTTTTTCCAAGAGGATGTCTATGGCAAATACTTTTATAATTCAGACAACTGATCTTCCTGGTAACAACATCTAAATGGATTAGCACATCCCAGATCGCAAACATTTAGCAGCTTCTCTGTTTCAGTGTAACAGTGTAGCTTTTTCTACTTTGCCAACAATGGCAAGGTATATATTTCCTACGTAGATAAAAGGAAATATCTGAATGGTTTCTGTGTAATTGCAGTGGAAAAAGTTTGCACACATGTATAGAATGGAAAGATATGCCAAGAGCAGCCTGATCTCAAATAAAATGTTGTTTCTAATTACCTGTTTTCTCTCTCTAAAACTAATCTTTGTAACTCTTAACATGTTGGACCATCTCTCTACATTAATTGTCAATAAAGAAAGATTTAGTCAATGAGCCTCAAATTAGCTAAATTAACACAGTAATAGTCTCTTCTGAGTAGTCAAACAGTTCTAACGAAGCTCCCAAAGGATTAACAAGGGTCTGCTACATAGTGACACATCAAAAGACAGAATTTATTTCATGTTCTTTTATTTTTATTGCTTACATTTAGCCCAGGAACTTTCTGAAATGCTTCACTGGTCTTCAGCTCTGATGACAGCATTGCCTGTTAAAACTATCAATCTTAAGGTATAATTAGCAGTTCTAGTGTGTCTCACTGGATATTTTTTTTTTTTTTTTTTTTTTTTAGAGAGAGATATCAGTCAGCTCTAAATTACCACATTAAGCATGTTACTAAAGACATCTCCTCAGTATACTGTATGGTCCATCACCACTTTCCCTTAATTCTGAACTCTCACTTGATGTTTTACAACATACAACAGCAGCAGTTCCTGTGCTTCTTTTTCATAAAGTTACATCAACCCAACTCTACAGACTTCTGACTTACTGACTTTTCACTATCTTTCAGGACTTTATCTGTCCTACATTTCTACACCTATTTTGTTTCTGGAGATAAAGCAGACCTCTCTTTTTCTCTCCCTCATGCTTCTGCTAAACTGCAAATTATGACAACCCCATGTGAGCAATTTCCTGATTTCCAAGACTCACAACATAACTGTCATCTTTTGTCTTTTTTTTTACCCTTTTCAAAGCCTTTGATAATTTACAAGTCTTAACAAAAATGATTTTGAGTCCAAAAATACAACTAAAACTTTTTTTGCAAGGAAAATTATTACGTTGCAGATCTCTACTTTTTGACTGCTTGCATCAAGTTGTATCAGTTGCATCAACTGGAAAAAAAATGCACAGAAAAAGAAAACTTTACGTATTTGGCAACAAAGGAAGAATTGGAAACTCAAAGTTATTGCAGCAAAAATAAAGTCTGGATATAGTCAGTCACAAAATGCATTAAATGTCATTTGCACCAAAAATTGCAAATGAAAGAGGCCTTTTTGAACTCCAACAATCATCGAGACTCTTCTTCATGTACCTGCAAAATAAATGATCATAAAAGGAATAACTTCCAGAACTCATCACAGCAAGCTGTTGCAGTAAAATTTGCTTCTCCCATTGCAAAGCTGTAACTGAAAAAATGAGAAAAACATCTTTGTAATCACAGAGATAATCACTACCAGAACACCAGGAGTGAATTAAAGTCATAACAGAAATAAAATATGCCCTATTACAAACTAATAGTAATTAAAGAAAGGCAACTGTAATTTCAAACAGGTTTACCACGATAAGACAGAAAATTTAACATAGAGTAGAAACAAATAGGGAAAGCAGGGGAAATCTTGCATCGTTTTGACCTGTTTAAATCTCCGGAGGCATAGCATTTTTTTTTTTTTCAAACCTTAAATGACCTAGAACAGGAAGTCCTTGAACAGACCCTCTGAAGTTTATGCTCCAAAGCATCACAGTGACTTCTTGAATAGACTAGACTATTCAACCTTCACGTATCTAGTCCCAAAGTGGCATTGCACTCACAAGTAATGGAAATTCATCCTGTGGTATTTTACTCCATTATACTTCCCTTGAGCCTAGCTGTGTCAATTAAGGGACTTCACATCACAGCACAGATCTTTTCTAAAAATAATAGGCCTGCGTATATTAAAATCTGAACTTTCATTAAGAAACAGGGAGGTATTTTAACAATGCAGTATGATTTTCATGAAATGTATTTAATTATAGCTTGAAGTGTCACTATTGTTACCAACGTAATTCCTAGTAGCCCCAGTGAGTACAAAGAGTATCTTGTTGCACAGGTTCCTGCCTAAAAAGAGAAAAACAAGATTGCACCTAGTGTTTATTCTTCACCAAATTCTGGTGTCATCCGTGACAAGGTCTAGTCCTGTCTCCATTCCATTGCTCCTGTCTCCTCCTAGTTTTTAAGTTAATATATGCAGCGCGCATAAAGATTGGACTTTACCGTTCAGTAAAACAACAATTAGTTGCAAATTGCATAAAAGTTCTTCTTCACTCAGTTCTGCTACATCACCAAAAAGTGTTGTTCTCCTTCAACTTGGCAAGGTCACTTTTCATCAATATATTGCTGCTTCAAATATAAGGTAATTTCTTTTATTTGGAGTAACCTATTTATAAATCCATCACTATTAAGTAACTTGCTAGCTCAATGCAAAACACACACAGAAACTCAGTCCAGTCGATACCAAGAGTTTGATTTTTGAGCTGAAATCAGTAGCAATCCATCAACCATAGAGAGCCTATCAAAAAGAGTAAAACTATTCTGTTTGTAACTGAGGTGTCTTACAGAACTAAAGGTTTGTTACTATGACACCAAGTAAATTCTATGGTATCTGAGTAACAAAAAGCACCTAAAACTGTATAGCAACCATATTTATTAGTAGTACAGTACCTTAAGAAATATGGAAGCAACAAACAATAGATCACTGTAATATGATCACTTGCCATATAAAAATTGTTCAGTGAACACAGATGCTGAAGACACAAATGAAAAAAAATGTTGCATGAACTGATATCATAGAGCTAAGTTTATCATTTGGGAGAAACCCCTTCATAAGGAATGCAGAGTCAGCTACAAAAAAACAACTTAAAATCATTAGGTCTACTTATGAAAGCAGAAAGATACCCAAACATTTTCTCAAATGTAAAGTAGGCCAAGAATAATTATTTTAGAGGCTCTGTGTTGGTTTCATTTTATATCAAAGGAGGAAGTGAAAATGAAAGGAAACATACTAAAATCTCTAGTAGGCTGTAAATTTTTCTGTATGTTGAATGTTTTACAAATATGATTGTGTCTCACCTTCTTTCAAAACCAGGGCTGCAGTATCACATAACTGTTCAATAGATGGCACTCTATGTTCTTCTACAAATAGCTTATACACACCATTAAATGGAGACAGCTGAGAGTGAGAGAGATGAGTGGACCGAGTTTAGTCACCTGCCCTAATTTTACTACAGACACCACTTAAAAAGAATTACTCTTTATCAGAAGATAAATGAGCTTCACACTAGAGCAATTCAAAGAAAGTGGAAGTTTTAACCACAGAAAACATGCCTGACAGAAACGCATTTTAAGTAATCAGACCTTCATCTTTCTCACTAAAAGGTCAAAAAAATAACCATGTCTGTGGATTGCCTCTTCAGCAAGGAACCAAAATTGTACAACAGCAACATTTTCCTGCAGAAAAAAGGACATTCAGAGATGGATGCACTGTCTGTTTAGTAGAATGTTGGGAAAAACCTTATAAAAATGCATACTAAACACAATATTCATAGCTCATCAAATCCTGACGTGTTCTGGAATATGCTAGTAACAAACTATGTCACTTCAACTGGGTTTGACAGCAGGTAAATTATATCGTGTAAGAGTTTAACTAAAATGAAGTTGCTCACCAAAAATATCGTGATGTAGATAGGGTTTTCAACTTTAGAAAAGTGTTCCATTACTAATGAAACAAGAGAGAAGAAAAGGGACATTGAGATTATTTTTCTGCTTTATGTTCTGCTTTACCTAGCAGATCAGAGACAACAGAACTGAATAAATGTATGAAAACTTTTTTTTTTAACCTTCTGTCTGAAGAGGTTCATTTTCAGAACCACATTTATCTTTTAAAATTATCCATCAAGTGCTGTAATTAAACACTTTTCAGCTTTCAGATTTTGAATACAGTGTTGAATAGCTGTGCTAACTGATCACTTCACTCACATAACATTGCTGGTACACTCTGACTCGACCTCCCTTACAAACATTTATAGGGCTGGAAAAAGTAATTTCCAGCTCAAAGCTTCATGGCAGCATATAGTAGTATGATTATCCTTCCAATAGCATGAGTACTATTTTAATCTAGAAATATTCATATCAATACCAAATTTCTTAAACTCATATTATTAGAAAACAGATGCATGAGCAGCCACTACTGCCATCACAGCAAACCTTGTGGTCGCTGTACAAATAAGTGTTTGATTTGTTGTATTTCAAGATTCACATCATACAGCTAGTTTGGGCTTCTTTATACTATTTAATACTTGTTTAATAATATTTAGTAAGTAATAGATGTAGTTAGATAATTTAATAGAAACAACCCAGTAACCTAGAAATGGGCTTACAGTGAAACCTATAGCGCAAAAACCTATTTGCAGTTGCCAACAGTTGCGAAGGCCTAATTTTTACCCAAAAATGGTTTTATCAGTGACTTTGTTGCTGAAGTGTCTTAAACCTTCAGTCTTTTCTGGAAGAATGCAAACTATTTTTCTGTGATCTTGCTTTTATATCTGCTGTAGTTTTGTAAGCTGTTCACAAGAAATAAGATTAGTGAATAATATCATACTTGGTCAGCCTGCAGGTATGGAGCTAAGTATTTTTTAAAAAAGTCCTTCGCACAGAGAGAAACCTAGTATCAGTGTTCATTTTTGTCAAGTCACACAGTATACATGGCTGTTTTCCTTCTTGTCATAATGAAATTGTTATTTGTATAAGTTAACATCTGAAGATCAAAAGACCAAATAAAAAATGTATCATAATCCAAGAATGAAAAAAATAGGGGAATTCTCCATTTACCAAGGTGACAATCAATACAATAGCCTAAGAAATATTTCTCTAATTGTCATTCAACCTTCACATCACCTATTCTGTGACTTCCAAGAAATTTCTCTGTTCTCTTACCAAGACAGGTTTCTGTACATACATGTTCCCTCAAGTAAATTTTACTCCAAATCTGTGTATAATTATCGGTAACATTTCTTAGACTTATTTTTTGTTCCTTCCACCAACAACCACAAAAGCTCATTTACCTTATGCAGAATGTAATTAGTAGGTATCGTATTTATTTGACAGTTTTCTCATTTTCTCAATTCTGTGTAATTTGACAGGGACCATTACAGATCCGTAACTAGTCTTTCAGAATGACTTTCACAAGGTTAGTTCACTTATTAATTGACCCTTGGTAATGGTAATTTAAGAAGCATATTAATCTCATCTGTCAGTTCTAACACATACTAGATGTATAAAATAATTTGTCTTTTGCAAGGAGCCTTGCAACAGAAATGAAGTGTCTAAATTTTTAATTAATATGCATTTTCTTTCAACAAATGAGATTGGAGTGGAAGGAGACTTCTTTTCAGTGGTTTTCTTTATTCTGCTTTAAAGCTTCTGCATTTTATTATGAAGATAAACAGTATTTCACCAGTCAATAAAGCCTATGATCTAAATAATCTTCTACAAAGGACATTCTGGTATTCTCAACACAGATCCCTGAAACTTAAAAATGTGTGAACAAAGCATTCGGAACTTCAACAGCAGTGTCTTATTATTACATTTTCAGATTAAAGGTTTCTGGAATTCAAGGAGATTTAATTCACTAAGAATATTAAACAAAAGATTACTATTCAGAAATTGAAAAACTTCAACCAGTATCAGATGCTTGAAGTTGTAATCTTTTAAAATCTGGTTTTCTAATGCATCATAGGTTGAGCAGAGCCTACAGTTTATGTCTAAAAAAGAGGTATACAAAATTCTTAATCCAAAGTACTAGTAAGGGCCATGTGTAAGTTCTCCTCCTTTATTCCATTCATTAACTAAATAACAGGACCAGTTACCAGCACGGGGAAGAGTGCGAGCTGTGTAAAGAAGAAGTTGTGCCCTTAGTTTGTGATCATCTGTACTTCATACACACAGCCCCCCGCATAAACACTCCAAAAGGACGTCAGCATTTACTGATGAATGCGCACAGTTCTCATTAAGGTTAGCACAGGTTTGAGGTGGAACAGAAATCCTCTGGTCTGTATTTAAAAGCAGAGGAGTCAAGAGAGTACAAGGTAAAAGCTGAGGTCCTCCTCCACCCCCCTTTCTACTTTTCCTTTTCTGTTCAAAGAATGAAGAGACCTTCTGAAAGGTAACTTCACAAAGAATAGACCCTTATGCTGTTAACCCAGGGAGGCTATACTAAGAAAGTAGATCAGGCCAATATTTCTGTATTACCCTACAACCTCTTACAGACTCAGCTATCTTTTACTTCATGCTGGCAGCAGACTTCTACTGTTAACATATGGCAACAATGCAAAATCCCACTAGCTCTACAGGGTATAAAGCCCTTACTAGCATCAGAGATTCTACTATGTAGACACCTTGCAAAATTAACCATGCAGAACAGCCTGCCATATGATGATTACAGTGGGTCCACAACACACTCGTGGAGGGTCTTCAGGAAAAAGGAAAGTCTGGAGACTGCTGAGGGGGGGTAACTGCCCTGGATGACTTCATTCAGCCCTCTGGATGAGGGTGGGAGACCAAATGCTACGCGAATCCATCTCACAGTGCTTGTGTTTTCTACCACGGAAAGCTCCTGTGGATGAGGAATGGGAAGTAAATGTAGAGAACACTATACTAATTCCTCATATCACTCCACATGTGACTTATTCCCCACTAATGACAAATATCTGTTATTTAGATTAATCCAGCTCTAAAGTGGAGTGACAGATATAAGACCAAAATGCTACCAACCGTATTGACAAATGCTACCTTGCTTAAACTCCCACAAGTTCCACGTGCATTCAGATCAGGACAACAATTTGTTAAGAAGTAACTGTTCATGAAATGAAACAAATATCTTATATAAATGCATTATAGAAGATATAAGCAGTAATACGATGATCCTCTGTTTGCTGAAGCTTATCCCACTGGAATATTCAAGCTACTAATAACTTTGATGATTAAAAACTAGAGGCAGCTAGACCAAAACCATGGCTTTGTCTTTACAGAATTTTACAGGTATGTGAATATCCATTTCCTCATAGCCATCATGCCAGATTTTGTTGGCATGTATTTCAGCTACTTAAAAAAATGGTAACCATCTTATTTATTGGCTATAACGTCAATGTCTCCCCCGCTGTTATAGTCTACCACGTAAACAGGTATTCAAGCAATTTTTTAAAAACACAAATTACCCACTTGACAGACTACAGTGTCTCCTTCAGAATTATTAATGTCAATCATGTGAGTACAAGTTTTAAGTGCTGTTGAAATGCATGCTACTTAAACAATTGATCGTCGTATGGAACCACTTCAAGCTTAATACAGCCCATGAGCATACCCAGTATTAGCAACTCAGTTACTACAATAGAGTAAGAACTTACTATAAAAAAAAATGCCTGCTTTTTCACTCACTATTAATACAAGTAACTCAGTTTCTTAATTTTTAACCTTCTGACTTTTGAAAAGCTGTGATTTTTAAGAAGATCACAGATGTTAGTGTACACAAGGAATGATCCTTCAAGAAAGCATATGGACCCTGTATGCAGATGTCAGAAGTCAGGGAAATCACATCAGACTGTAAAATTGGTAATAAAATTATGTTGTCTTACTGCTTGTGATTCCTAGAATTCAGTGACATCATGCATTGATTTTTGCCAGCTGAATATGTGCATTTCATTTGAGGATCTGAATCTAAAATGATTCTGAAGACTTGCTAGTGTCAAAGAACTCTGTACAGAGACGACAAGCTTTCCACTCTGTCACAGTGTATGCTCCTACCGGTTTATAATACAGCAGCAAAGATCAGAGATGACCTGGACCGAGTATTACACTTTGCCACCGTTATTACAAGATTGGCAAACTACACTGTAATCAGCAACAACTCTGTTGCTGAAAGAGTTATTGACAGCTGGAGAATCCCGACTGTTATTCACTGTTTTCAATAGCAAGTAGAGAAACTAACCAAATTGTCAAACCAAATACATTCTTAAAGCTTTACTTTATAACTTCTCAGTCCCTAACTTCCATCCAATATCTTCACCTAAGTTACTCTAGATCAATGTCTGCAACAAAGAAATGAAAAATTGACAAGTGGAAGGAAATGAGGACTCTTGGACTTTCTGTGAAACCACTTTCATACATTGCAAGGTTTCTGAATAACAAAACCCCATATTTTGCTGTTTGTTCATTTTTATACTCTGTTGTGGCCTATTTTCTGATGATCACTTGTCTTGCATATTTGACAGGAAACCCGTATGCCCAAACGACTTTCTTCACTTCCTATTAGGGAGAACAGCAAAAATATTCTCACACACACACATAAAAAGAACATAAACAGCAATACATTAAGTGTTTAATTTCTGGTTTGGATAAAGTATGAACCTTTTAATACCAGAAGCAAAATCTCTTTCTTGAAAATAGGCTGCTTCTGAAACTCAGAAGAGATGAATGCCCTATTTAATACTTTTTAAAAAGCTGAACTACTTCATGGGTGGTCATCATCTTGGCAGTTCTCACATAATTGTATGAAAACTTCACACAGTTCTGCAGACCTATGGGGATTTTATTCCATTTTATGGAACGCTTCAATAATATGAAAGGAATCCATGTTTGCAAACTAGTATGTATCTTTAATAAGAGAACAAATAATTATTCATAGTGGTGTGACACATGGTGTTAGAATCCAAGCAACGGGAGCACAGTGACCAGGATGGGCCAACAGGAGACCCATGGAGCCAAAAGCGAGTGATGAGGACCTGACATCCGCGCTCTGCACCTCTTGCACTAGCTCCCCTCTGATGATGAGCTCCAGTATGATAAGTGTGCTCCCAAGCATAACTTTCGGTTTGCTTTCATTCAAAAGGAGTCCAGATCATACCTCCAAGCCTACTGCACAATCTGAAGCAAAACACAGTAAGAGGGGACAACTGAAGGATTCATTTCAAAAGGTCCCTCCCAATCTAAAACCAAAAGCTCATGTAGAGGCACCCTCAGATCAACTTCGCAGTCTCACCTACTTAGCCACTCTGCAACCTGTGCGCTTCAAAGTCTCGTGCAACTTGTCACCAGATGTACCTTCAAAATCAATTCAGTTCTGGATGATGCCTATTGCTGACCTCGCTTACTTATATTAAAAACACACTTATGGTATGAAACATTTGCATCCTGTCTGAACAGCAGGTATGCAGGAACCCTCATACATAAAGTTGTTTGTCCTTCATGGAGATGAAACTCCAATCGAAAATAGGCTGTTATGTAGAGAGGGCTTAATTTATGCCTCCCTATACGAGATGGAATGAAGGCAGCCCACAGAAGAATTTGAATATTGAGCTTTATCTGTGTGCAAGTCAGATTTCAAGCTTTTAATGTTCATTTTGCTTTCCTGTTTTTCAAATTGTCCAGGAGAAAAAAAAGTAATAATTGAGCACTTTTTCATGTAAAATATGCATTCTGAATAGCCATTAGCTGACAAAAAAAAAAAAAAAAGAAAGAAAGAGGAAAAAGCAGGTAACACAACCAACACAACTGTGTAAATCTTTGATGAGAATGGAAGCTTCAGGAAGATGTAAAAGTCAGCATGGAATATACCTAGATTAAATGGAATACTCAATTATGCTGTTTGAAAATGAAGTGGGCATAAATTTGATATGTCTGCCGCTGCAATCCTGCAGGTTGTTTGGTAATGGACATTGACAAATAAGTCTAAAAATCAGTGAAATCTTTTCCACAGGTTGCAGGATAAGGCTGTTTCAAGATAGCTGTGTAATGAAGAGTTTAAGAGCAGTTCTTCCTTTTAAAGGAAGATGGGAATGCTATGCATATATGCAGAGATTAAACACGAATAGGGCAGAGGATAGGATAAGCAGGGGGAAGGGACAGATTTGTAAAAACCCAACCATGACTTTCTAATGAGCCAAGCCAATTTTGTAAACTAAGCTTTAAAATGTAAATTGCCCTCATTCCTTCAGTAAACTGTCAGCACAGAATTTAAAAATGTGAAAGGCAACATTTCTAAAGGCTGCTGACTAAAATCCATGCTCTCTATTTTCACATTATTTCACTTTATTGCTGCTTATTATTTCTATTATGGTAATAGTGGGAATAAATCAGGATCCTTACTGGGATGAGCAGCATATAAACTAAACTACATGGTTAGAGACAGGCCCTGCTCCAATAAGCTTGAAATCTAAATTTAAAGATACCCTTGTGACTGCAAGGAAGACATCACAGAGCTATTCTTTCAAATTAAAATACAATCTCTGTGCCTAATTTTGTAGTAATGTCTCAGAAACAACCTATGCTGTACTGCCTGGACACTGTGCCATGATCTAAGCTGAGAGGAACGGATGTTAAAGTCTTAATACTATCAACTAAGTCCTTTGTAAAACTCATGGATAGGTTTTCCTAGACCTTGAAAGATCCTTACTTAAGTATTTCAACATCCACACAGAAAGCACTAAAGGCGAGTTAGCCAAAAGTGAACCATCCACGTAATAAGAGAGACATACTGACAGGTCATCAGTTATTGAAAGAGCTGAAGAGAACTTGGAAGTAGCATCACTACCATGGCTTCAGAAAGCCAAAGCTAGCACAAAGCTCAAAATCCAAAGATTACTTCACCTAGAACAATATCTGTGAGGTTAGCTGTAAATGTACCAGTGGCCAGACGTCACAAAAGCAAAACAATAATTAAAGGCACAGGATGATAGCACAAGAACAAATAATTAAACACAAGTACATTTAGGATGGACATACTGGGAAATTTCCAGTCAGAGCAATGAGAGTCTGGATGAGTTGTTCAATGGGAATTTGAGTGTACAAAAATCAGATTGAAGATGGAGCTGGATCAGTTTATGCAATGAATTGTAATGACATAGATCATCATGTATAAGACCCTTTCCAGTTCCTTTTCTAAGACTCGTGGATCAATCTGGTGGTGTTCTCACTCTTTCTGTACTTCCCCTTCCCTTTGGCAGAGAGGTGCTAAAACACAGCAAAACGCGAAGTGACATTGTTTTCCTTTCCATTAATAAAAATATGATGTTTTTATTCATGTTACGTTTGAAGAAAAAAAAAAAAAAAACACACTATTTTTCAACACATTCTGGCCACTGTGGCCAATGAATTTCTGCAGTCTTTGCTCTAGACACCTCTGCTCTTTTTACCACTGTCAATCTTTGTGAATTTCTGCTCTATCGCTGTGAACGGCTAGATTTTGCAAATACAGAGAACTTGTTAAAAGTGATAAAGGTAGCTAAAATGCAAATGTCATAAGTCTTCTCAAAATTAAGGAAAATGAATAGCTAAGACAACAAACTGACAATTGTACTCACTGAAAGCAGTAACGAATCTGGCTTGGACTGCAGTAAAGCCAGGATTTCACCTTATGTATGCAATCTGAAAATACTCAGTTTACCACATTTTGCTTGTACCATATGGAACGTAAATATAAAAACTTCACTCCCACTCCAGAGCAATCAGCCTTGACTACAGCCACACCTAACATCTTTGCACAAACAGATGGCAAGTGCCTTAATATTTCATGGCACTGCCCCTCATAATTACAGGTTTTGCACAAATAAACAAAACACACATTACACAGCAATTTGCATCTTGCAATAAAATAAATCAGTGGTAACATTTAACAGAAGTTTAGAAGATAGAACAGAAGAGCAGAAAATAAGGATTTAATTTTAATATTTTTACCATTTTTATAATTATAATTATTACTGTAGTAACTATGACTAATGCACTACTTGCTAACTGTTCGTAGTTGACCCCTTTGTTTAGCACTCTTACTTCACTAGGGTTATTTAAATACTAAGTAACAATCCATTTGTAATATCCACCACATCAAGTATTATTATCTGACTAGTGAAGAGTAATTAATTACAAAAAATTATTAGATAGTATTTCCAATGAACAAGATAAATATTTAAGGCACATATGTACATTTGGCAAACCAAGCTTAAGCAAAGCTAAAGGTCTATCCAAATAGTCACAAGTAATGCGACAATAAAAAAGTAAATCACTTACTGATTCTGATAACTTCTCCCTTTCAGCTGACTTAAAAGACATTAAGCAATTTTCAAATCAAAAGCTGTTTTTCTGTAGTTTTAAGATTTTGACATGAATTGAGGAAATGAAACTCAAGATGAAGTATCACATTCGTATCTGAACATTAATTATGTATGGGTTCATCTCTCTCGGCTACAAATTACATGTTTAGAATATAATCCAAAGAACATAAAGGCCAAGGGAAGTCTCCCTTATTCCTTTTGTATTATTTTGCTACACTATTTGCTAATCTAAATTCCATTGTAAACATGGGAATATGCCTAGCAATATGCTGAATATAGTCTTGCCACAAGAACAAGCAGCCACAGGAACCGCACAGGGTTCTCGAGGTAAGAACTGAAGAATTTTATCATCTATGCCATTGCCATTTGCACCTGCAAAAGTCAATTAACCTAAACAGCCATTTCACATCATTTCATATACCCTTCTGTTCTATAGAAAACCGATATGGAAGGACACTTTATATGACTTAGGTTTAATTTCCTAAAGCTCTTTACATAGGCTCGGTATATTCTGATCTGTGATGAATGCCATTGATTTTAAAAGCGTTTATTCAAGCAGTAAGGAACACTGCAGAAAGAGCAAAATCTGGATCCAGGATGGAAATTTCTACACGGGGAGAGCTATAAGACTGGGCTAATTTATCTTTTTCAGTGTTTTTTCCCCACGTTGCCTTTCCTTTACTAGCCACAGAGCAAAAATAGGAGTCCATGAAATTGCAACTTGTCAGAAAGTGCTCAACTACCTTTAAAGTTCTTTAGTACCAGTAGCACTCAAAGCTATTGTTACAATATGACACATGCACACATTTTCTTTTCAAAGTGAAAGAAAGTAGGTCTCTCTAAAACAAGCTGTAAGTAATTACTTCTTGAGGTTCTATTCATAAAAAACATCTGTTTTATAGTCAGGTCACATTTATTCCACATATGTGTTTGTGTGCAATTCAAGTTGATTTATTTTATTCACTAAGTGGGAAAAGAGTATTTTTTTCCTAGTGAAGACCAGTATTTTGCTGGGGTCAGATGAGTGCTCCTTTACTCTCCTAAGTAAAAAAAAAAAAAAAAAAAAAAAAAAAAAAAAAATCGCTGAGAGAAATTTGGTGTCAGAATACCTTTGTTTCCTCTGTGAGCTACCTGCTAATTGAAGCACTATGGTTCACAAGCACATGCACATGTTTCACCCCTATTCAATGGCTCACGTCAGGATCACCAGCTACTGAGCTCTTGTTGCTAAGAAACAGTACCCAGTTATATTTGAAATATATATTATGAAAAGGTGTTGCTTTTCTTTGTGAAATAAATATGTTGCCAGACTGACAGCCATGGAAACAGGCTGAGCGGTATGTAGTGTTTCTTTCAGTGTTTCACAATATAGCCAACCATGCTACCTGATTAAAACATTTTAAAATGTGAAATGCCTGTTTAGCTGTTGTCAGTATGCTAAAACAGCTAAAAAAGCGTATTGTGCCAATTCGATTCAGCCTTTATTATAAAAGAGATTTGTTTACATTAAGCTAGAAATGGAAACTTGGAATACTCATTATCTGAGAAAACATGGAATTGATAAGACACAAATAGTATACACACGTATGCGTATCTCATCTCTGTGTCTACGTGTGTATATATACACATATGTATATGTGATATCAGTAAGATATGCTACTGCTGTTCCGGAGCAGACTTATACCCATGATGCTGTCCTCACAGAAAAAAATTATTTCAACAGGACCATGCTGTTGCTCCTAAAGATGAAGAATTTAAATGCTACGTTCACACATTCCTCTCCACTCAAGCAGACCCCTTTAACCTTTATTAGTAAATAAAGTATGCATAACTCGAGAAGACTATTAGACAAGAAGCAAAAGCATGGTTAGTTGAAAGACATTATTTTCTCCTAGGTATAAATAAGCAAATAAATGAATACATAAATTCATAATATCTTAAAAGTGCTTCTCTTGACCCTAAGATTTTAAGACTATTTTGCATTTCATGCTTTAATAAGATTATTTTTTGCATTAATAGTAGTCATAAAACACACATATTAGGAAGGGTTAATTAATCTTAGAGAGAGACATAAGATGCATCTCTTTTTAACAATGCATTAAATTACCACTCATTGAAATACAATTTAAAAAGAGACTACCACCTTTTCAGTTCCATTGAATCCCACTAATTTTTTTTTTTTAAAGTATTCATCATCTTAAAGATTATCAAATCTCTTGTCCCTTAGTTATAATAAAAGTTAGGAGTTCAACAATCATAATTTACCAGATTGTGGATTTCTCCTAAGGTATTAGCATTTATAAGAAGCCTTTTCCAATGGAAAGTTATTCAGCATGTTACCTCTAATTAATTAGGGCTGAATTGCCACCCCCATGAGCTGGCGATGACTTTGGTAATTCAGAAGACATAACTGCAAGATCCTGTTACGCTTAGTGTTACTGCACTAGTCCTACACCCAACATACTCAATTCAATTTTCAGTTCATAGGAAGGCTGCTTCGTATTATATAGTAACAGTGCAATAAGGTCTGTCAAAGAGTTGCATATATTTACTTGTTTAAATCAGGAACATTCATTGGCACTGTATAATAGAACATCTGTGATTCTCTTACTTCAAATAATGGGAGTTTAAACAAATGGATGTTCTGAAGAACATTAATGGTAGTGGAAAACTGAGTGAGGATTTGCTGACATAAGCAAATTTTAACAGAAATAAACAAATTTTCAGTTGATGCAAAGAGTCATCCTGACTTCCTTACTCTTTTCTCATGAAACTCTGGTTCTGATTCTGTCTTGCATCAATGACCCTTTAGAGCACTTTTACAATTTGAGATAAGATGTGAAATAAAAGTGGTCATGACAATAATTTAGACCTAATTTAGGAATACTTAACATTACCCTGTCATGTGAAGGGCCTTCATTTTAAGTTATGGTGTATATTTAATTCCTTGCTGATATGTTACAAGGCCACAAAAAATATTCTGCAAATTCTTATTTAATAAAAACCTCACAAACTTCCATTCTAAAACATGTATGTGTTCATACAAATATATATGTATGTATTTTTTTTTTTTTTAATGCAAGGATGTAAAGGTGATCATCAACAAAATAACTGTTTAAAAGAAAATTAAGTAAACCCCACTCAAAAAGGCAAATAATTCAAATGCTTTCAAATCAGTTGATGCAACTAAATTCTGAATGATTTGTTATTTCAAAATTTGATCATTGTTGTATAACTTTTTATTTATTCAAATAAGATTACACAAGGTGAAAAAGCAGAACCCACAGAAAATTCCCAGCTTGTTTTCTGCTCAAAACTTAAAAAAAATATTAGGACGTGAATAAAGTCCCAATAGCAGAACTGATTCTAGATCCTGTAAATAGAGCTTTTACGTTTTTCAGATAGACAAAATTTGAAATAAAACTATTCCTCTAAAAATACAATATAATTTTAAGCTTTAAAATTAACACATGATCTTGTCTGAGCTTTCCTTCAACCAATAGATAAGACATAAATAGGCATTTCTGGGGCAGTAGTTGATACGTAAATGTTATTAATATTGTCAACAATCTTGAACATGCCATAAATGCTCTCTTAGGTAGTTGCTGATAACTCAACCAGAGTGGGGTGACTCATGTCATGAAAGAATCATCAACTTCAAATGATTCTATCTAGAACCACAAAAATAATTCAAACAACAAAAATCACTTAACTAGATTACAAATAATTTGGTGCTGTTAGACAAGGAGTATCTGATTCAAGGTTAAACTTTTATTTTAAATATTTAAGTTAATCAAATATTGACTACAGAAATATACATAACTACAGTTATGTTGAGTTGAAAAGAGAAGAATCTTCTACTGTCTGTTGGGCTAACTCTCCTTTAACGTCCCTCTCATCACTAACACACACTAATACATATTTCTTCATCAAATTCTCCTTTCTTCAATTCTCCAATTCACCCATTAATAATACATCATGTGACTAGAACTATCAATTTCTTCACCATATAAAGTGTGTATATAATTCTAGCTGTTTACTCCTCAATATACTAAGAAATAACATAAAGAAATACATTAACTCTTCTAAATCAGTCTGGCTTCTCAGATGTTGGGAAACTTCAAAACAAAACCTAACCCTTACAGGTAATAACACCACCACCGCCGCCACATTGGCTCCTGGGGGGTGGTGGGGGGGTGGTACAGATGATATTTACTGAGAAGGGATGAAAAGTTTACAGTTTTAAACCTGGAGATTCTTTTCAGTGGGCATAAAATTACTTTAAATAGATAAAAGTGAAATGGTCTTAAATGGTAGCTTCCCCCCCCCCCCCCCGCCGCCCCCATTGGATAGGACAAATCACAAAGTTGAAATGTCATCAACCGTTGGACATATTGGAATTAAGGTATTAGTTCACATCATTGCTTACTCCAAGCCGCGCTCTGGGGACCTAATTCTCCCTTTCAATGACAAAGCCTCATCTGATTCAACAGAACAGGTGCAAACCTCAAGGAAAACGATGACATGGCACTGAGGCAACAGTAGCGTAGTAGGAAGGATTTTAAGTAGGGCATGAATATAGAGAAAAGAGAGTGATACCAAATGTATCCCATGGCTTTCCCTAAAGAAGTCTGGACACAATGACTTAAGGGATAAAGAAAAAAAGTAAAGAAATATATAGTACTTCCTGGGACAATTTTGCACTTAACAGGAATCATTCTGTTCTTCATATTTTTTTTATGACTCTGCTATCCATCTACCTATCTACGTGGTTTCTAACACCAATGGAATTGGCTTCCTACAGTGCCAACAGTTCATTCAAACTGTTGTACCCTCAAGATCATTCCCAACATAGAAGTGTGATACTAGAGACAAAAAGATGAGGTTGCTTGCTAAAAATCCAATAAGAACTTAGAAACAGAACAACATAAAACATACAGCCTTATAGTTTATCATAACTACAAAATAAAATTATGTCCCTCTACAGCCTGTCATACGTAAAAATACGTGAATTGCGAAATACCCATTTTAAACTGTGGTCATTAAGAAGCTTACAATCTCAGAATAATACTATAAATTACTTGTCTCAACTTCTTATCTCTATCCATTTTATAAGGATACACAGATTTCTTATGCCAATGACTCAATCCACACTTTAAACTTTGATTCCCTTTTCCTAAGGTACAAGCACCCTTCCTAAAATATCTCAAAGTTTCTTTAATCACTCTTTATTTACGTTTGAACCAAATTCCCTTCCAATAAAAGATATCCAGCATGCAGCTTCAACGAAAGCTCAGCATGTTAATGAGGTTACTTAATGAGCTTAAAACTGTTAGCTTTGGTACAAAGGATAAGACTAGCTGAGATGTGTCTCAGCACATGTACTAAATAAGTGATTTCATATCACAGTACAGTTTATTTTCAAGATGGAAAAAAAAAATATACATTAAGACAGAAAGAGAGCTCACCAGGACTTCTAAACAAGAGCACAACAAAAAGAAATCCCCATGCTGAAAGAATAAACTGATTACTGTCAAAGTCTATGTTCTTACAAGCTACAAAGTTATAACCTGGGATTTCAATAGTGGTTGAAACATTGGGACTTCAGTCCTCAGCCACCTTACAGGCTGCAGGCAAAACAAATATGTGATGCCTTAGTATGAGACTTGCCATTGTAATACTCTGCTATAAAGATAAAACATAAATATGGAGCTGCAATAAATGTAGGCGATAAAAACAAAACAGTGCAGAGATAGTAGCTCTCTTCTGTAGAAGATTTGGGAATTTTGACATTTTTTTGACTGGAAATGAAAACTGAAACTGAATTTCAATTCTGTGAAAGATAATTAAAATAAATTATTAAGGAAATTGCTTAGTTTGCTTTAAGACACACAAAAAAAGGATTTTTTTGAAGTTTGGAAGAAGGAGCTGAACTGGATCTTCGGAGCCTTTTGACCCTTGGCTCCAACACATCAATCAGGATGAACTTAATCCTGAAATCAAAAGCGTGTGTGCACTTTCTGAACAAGATCACGTTTCAGACAGTGATCCACAGTGAATTTTGAAAGTTTAGATTTTCATTTAAACTTGCCCTTAAGAAAGCAACAATACATCTTCTCTTCAAAGAATATCTGATGTTCTGCAGACAATACTGCTACAGTGACATCAATTGTCAGCAATAGATTAGTTTTGCAGTGTGCGTGGGACAAATGTCCCAGTTCAGTTTCCCTTGACACATTCTATTAACGCTATGGTATTAATTCAGTGGTAAAGTTGTTGGTCAGGACACTCAGAAAACAACTACAGAAACTACCTCCTACCTTCAAGAGGTAAATGTCTAGACTTCAGTCTATTAATGACATTGAAATTTAGTTCCCCAAGGGTGAAAAACTGGGCCATAAGAAAAGCTATAGGGTTTTCTTGGAGGGGTTTTATTGGGCGGGGGGGGGGGGGGGGGGGGGGGGGGGGGGGGTTGGTTTTGTAAGTATTTAACCAACAAGAGGAAAGACTATTCAGGTAAGTTACTACCCATTCCTACTTCAAGACTCGCTGAAGACCATTTTTTCTTAGCCCGTTTGGACTAAAACAAAGGCTTTTTGAACCCAGAAAGTATTTCATTTTTTGAAGAAATTCCAACACATAGAATAGAAGCAGAAGACACCAATATTTTTAACTTGTCAGCATTAGGAAATAATGTTGCCATCACCTGGGTTTACTCCATCACTTTGCATAGAGAGAGAGACTCCTGCAAAGACTTCTTGCTAGTGGCAGAAGAATCTAAGTGGTAGAAGTGTCTAAGAATTCATGGATAATAATTTTCTTCTGGCAATTATAGAGACAAGGAGAAAGACTGTTCTCCAGCAAAATGCAAAACAATGCAAGCACACTCTTTATACATATCTTTTTCTACTAAAAAGGACTTCCAAGGGGAAGCTTTATTTTTAAGCACACCTCACCAAATCCATAAACTACACCATTCCAGTGGAATTCAGAAGAAAACCAATGGTAACTATTGCCAGGTTTGACATGACTATGGAAAACTAACATAACATATACTCTAAAAAATTCTTTCATCTCTCCTTTATTGCTTCTGCTTTGAGACCATGAACAAAGAAAGCAGCTAACTTCAGCTCAAGTATTAATATTTGTATTACTAAATATCTTATAAAGGACCTGGAATGGGTGGGACAAAAAAAGAACAATCCAATTCAATTTCAAAAAGACAATTTTGTTTTCATGCTGCTGTATATTTCTTCTGAGTGAATAATAATACACAAGATTGCAAGGAGAGGTTTGCTGTGGCTGAGACTATAACTAAATAAGTATGCAAAAAGCAGACAAATAAGAGCAAAAAGACTGTTTCCTAAGCCACAGGATCCTGATGGTTGGCTGTCACAGCAGGAGCCACTCCGCATTACTAAGACTATTAGTCTCTCTCACAATCCGAGACATAAACGATCCATAAGAGAATTCCTTGCCTTTCTACCCAATTAAAAAAAAAGTTACTACTTCTGTTAAAGTTTCTGAGAAAGGAAGGTAGAGCTAGGGGAGCTGAAAAGCATCAGGACTTCTCGGAGTCCCAAAGTGTGGCAAAAAGGAAACTTTTACTGCTTGGCGGAAGCAGATGGCAAAACATGAGAACTTCTTAGCAACTGCTTCTTATACCACACTGCTTCATCAGATGTGAGTCGAGAAATTGGCTCATTCTCTTGAAGTTCACTGAAGATCTTCCCATACGGGATTTATTGGCAGCTTGGATATTACTTCAAGCTTGTTGTAAACCACCTGGTTTAATCTTAACATCAAAGAGCTGGGGATTTAATTTATGAAACTTTTTAAAGTTTTTCTGAGCCCATAGCAGCTAAGTATATTTCACATCCCATCTGCTTTCATTCTTGTTTCCTCCTCACAAGAAACTATTCTTGTAACAATCACACTTGGGCAGAAGTTGAAACCGGGAAATGCAATAAATGAATATTCTGGAAAATACAGAAATGAGGAGCATGGTCTTATCTATTTCACTGCAAAAAAGCCCAAGAGAATTACACTCGAAAATTTTTTCTACAAAAATACTATAGAATTGTTTTATAACCATAAAAAATGAAAAATACTTGATCAAGTAGTTCTAAGGGTGACGGAAGAAAGAGAAAAAAACAAATACCTGTTAATACAGCTAGTTTAGAATAGCAGAATTCCACTTCAAGCGTTATCAAGTATTTCCACTTTTTCATTAATAAAAGCAGAATAGTATATTTTGTTACATGTTATATTTTTTTGGTGGTCCATTATGCCATCTTTTTGACAGTTACTTCCATTTATAGTGTTGTACAAAGTCATGTTAATATTCTACAATGTTGTAATGAATTAAAAAGTAGCAAACACTTTCCTTTATTTAATAAGAGATCTTCTATTTTCAACAGCACTCAGAACCTCTGGAGATACCTTTCTTCCTAGTCAGATTCCTTGATATTTTTCTGGAAATGGCTTGTTAAAGACATGCATTTTCTATAATGATTCATTATTTAAGTCAAAGCTGAACTAAATTTTAGAGTAGACAGAGAAATTCTAGAACATGCACTATACTGTAACTGTCCTACTTTGGCATAAAATTGGATCAGCCTTTTCTGCCTTTAGTATCTTAGGTATTTTTTTTTTCCCCCCTCACAGGTATATAAACAAAAGCATTAATAATTAATTCCTCCCCACAAGACTGGATGTTAAGTTGTACAGTATAATCAATCTCAGTATAATTTCAAATCTACGGACTTTAAAGCATCACAAGAATTCTTCTATTATCAGTATCATTTTCCTTAGGCCTCCCACAAGCTTCACAATGTGATCACAACATTTCCATTTCAATGGTCTCTACTGGGTTCCACCACTGCTGCTCCTAACACAAAATATTTGCAGCATTAATTTTACTGCCACTGACAGAAATTTCTGTTTTCTTAGGTGTTTTTTCTATAGATTTTAACTACTGATCTCCTTACTTAAATTCCCAAAATACAATCCTTCAAACCCCCAATGATCATAAAATATTTCAGCTTCAATTGTTTATTGGGCTTTACCTAAAAGCTATCTCACACATCCATATATTCTAAGAAATCAGAATTGGACTTCTTGTATTTCAGACAATTTTGCCGATATTAGAGATGCTTACAAATACTTAGTGGAAAGCTCCATCTCTCTTCCACAGTAGCTGATTTGTTTCTACTGCAGCTTAGCTGCTCATATATACTGGTCCTAATCAACCCATATATGCTTTATTTGTTTACAAGCAGCATATAAAAAAATACACAGTTTTCACTGGCTGTCCCTTCAGATGAGATTACAATCTAAAACAAAGCCTGTATTATTCCCAAGAGATTGTTTACATGCAGGGGCCTGAGGAAGTTAGTCATTCCACACTCACCCAAAGCACAATTTTAAATACAAGGAGAGTCACAGAGTATAAATTAGAATGGGCTTTAATCAAAGCCTAATGCAGATGGAATGAAACTGAGCCTCTCACCTTCAAATGAGGCTTTTAAAAACATATCTATTACCATATAGACATCAACTCACTCTACAGAGAAGGTCAGTTGTTTCATTACCCCACATGTTGAATCCAGCATCATCAAGAGATTTGAAGTAAAACTGCCCTACTTTTTCTTTGAATTGAGCATACAGAAAATACTTGGAGCCTGACAAGGACAAAAGCTATCTTTTATTAGATGCACCTATGACCCAGTAAAACATCTCTCTAAAGAAAAAAAAAAAAAAAAACAAATCCAAACAAAACCAGATCTGCTGGTTGTGATAAATTAAACAAAATGATTTGAATGCAAATCTACTCCCTGCCTACCGTGTCCAGTTTTAGTACTGTGACCTGGTTTTGGCTGGAATAGAGTTGATCATCTTTCTAGTAGCTGGTACAGTGTTATGTTTTGGATTCAGTATGAGAAGAATGTTGATAACACACTCATGTTTTCAGTTGTTGCTAAGTAGTGTTTATACCAAGTCAAGGATTTTTCAGCTTCTCATGCCCAGCCAGCAAGAAGGCTGGAGGGGCGCAAGGAGTTGGGAAGGGACACAGCCAGCACAGCTGACCCCAACTGGCCAAAGGGGTATTCCAGACCATGTGACATCATGGCCAGTATATAAACTGGGGGGAGTTGGCCGGGGTGGGGCGGGAATCAACTGCTTGGGAACTAACTGGGCATCCGTTGGCGAGTGGTGAGCAATAGCATTGTGCATCAATTGTTTTGTACATTCTAATTCTTATATTATTAGTATTATTATTATTTTCTTCCTTTCTGGCCTATTAAACTGTCTTTATCTCAACCCACAAATTTTACTTTTTTTTCCCCAATTCTCTCCCCATTCCACTGTGGGGGAGGAGGAAGTGAGCGGCTGCGTGGTGCTTAGTTGCTGGCTGGGCTTAAACCACGACATATCCAGAGAAGGAGAACCTCATTGTACATTTTGAGCTATGACAGATTTTTCGCCTTGGTCCTTACTCAGTTCTTTGGGTCAGTTTTTAATGTTAAGCAAAATCATACAATGAAAGGACTTCTCAGCTTTAGGCAAATCTGCAAGTGTATTTGTTACCAGGTTTTTTTTTTTTCCTGTTGCTTATTTTAGCTTATTGCCCTGCTGTGTGATAGTGTCTAAAGAAACAGTACCTGTCACTGGTGTTTTCTGAAAATTAAAATTCCTGATACCATGCTAATCAATTTCCACAGGGAAAACTGTTTACTTCAGCAAAAAGATTAATGAAAAATATTGCAAAAGACAAAATTCTGTTAGGCAGCTGCAATGCCAAATTTCCTCTCATTGGAATTGTTTTAAGTGACTATGTGATCTGTTACAGAAACATTCTGCCTTTTTCAGGCTATTCAGCTTAACAGAATAAAGGATTGAGGAAACTGCTGGCCCACAATAGATAAAGATAATAGAAGAAAGTGTTAGCCTACTTAAAACTGATGAAAAGCAGTAATTTTACTGCATTACTTTCTCAGCACAAGGAGACTTTTCAAATACAGCATTATTTGTTCATCTCTATATTTAGAATAACGCTTACCTGTCTTGCATTAACCTGGTCATACCAAAATGCCAGATTTGTACGTGGAACCGTAGTTCCTGGAAACAAGCTTTTCATATCATTGCATTTGTTGTATTTGGACAGTTCTAAACAAGCCATATGAAGGAAAAAATACATGAGGAAATGAAGAAAATGCTAAAGCAGCCCATTTATACTCCCGTATATATGTAACAACTTCACCATGTTGTAGAAAAGAACCATCTAGAAAACTTCTGGGACATGGAACAACATGACAATTTTTATTATCTTTAATGCAAAGTTCCTTATGCTTTTTAAGGTGAAAGAATATATTTTTAGTATTTGAGTAATATAAGTCAGACCTTTCTTCTATCTAAAGCTATAAACTCTTTTAATCACAAAGTAAGCTAGACAACTTGCCGCTTTATTGCTTGACAAAGTAACTCATTGCTTTCCCATTGAATGCAAAGATCCTATGTTTTAACCACAAATACACGTTTGTGGCTCCATATGTTTATCAAAGTGTGGATGCTAAATTTCAAACTAGTCCTCGATCAGATTTAAAAGCATTCTGGATCAAAGGGTAAAATAAGGGAGTTGTTACATTTCATGTCAGTCAAATGTGAAAACTTCGGAAACTCTGTTATAGACTGTATGGATAAGGGGAAGTTTAGACTAATTTCCAGACATAATAAAGAGAAATATTTCATTTTTAAAAGGTACTAGATCACATATATATGCTTCCTGCTCAGCGTGAGGTCAACGCCATTTATCTTTCCCTATATACCCATCATTCCTGTTAATGTCAGAGAGAGTTTGGGCATGATCGGGGAGAAGAAAACAGTGTCATGGCTGCTAGTAAGTAACCACAAAACTAAATTTAAGAGGGACCTGAGTTCAGGTATCACACCACAGTATCCCCTGTAGTCAGTCAGTTTTAAAGGTCTTGTATTAGAATACAATATCAATGAAAAACTCAGTGCAAGAAATAGAAAAACACAGGAAGATTAATTGAATTAGAAGCTGACTGTATGACATTAGAGGTTCCCGAGTGTTTCACATTTCATAAAAATGCACTAAGCAATAAATAACAAAACTAGCATTTGAAAACAGAAGTTCAGCAGTGGGAGCAGTGGAGACCCCAAACAACTGATTTTTTGTGGACCGTTCAGTACCAGACTGATGCCATCCTTTCTGCAGTAAGGATGACTCATGAGCAAGTGGCTATCCTCTGACTTAGTTGAAGCTTTCTGTAACATCCCATTGACAGTGCTAGAATAATAAAGTCAGAGTGCTTGTCCTTGAAACAATCCTGAAATAATCTTTGTTACTCAGTAGGATAAAATGCTTGTAATGATCCAATATATGAGCTGGGAAAGCTCAAAATTTATATAATCTTGCCTCCAAATACCAACATTTACATCCGGCTTCTTCTGAAAACAAACACTTTGCTGGCCTTCCTCAAGAAACACATTGGTAATTTCTAACATCTTACAAAAAGATTTTAAAAGCAACATGACACAAACCTGTATTAAGTCATTCTGTGTAAGTTTTCCTCTGAACTAAAAACTATACATTTCTTTTGACAGTTCCTCTTAATAAATATTGAAAAATGTATTAGAATATAGGACTTAGACCAGTGGACTCCAATACATATTTTTATCTTCTGCATGTATTAAAGAAGCACCACCGGGGTTTTGCACCTCGCACCACTCAGAGCACAATACTAGCGTAAGCCTCAACACAAGGTGCAGGTCTGGTGTGTTTCCAAAAGAAGTGAGAAGCAAAGCCGAGTGATGGCTAAACAACTCGTAAGAGCTGAAGATAAGTAAGTGTTGACCAAGGGGAGAGCAATAGCCAGGAAAGACAAACCTGTCCAAAGTTTCAGTGTAGGAATACCTTGAATTTAATCCAATGGGAAGAAATATGTGGGTAGAACACTGGTAGCATGGTACAAGTACCTAGTAGTAGAGATAATGGCTTCATTTACAATGAACAGGAGGTACAATGCATTTGTGCTGCAGAAAAGCTGGAACAGGTGTTAAGACTGAGGGATATAGTATGCAAGAAGCAAATCAGCTTGTAGTTTACTAATAGAGGAAGATCTGAAAGGCTTGGACATTGCAAGAGTATGTGGAGCAAGCAGAAAAGATGACAGTATTGGGTTGATTGACAGGAGGATGGGTGGGTTGCCTATATTGACAGAAAAGGGGTAAGATGCAAAGATTATTTCTGAATTGGCAGTGAGGCATCCAGGAGGACAGAAAGGTTTTGATATAAAACTTCATTAAGAGAGAGGTCAGGATAGAGATGGAGCTGTCAGCATATGCACAGTTGGAAGCTAAAGGAGCAGACAAGGGGTGCAGAGACAGAAGGAGGTGGAGATAGCCCAGGGGAAATCCCACAGGAAGGAGATTCATTGGAAGACATGCTGACAGGACAGCCAGAAACAAGACAATTAGAAAGAGTTGGATTCATGAAAGATGAGGAAACTGAGATTTCCTTATCAAAGTACGATGGACAATGTCAAAAATAGCATCCTTCTCTTAGGGTGAACTAGAATTTTCTTCTATTTTACTAGCACTCTTGTAAAGTCAACCTTTTCCTTAGCCAGGTGGTTGGGAACATCACATGTGACATTTACATTGTGATATAATGAACCACCCTAAACTTTGTCAAGCTTTTTAAAACTAAACACATTTCTACATGCCTACTCAGAACAAAAACTTTCAGTGATGTGAAAACAATTACAGTACATTTCTAAAGTGCCAATATGAGGCACAGTAATTGAAAGCACCATTTAAATAACAATAATATGGATATGAAACATGTACCCATGGTTTATAACAACATGATGTGCTCTATACCATTAACTTTTAATTAACTCCAATTTTGCCACAATTAAACTCAATTAGAGCAGAATGTCTGACATTGCAATTAGCTGTATATAAACACCCCAGTTGGTGTCACATTGAATTAATGTCTCCTGATGGTGGACTCTCTTTCCAAGGATAATGGATTTACCACCATCAGACTGTTAATTGGACCTGGCACCTCATGTGTTGTATGTATTTAAGACATAACACCAGAACTTAGTTTCCTGAACAACTGTGCTTGTCAGAGCTACACAGATTTCAAATGCAACTAGCCAAATTCTTTACTGCACTGTAAATTCTGTAATCATTCCCATATAGAAAAGCTCTTAACAATCTGAACATCCCATTTTTTACATCAGAAATTTTACATTCACTTCTCTACTCACTTGCTTGTCAACAATTAAAATTATTATAGAGCAAAAAATACCATAACATATGTAGAAAATCATGTCTATTAGTAAGCACTACATTTAATGCAATAAATCATTGCTTGTTAGCAGAGTTTATTTTGAATTATCTATTTCTTCTGTGCTTTTTCATATTAGAAGTTCAATCTTGTGAACAGTCCTACTGAAATTATTGGGGTTTGACTTAATATAAGACAGTCTCAATGAGTAGCAGTTAGACAATGACTAGTCTTAGTTCAGTATCAGAATGTTGATGCAATTATGCTACCCCAAATATAGATATTAAGACAACACCACCTATTGCTTCATTGCCAACCTCACCACTGTTGAGCAATGCGTGCATGACTTAAACCACTTGGCATTAGTCACAGAGTAAGTCAGCATTTACTGCTAGCAAGTGCACTAGTATCCAACTTTAAGCAGAAAATATGTGAGATTAAGGTGACAGTTAGCATAAGTAAAGAAAGAAAATTCATCCTAACACCTTTAAGAAAATGGTTATTTAAATCCTCTGAATTCCCTAACAACTGTTCGAAAAAAGTTACAACCAAATCTAACACAACAGACAAGTGAAACAGAAATACTGGCTTCACAAGGAAAAAATGAGCATTTACATCCCTGCATATTTAACCCTAAAAAAGCTGTAGAAAAAAAAATTACACAAAGTCATATAAAATACAGAAAATTGGAAGATAATCTAGCACATCTTTTAAAGAGCTAAATCTTGGTTTAAGAGATTTTTTAGTATTTAAAAAATCTAACACTGAGTCAAAGCGATGGGCAGTAGAGTTACTTAAATACTAAGTGCTTTGGGGGTTTTGTGATATATTTCAGCTCCAATTTGTAAAGAACGTCTGGCTTCCTTTCCTACCATCGTAATTCCTCCATTTCACTCCTGTTTAGGATAAAGCAAGTAGCCTGTGCAGAAGCTGGTAAATTTTCCATGCTACTCACATAGGAAAAGTTTTTTGTTATGAAAAGGAAAACATTCTCATTAATAAGAAGCTTTAATAAGTCTAGCTTAAAATGATGCTTATAAGCTTCATGCGTATGTCCTAGAGTTCTTTGTGAAAAGATAAAAGAAAATTGACTTTGTGGATATGACTTACCATAATTATATGCTTCTCAAAAGTTTTGGGATTCAGAGCAGAATGCATAATTGCTTCAAATCATACCTTTTACATTTGTCATAAAATACCATAATTTATGGTGCTGAATAGCAAAAATTAAAACTGAGTAGCTAATATCAGCACATTAGCTTCTCACATAATCCGAATGACAGTATCAACAGGAGCAAAGGATCCTTCAACATAGGTGCAGCTTTGAGTCACTACTGATGCTACGTGAGGAGTAGCATCGACTAAATCACTAAAACTACTTCTTTGGGGATTAGAATGCGCTCTTGAAGTTTGCAGGGTAAGGTGATTAAAATGTGCATATCTTGCAAGAGCTGCTGAGATCAGAAGGTCAGGTTCTGTGGTCATTTCCAATAACATTGGACAATCACTTATACGGACTGAAAACGGAGGAAATAGAATAAACGATGAAAATGTGTTCAGAAAGACATTAATGAATATTCTAACAAAGCCCAGAACAAAACGTAATGAAGGAAGAAGGGAGGAAACCTTATAATAGGGTAGAAAATACTGACAGTATTAGGAATAAAGCTGCTCATAAAATTCTTGGCATTTTATCTGTAATTGGGGAAGGTTCTGGTTAAGTCTCAAATGCACATGTGTATGTCTGAAGTATGCCCTGAGACTGCTACAGCAAAGCATACACTGCAAATATTAATTGCAATTGAATATACAATGCTCACACTGTCATTTTAAATACTTTGAGCAGAATCTATTGGAAAAAAAATCACTATATGCTACTGATGGCATTTATTTGTAATTATTTTCACTGAATCGCATCTTCAGTATTTTCAAAAATCAACGGCATTTCCTCTGTAAGCTGAAAAACTGAAAAAAATACATCACATCTTTTTTGCTTACTAATTGTTACTATTCTAAGAGTTTGATTTACGAACAGGAAAAAAGGTGATTGAAAACAGTTTTTATTCACAATACAAACCTTTGTCAAAAGCCTGTAATCTCACTGCTATACTTTGGGGAGATGCCTTGAAGCCTTTCTAAGAGATACAATTTTGCCTTTAATTGCAACTTTAATTCAGAATTCAACTAATCAATTCAGTAATCCCACTCACTAGAATTTAGGGGACAACTTGCTTTTCATATTTCGTCTTGGGTAGATCAGCCAAGAGTTGACATGGGAAATTATTTATGTGCTTGCATCTACAAGTTCAAAGCATGTGGTAGAGGTTGTAAGCACAGCATTGATCAAAGCTACCAATAAACAAATGGAGTGAAATTAAATGCATACCCTCAATTCATTTAAAGCATTTTCTTTAATAAATACATTGCAAATAGGTTTAACAGGGACTGAATATCGGTATCATTAGATGACTTAATACCTTAAAATTAATAGTAAATGTTAATTTTGCGATTTAAAATCTGACAAAATGCAGTGTATTTTTCAAATTGATGTATTGTTAATATATTAAAGGTTACAAACACAGTTAGTCTCCTACTTCTGTACTGCCACATATGTGTTCTGCAAAGCTGAATGACAAGCAAATTACATGTTTGGAGAATCAGTTTGCTGGCTCTTAAAGCCCATAAACATAGCAGATTGTGCTTTAATTTGCTGGTTTCATGTACAGCAGATCCACGATTCAATAAGGTCAGTGTCATTAGATATACCCTGCAGAGCATAGCAAACACACAGCACACATTTTCCCATCCCAAGATTTGAACTTAGAAACACTTTAGGCCTGACAAGCACCAAAATTGCTGGTTTTTCTCCAAGTCTCTCTTGGAAGCTCTAGATTTCTGACTGAGACAAAGATTGCAGCCCTCTCTGAGGAAAACTGCAGTTGCTGGGAATAAGACCTTCAGACCTGCGAATCCCAAGACTGTTGAATGAAACTCGGGCTCTCTGTATACAGTGGGGGATAACTGTCACACTGACCATGGGGAAACTAGAAGCTCATATGAAATTGTTAGCCAGTAGGGTATTCTTCCATATCAAAGGTTTTCTTTCCTCTTTAGAGGGGAAAATGTAAAATACAGTAAAGTTGCAAAGCATTTAGGGAATAAATGTTATTTTTAGAACAATTTCTTTACTCTTTTTTTGTCCTTTCCACTAGGTTTCCCTAGCAGCAAGGAAAAAAAAAAAAAAAAAAAAAGGAAGTTTTTTTACAAATTGTTTTCAATAACAAGAAAAATTGGTAGTTTAAAACTGTCATGATTTTCCTCCCTCTTAGTAATTTCTAAGTAGTAAATCATAATCCTGTTATGATTACTCTATTAAATCTTCTAAAACTAACAGAAATATAACAGCAGTACATTGCTTTATTTGTTCCCATCCACAAATAAAATCTGTAATCTCTATTCATATCACCTGTGTATTATGTACACACAATACATTTAAGAAATACATATAATAACAGAGCCTTAAATAGATAATAGGTATTTTCAATGCACTGCATTCAGATATCTGAATTACTATTACGTAAAATAAATATTAAGAATAATGTCAGAGCAGAGTTTGGGAAGAATTCTGCAAAGATGAACTATCTCTATTTTGCAAATTTAAACTGCAAGTACAACTGCATAGCAGGGTGCATTATAACACATGTGCAAATGACGAAAATGAGAAGAAATTATAATTACTATTTCTCCAAGCCTCTCATGCACGTAACCATTTCAGATAGAGGTTTTCTGGCTCCATGCCACCTTCTCCGGTATTTTACCCCTGTGCTTTCCCACTCAGAAGCCTTCAGTCCCAACTGGATTGTTTTATGATCCTCTACATCTTAGTGTTGGACTTCAGGAGAGATGGAAGCAGAACATTTACCAGCCCCTGTTCCTGCTGCCAGCAGCCTAACAAGTTTAGACAAGATATGACAGAAATGCTCTCAGACAAAAAATGTCCTTATAGGGTAACTTCAAAAGGATCAGGATTACAGTTAACGTACCTGCCCTTACAAACTTTTAGTCACACACCTGCACAATGAGTTTTGCCAGTAGCCATGAGACCTGTTCTATCCTCTAAAGAAAAATTACAAACAGAGCACCTCAAAATAAAAAGATCCATCATGTGAGTCTAAACATATGGTGTTTTACATGAACTGATAGAAACAAAATATCTGTTGAAAAATCTTAAACTAAAGTCACATCTCTTGTTAATGAGCTACTAGAAAATAAAAATAAATCAAGACATTCACATAAATATAGCTTCATTTTAAGGAATGAGTCTAATTAAGAAATAATTAGTAATGACCTGAATAAACCAGGACAAATACAGCAAGACTTTTATCATTAACATGTTAACAAAATAATGCCAAGAAAAATTTCCATAATATTAGAAGTCTCTTCACACAACACTCTCTAAATATTTATAACTGTAGTCCCCTACACGTCTCTCACTCATTTGCTATCATGCATTGAAAAAGATCTAAAGAAGGAAAAATGCAAACCCAGAAGAATCACCGGTTTCCATTAATGTCTTCGCCACAAAAGACTAATAAAGGCAAAAACAGAGATTCTCGCAGCTCTGCTTGCAAAGTGTAGCGTTACCAACTCTTACATTTTTATGAGTTTCATTACAGTTCGTGGTTTTCTTGAAGTTCCACCTATCCAGTCCTGTCATATTTTCATTTTAAAGAGATAAATATATAACTGCCAAAAAGAACTCGAAAGTTCAGATGATGTGGATCAAAAAAAGCCCAGAAGCCAGATTAAAAGGAACTTAATGCATCACTCAAACTCTCATGCAAGTTTTGGGGCTCTGACATATTCTAAATTCTTGGGACAGGTAACATTTCAGATGGTGAGAGTAGGATGCCTAAGGTTCAGCGTGACTGAAGTCTCCACAAATAACTTGGAAATATTGTAATTAAGAAATAATGACAGTGCACTAGCAATTTCATGCTGTCAAGTATGGAAACAGGATTTCCATCTGACTGCAATAGAAGCGAGATTTGAGTGGAACAAAGTAGTTGTATATAAACATTAGGATATGCTAAGGTTTATGATATCATACAGTTATGTTTATGCACTGACACATACTCTTGGACATATTTGTAGTTATTTAATCATAGTATAGCAGAAAAGCAACCTGTACGCACACATATATGCAACAGACTGAAGAGCAGCTGTATTATTTTGAAGTGAATTGGTATATGAATTAGTCTTTTATTGTCGGTAAATGTTATCAGTCAGAACTATATCACAAAACATGCATTTTCTTACATTGTATTTCTTATAAACACTACAGAGTTCACCTATGATACAAGAGGAAAATGGATTCTATTTATGCTCATGCAGCATCAGTCAATTTGTTAACTTAGGGCTAGCTGCAGGGCCAAATTATGCTGCTAGCTATACCCATGGCCCACTACTCAAGAACAGGTAATTGCCATCAACGTGGTAACAGAGAGACAGTTGATATATTTCAGGGTCGGGGGGAGACGACCCACAAAGGGTTCTTATTTCATTTCCACAGATCAAAATATAAGATGTTACTATCACCCACCCACAACCGGTCATCTGCCTCATCTGTGGGCCTGAGAAATAGGTGAATCCTGCAGTGGACTTTAAATATAGCAGTCAAAAAGAGTTGAAGATGACACCAGCAAGTGGATCCTGGACTCCATTTTTTATTTTTTTTTTTTAATTTTCTTTTTACAGCACACAGTTATTTTTGTATCATTTCAATAATGGAGACTTCATGGTCCATACTGCCATTTTTCCTCAAAGTCTCTTACAGACATGGAAAAAATACATAACAAAGAACATGCCATAGTAGGGGCCCAATGAAACAATTGCATCATATTTACGGCTCCTAAAGAAAGAGCAGATGCAGAAAGATTGGATTTTGAAAGTAACCTAACTGCACATTCAACTGGACCATGATATTTAAATAATGAGATTCGTTGAAGCCTAATTCCCTCTAATGATGTTAGAGAAACATGCATAATGGAACATAGAATGCACAGACTGGATCATTGAAGCATGCTTATTTCTTAATTTTATACAAATTCTTTTCACACATTTTGCAAAAATATCATGCCACTCCACGTTAATTAAAACTTACTTTTGCATAAAAATTACAAACCTGTTTAGTATTTTTGCCACAAACACAGGCATATACAGCTTTAAAATTATGGCCCATTATCCTACAATAATTTTACAGAGATCAAGTATTAAAACCACAGTTCTGAAGTGATAGAACTAATTCTTATATCAGGTGTCCTATGATAGAGCTCCCTTTTTGAGGCTGAGCATTTTTGAGCGGACCACAAATCCAGTGTTGACAGAATTAAGTATTAGAATTATTTGTAATAAACTAAATGCTAGGAATTTCCAGCCAATCACATACTACTTAAATTAATATCCATAATTTGATGGAAGAGAGATACAGTCTAAAAAGCATTAAAATGGAAACAAAACTCAATTTTCCACCAGAATTTCTTAGCATCACATATTAACTATCTAGGCTGTTTCACAAAACTTGAAGAAAAGGTAGGGTCATGTAGTAAGTAATCCAAAGTCAAGGGTTTCCAGAACACAGGTTTCTAAAGGGATTTACTTATGAACACTGAGGATTAGAATGGATAAAGCAGTACAGCTTTTGCAAAGACAGTGGAAGGGTTCCATACAATAACGAAAAAAATTTATGCTTAGATGATGGTTATGCATACCCTTAGCAAAACTATTTATAAAGAGCATAAAACAGGTCAGTATGTCTGAATAAGGAAATGCAGAGAGTGTAGTAAAAGTGTAAGTGAATGACATAAAACATCAAGACAGACAGGGGGAGCAGAAAGGTTATGGAATGAAGTTAAAAGCACAAGGGAAAAAACGAAGCAAGAAGGTGGAAAATGAAAAGAAGATTGCAGGAGAGGATAAGACAGGTAATATGATTTTCTTCAGGTACATAAAGAACAAGAGGTCAGAAAGGAGATGGCAGGTCCTCTAACTGCAGACAGGAAATTATTGACAAAAAAAATATAATTAATTCATTGCCTTCGTTCTCAAAAAAAAAAAAAGTTATTATTACGGACCTTACCTCAGTTTTCATTAATAAAAAAAGAAGCTATAGATCGTTATGGACCCGCATTTCCAAGATGAAGAAATAGCTGTAGAAATCAAGGTTTTTCCAGCAATTAGAACATTAAGATTCTGAATTTTGACCAAATATCTAAATAAGACAGACTTCTTTCTTTATTGGAAGGAACAAGAGATATGGAGATTTGACCAACCAAATTTCAAAAATTTCTGTATTATATTCTGACTGTTACTAATGGACTAGGAAAAGCTTAAAGTAGTGCTGCAAAATAACAAGTAAGGCCAGACCTTCAAGACTTTGAGTTGAGCCACAAGAAAAGCACTCTACTTCAATAATACACACTGCAAGATTTTTACATGCTTAGCGAAGGATCAAGAAGCTCAGAACTTGTGTACTTTTTCCAGAAAAAAAAACAAACCAATCAAAAAATATATACCTAATAAGAGGCAAAATAGGACCATCCTTGCCATTCATAAAGACAAAATTGGTAGTTTCTACTTAATCTGTGGTTAGTTGGCAGAATGCCAATGTATCAAAATGGGTTCAAGAACAGTTTTTGAGCAGAAAAAGATTTCCTAACCAAGTTGTTTGACTTGCACCAACCAAAAAACCTCCGATGTTCCCATCTTTCCTCTAAACTTCTAAGCTGCACCTTTGCATACATAAGCATAATCAGGCACATCTGAGGACACAGCAGGCAAAAAATGTGACAAATCGTACAGAAATGGGATACGCAAAGTAACGGTAGTAGAGACATAAGCTGTAGGACCTCACCTAGTCTTTCCCTCCCCTCCATTCAGACCTGACATGCCCTTGCTAGAGGCGCGACACATCCCAGTCTCTGTGAAACTGCTGTCATGTCCATCACTGCATAAAGCTTGGAACAATTACAAACGTTTGCAAGGCAAGACTCTTCCTTTTCACTGTAGGAAAACATAAGGGCTGGGGAAAGGGCAAAGTGTCTTCCTAGGTATTTATGCTGCACCTAGAACAGTGAGCCTTCAGCAAGATATTTTGAGGGTTGCTATAATACAAATAGACAAGGAAAGTAAACAAACTGATCATCCTGAAGAGTGAAGAAGTATCATGATGACATTTAAATGCCTTAAAATGCAATTAATATGTAATAGCAAAAGTAGTTTCACAGACTATTAACATAATATGACAAAAATGTTATTAGTCTCCTCTTGTTTTACTGAACACATCATTATTCTTTCCAGGAGTGGTGTTTGATTAGAAAATAATAATAATAAAAAACAAACAAACAAAACAACCTTGAAACCAAATTTTGTGCTATTTGTTACTGTCTCAGTAAACTCCAATTTTTCTTTATTTCTTACTGCTGTGCATTTCCACCTCCCACTCTTCAATGAGAAAATACTAATTTTGCCTGGTGTTTGGAGTCTGCATTATTTTTAGCATGGAAATCCAAGCCCACTACCTTGTCTTGACAGTTATAGGTTATAAACAAATCTTTGCTGATTTTTCCCTTTAATGAAACTTCACTCTGTTCCTCCTACAAATGACACAACAGTGCTGTTGAACAGCAGGAATGTCAAAGCCATGCAAGCAGTTAGATCTAAGAATAAAGCATATGCCCTCCAACAAAACTAACTGTTGACTTTTGTATGCTTTTCACATAAATGATATGAGGATGCTAGTGGATTCTGAAATGAATCACAGTACCCTGCTGGTATCTCATAACATTAAGATCTACAGTATGTATTGAATAGACTATTTACAGTAAAAATGAACAAGAGATGGTAAATTAGAGAGTTTATATAAAATAGATATCTTGTTCCCCCAAGACAGAATGGGAGAATATACATAAAAATAACATGAATTTTAACTTCATTTCCTGTCAGGTTTTCTTTTTATCCCATAAACCAACCTTGGGGGAGAGAGAGAGATTTTCCAGGAGCTGGAAATCCCATTTATATCCCAGCTGTGCAAGCAATTATTTAAATCGTACTTTTAAGAAATGTGACTCTACATAAAATTTGTATGCTCAAATATTTGATTTATGCACACAGTTACGGTGACGACCTTGGTTTTGACCTTGGTAAACAATCAATGCCAAAAAGTTCCCCACGAATTCAGGAGTCTGCCCATACGGATTTCATCGAAGGATCTAGACCTTTGCTTCTGCTGGGTTTGTGCCTGTTGTCGCATTTCTGCTTCCAGGTTTGACAAAATATCTGTTAATACTTAATCTTGCCATTTCCTAATCTCATTTAAAAAATATTAAATAAATCCAAATTATCTTTTAAGAAACAAAACCTGTTTTTCTCCAATTTATGGCATCCTAAAAAAAAAAAATGCCTTCTATGTCTAAATCCATTTGTTACAGAACAGGAAGCAACAATATTTTGAGTAATCCATCACTCTTAGTTTTTAGAAAAAAAGTGGGTTTTTTAGGTTGACAGATTCATTTACTTCCCTCTTTCCCCACACAAGTAAAAGCAGTGCTAGCTAAGTCGTGAACAATCACGTCAGAACCAAAGTTTGGTACCAAACCGGTATTGACAGAGCAAAGAACCAGTTCCCATAGGATTCAGAGTCCTCTGTAGCATAATGCTATTTTATCAACAGAATGCTTTATTGGAGATTACAGACACCAACAGTTGCTTGTTAATGAGAGACAGAGACACATACAGAGCCTCATATCAAGCACCTTAAATTCATTCAAGGCATCTCAGCCAGGCTACACTGAGAAGTTGCACTGGAATAAAGGCGTTGCTGAGGGATGAGATTTGTATAACCAATGGAGCTCTCTATCAGTAACAGAACTTGCGTGGTCACATGCACACTACGTCAACCTAACACACCATCAACGGTAGTGAAACTTCACTGCTCCAAAGCTTTTGGCCGCAGTGAAAGTTTCGGAAAGGAGTGTAATGACAGAGTAACGTTAACCCCAGAGCAGACTATCTGAACTTCCTGCAGTTTGCATCTTCAAGACTTGTTGAAGTAGAAGAGATTCAGATATAAAAGTAGAGTTGATTTCTTCTTCCTATATGAAAATGCCAATATTGGAATAATACCAGTATAAATGAGTTCTGATGCTAAGCCTGATGCTGTGCTAACATAGGTTTATAGAAATTATAGTCTGTGACTATTATACAAACAGGAGTGCAACTGCTGAGACATAAGTCTCAGTGCTAGGTTAAGATTATAATGCCTACCTCAGGATATGGAGCAGCCTGCAGTTCCTTCACATGCAGCTATGACAGAGAGAATTCAATTTTTTTTTCAAGAGGCTGCCCATGGTTTTTTGAGATGCTACCTATAGCAATTCATTATTTTTAGCATTCACAGTGATGAATTTTCCTCTCTTCCATAGGCATTACCATCAGCTTGCTTACTGAACAGTCCATGTAGGGATAGCTAAATTTCAAGTAATGCTGCCAGGCAACAACCTAATGGCACTTTCTCAGTCAGAGTTCATTTCTCTCTCTGTAGTCAAAATATGAAATTAATTCAAAACAGTCCTCTCTGAATTTACCTGGTGCCCCAACACATGAACACATTAATGAATATGTATGTAAACATATAAATATAAAGCAAAAAAACATAGAAAATATCTCATGCATCCTCTACATATACATGTGTAACGCAAGCTACAGAGATCTTTTTCACTGCCAGAATTTTCAGCTGTATGTCAGTTGATCTAACTACAGCACATTTATATCAGTAAGTTTCTAGCTCATTAATAATCATATGCAATAGCTGCACAATAACTTTTTTTTCTCCCTCAGTGATATTTTTTTCCTTTTCTCCTTGCTAAATAATCAGAATTCCTCCCTGAAATTTCGTACTCTGCCATTATTCCAAGCTTTTTTGATGTAACAGTCACAGTTTGGAAGCAGCAGTATTTTAACAGGTTTTCTCTGTGTATTACTGATGCTTTAATTAAATCAAGCACATTATAATGAAATTTGCATCTCTACAAGACCAAACCCCTACTTCCCATGGAAGGCTGAGTGCCACCTTTTTTTCAGGGTATTAGTGGGAGATGACGGAGGTCTGACATTCCCCATCAACAGGTTTCAGCTCAAGACAGAGCAGATCACTTACACTTCAGACAATTCTGCCAGTTCAGATAACCAAGATTAAATTACAGTTTAGACCAGTCTTGAAGTTAGAAGCATGTTCGTGTTTTATCCTTCTCAAAGAGAAGCAGGCTTCTGTGTGCTGCCTATATATCTCCACACTGCATATTGCAGACATTCAAGATCAGAGTATGATAAATCATTCTGAAAAGGATGTGGCTGCACTAAAATGGACTTACACAGAAGACAAATTCATTCTTCTGTACAGGATAAATTACAGCTGTTCACTTCTAGTTTTTTGCTACAGTAATACTTTCAGTACCTGCAAAAACGCGTTCAAGTACTTAAAAATCTCTCACAAAATACTCCTTGGCACATGACCAAGCTAGGTTCCCCCATGATTGTGAAGCATTTCCATTATTTGTTCCATATTAAACACAGAAATAGAATCCATTAGGACTCCAGCATCACCCTAAATGTTTGGCTCAGTCACAGAAACAACAGTCTCATGTAACCTAAACTGAAGCAGTTCACAGTAGGATTTGGTTGCTGTTGATTGGTCTGAGTTCTTTAGCCTGTTCTCAGTCTACTTGTTATCCAACATATAGAAACAATACTACACAGAGCAAATACTCCCAATTTGCTTTTCAGTCCTGTTAACGTAAGTTTTCTAAATATCTCAGTCTGTTACTACCAGTTGCAAGGCATCCTTTCACAGAAGTGTGATCTGTCATTATAAAAAAAGCTGAAAGCTGATTTCACACCTCTGCTTGTTAAGTATTTTCTAAAGCAAATTAAGCTCTTTACTTAAAAAATAATTAAAACTAACTCTTCATTAACAGTTCAAATTGCCTAGGTAAATTTGGTCACAGCTCTAATTTGCACACTGTCGCTGAATAGTTTTATCAAGCTTCTTCATTTCATGCTTGCAAAGGATCACTTTCTGATTATTTCTCTCCCACATGTATTTACACTTGGCATGAATGAAATGGCAGTTATGAAATAGCCCATCAACAATGGCAACATCCTTTAAAATCTTGAGACCCAACTGGAAGCCCCCCCATTGACGGGTTGGCACTTTGCCACTGATGCTTCAGAGGTTACAGAACTGGATTTTACTGCTGCAGGGATTACATGCAGTGGTAAGTGATGGGAAACAAGTTTATACAACTTCAGGTTTTGTCCTGTACCTAAGGAATGCCTAACCAAAATCTCATGCATTAACTGTAAAAAGTTAATGGATAATTGTTCCCATTTCTTCTGAGCCTACCTAGCTTTGAGCAAAGAACAAAACAGAGTTCTAACTGAGCAATTTTTGTCATCTTGGTCATGGTAATCAACATATGCAACTCTTCCTGCTTTCAGTTGCATGAAAGCATTCTGCCTATGAATACATTATCTATGTAAACGTGAGGTTTTGAAAATGAGCTCAGTGTTTTTAATTAACAGATTACCCCATAACCACCGTTTCTCAGCCAGTCTTCGCTGGCCCTCTATTTGAACCTTTGTTTCCCAATTCACTAGTCTTTTATCAACACTTGGCACAACGACTTCCAGCTTCATTGGAATCAAATCCTTTAGTTCTGTTATTGCAGGTCTTTTTAGAAGCACTTGATTGTTTTGCTAAAAGATATAACTGAAAAGTCACTAATAATTCTGCTCTGCTGGAATCAGAAAAGACTAAGAATCTGAAGTGAACTCAGAATTGCAGAGATTAGCAGCAATTTTTGGATGGTGGGTACCTCACTGATTTGGACTAGAAAATCCATCTTAAGTCTCCCCACCAAGTTCCTTCATCTGTTTTTACACATCTGCACTTTTCAATACTAAATAAATAAATGATTTGCCATTGTCTGGAATTTCCAACTAGTCTTATTTATTCAAATCTTGAGAGAAAACAAAAAGCATTATTTTTGAGAGTGTATTTGTACAACTGAACACCTTGTGCTCCCACTAAACAGGGGCTCTAGGCTACCTGCTTATCTCACCAACCCAGAAGCAATTCAATTATATGCCCATATTCTGCTTAAGCCCCTTCTTCAGAGCATCATTTAGTAGTTTCATCAACAGGCTGTAGCAAGCCCCAAAATGAAACCATTCAGTGTAAATCCACTGGTTTACTCTGACCCAGGGAATTCCTATCAGGTTGCTCTTCATCAAACCTCTTCAGAAGAAAAAAGGAATTACTACACACTCTTCTAAAACAGTCTGTCTTTGCTGGGCTTAATAACATCCTTACATCCTCTTGCTCTTCTTCATAAACAGCTTTCACTTAAAATCAAAGCTGACTGACATTCTCTGACCTTTAAGGAGGCACCCCACAAAGTTACAGGTACAAACACACCAGAAGTGTCTACCTTTTCCCATTGGCAAACATGATTTCATTAGCATAGTTCCAAACACATTAGAAAAAAAATAATTACTAATGGCTAATTTCAGTGTAGTGGCTTTTGGACTTTTGCTGTCTTACCTAGCCTCCTCTGGCACAGTTTCATTTTCTCACTAGAAACCATCATATTTTCAAATGTGTGTAGGTGATGAGGTCAGAATTACTATGGCAATTAATCACCCCGACATTAATATTTTGGTGGAATTTCACATACTTGGCCATTTTGGAACAATTTAATGGATTTCATAAAAAATAAACTCATAAATCAATCAGATAAATAAGTCTGTTTCAGGGGGATTGGCTATCATTAATGTAGCTGCCTTACATTCCTCTTGCCAGCTTGAGTTTCTTTTGCTAACAAACAAAATCTAAACTCATTTGAAAACACAACTGACATGCAAATGGGCTGCACCAAATAGACTGGCAGGCCCTGACCCTCAGATTGATTTTTTTTTTCATTCTCTCATAAATATTTTCTATCTTTTACTAAAAATAAAATATTTAAAAATAAACAGTAGAAAGAGGAGATTAACTCAGACAATCGAAAGTTGTCTGAGAAGAATTCAGTACTCCTCTAATTTAATCATGTTTCTCTTGTAATGAATATACAGAAAAACTCCTGCAGGTTTTTCACTATTCCTCCAGGAGAAAGAGGGTGGCAAAAAGCAAAATTTCAAACATTCAATGAAAGAAACGTCAACAAATTTTTATAATAGGTTAAATATTCTTAGCTAATTTAAAACATTTTGAGGTACACGGATAGTAAAATCTGCAAAGTTCTATGAAACACTGTGATCACTAAAGCTCTATTTTGTGCCCTATTAACATTTTTTTAATTCTCATCCCTTGAGTATATATGCACTAAGCATCGGAAATAAATCAGTGCTTATGCACAGCAGCCCGCTGTGTAGCTGGAAGGATTCAAACAGATTTCATCTTTTTTCCTTGCTCCACCACTGATTATATACTTGATAGTATGATGGCTTGCAAAGAACTTGTATTTTTTCATGGAGATCTATTCTTTCCTTGTTTGCCCTTTGCATTGAACTTTTTCTTACAGAACATCAATACTGGGTAGGGGGGCTCAAACAGAAAAACAGAAAACAAAAACACTTTTGAGAGAAATTTAAGGGTCTTTCAGGTAATTCATCTTTCGGTGTACCAAGGAAATCAGGGAGAAAATCCTGCTGCCTTCCTGACACCATGATACATCTTTATTGGAAAACAATGGGCTGGATTCAAAGACAGACTAATCAAGTTGAGGGTTCTCCTACAGAACTTTTCAACTACATTTTGCACAACAGGATGCCAGCGAGCATGCTGAGCAGAGTGCTATATAACAGGTTAGAAAGCACTACAGCCTATTAGGATATACATTCACATTGCTCTGGATAATCTACTACACTGCACTATTTGTATGTAACTTGCATTGCTTCAAAAAGCTCCTCTAGGGAAATGTTTTCATCTTAAATTAAGTGTATACTTTTGCCAGATCAGATAGGAGGGCCATTTGCGGTTTGCTGCATTAGGCTGAAAAGACTACTATGGTTTTTCAGTTAAAAAAAAAAAAAAAAAAAAAAAATTAAAAAAAAATCAAGGTTTATACTGAACACATTAAGGTAGAAAACCACTGATAAAATAAGAAACAGCTGGTAAATGAAGACAAGGAACAGTGTTAAAAAGAGTAACTGCAATGTTTTTCTTTAAGAAGGATATCACAAATGTCTACCATAATGTAACTACCATAAATCCTATGCGAATGGTTAACATACACTGCACCGTAGACCCGGATGAGAAATAGATGTTTAAGTGTTGAAAACCAACATATGGTAAGTTTTAACGGTGCTGTTTGAGCAAGTATGACTAGTCATCTAACTGCCAAACTCTTCCAGAGGAGGAGAGAAACAGCACTGAAAGTACAAGCATGAATTACTACAAAGCAGAAGACAAAACGAAGAGGTCAGGGATGGAAGTCAGAACTGTCACCAGAGCCTGTGCCCCACATGGGCTGGAGTATCGCACGCTCCCTGTTGCATGAGGATACAGAGGTTAGTCCCCCATGCTGTGGTAGAAGTGACAACATGCAAATGTACTAACCATTTAGCATTTTGAATTCTGCTGCTCATCTGTGTTGAAGTGGCCAGACACAATTTATCTGACTGCACATTTCAAGAGCTAGATAGAAAACATGAATTGACAGGTCCTGTATTTATACTGTGCATTTCAGGACATTGTGGTGCAGTTACTTTGCAGATTTCAGAGATCATTTGTTAGAATTTCAGTGGTGAGAAACATAACACTTATTGAAAAGGAAAGGAACCTTCAGTAAAATCTTTGTAGGAGACATACCTCTGACAGAGATGTATCTGCTAACATTTTCATATTAACAGAATCTTCTTTATTTCTATTAAAAGATATCCATTACTAAAAATGGAGTTGAATAGTATATCCCATTGACAGCTTGACAATAAAAAAGAAAAAGTATAACCACGTAGTACCTTAGTGGCAACTTCCTGAAAAGATCTCCTTTTGTCCAAACATAATTTTGTATTCACAAATCAAATGCACACACAATGTTCAGACAGTATTTCTACTAAAGATAAATGACAAATTACATGCAGAAAGCAGAGTAGAGTTCCGACTGCATGTAAAAATAAACCATTTACCATTTCCAAAGGACAAACGCTTCTTCTGGAAATTTTATAGGACAGTAGCCGCAATTTAGTCTTCAATAACTGCAGCCCTTTCAAAAGCAAATACACATTCAAAAAATATATATTACAAACATAGAGGCAGAGATCCTATTGCTATGAGTACTCACTTCATAATTGGCAATTGCTTCTCTATCAAGGGTTCGGGTCACGGAGACTTCCCCACTGATCTCATTGATTCTAAAAATTCCTTTTGGGTCTTGATCTACTCCCTTACCAGAGAGTCGAAACTTTGCTCCCTCTGTCCCTTCACGGCTGATGACCTGCATGGCAGAAAACAAGAAGTTACAGGTCATATTATAAAAACTTCTAAAATCATTCTATTTCGATCTTTTACCTAATTTCGTGGTATGTTCCCTGCCAATAATACATAACTATAAAATATGGTTCGTGGTGATATATAACTGTAAAATATGGTTTCAATCATTCAGAAAACTCTGTGTGATTCTTGTGTAAAACCCTGGAAAACCTACTCATGTCCTTAGACAGTTCCTATCTTATCTTTACTGTCTTCTATTTCACTACTTAAAGTTTCTATTATTCCATTGCTACTGTATTCGCTCTATGTCTAGAATTTGACATTTTATTTAATTCTGTATCTTTTTTCAGTTAAATTGATAAAACAGCTACAAACTTACAAAAAAAAAAAAAAGAAAGAAAAAAGACATATTCCATTGAATAGCATAAAGCATACTTATTTCACAACAACCCTTACAATACCCGATAGCCATCACACATTACTTTCCGATTAGTCAGTCCTTTTTATTAGTCATCATAAAGTCATTACAAAATAGACTACTTTCAGGTTGTTTTTTTCCCCCCATTCCCTTCTACAGTCCTCCTTTCCCAGGATTTTAAACCAAGGGAAAAATCTCCTCATGAAAACATCTGGATATCCTGCCCAGAACTCTGCTTAGTCACACTGTTGGAATTCCTCCACTTTCCAAATTTATATTTATATATACACACATGTGTGTATGGAAACTCCTTGTTACTATCGCTACCTTATTTCCCCATAAGAAAAAAATCCCTAAAAATCCAATTTCAAGGCTGTCTCACATTAGTGACAGTAGCATATGTAAACTTGCAGAGCTACACAATGTTTGTTATAAGCTACATGCTTTGCAAATTTGTATTTGTACACCAGAATCTGGAAGGATTATAAATTAATCTTGCCCTTTAAGGCTGATAATCTTGCCAAACCATTCCTTCCCTCTGCTGTTTCATGTTCTTTTGTTTCAAGCAATTTTATATCGTTAATATTTCCGCAGAAACATTAAGTCAAATATTTATATGCTGGTCTGAATTACAGCTCAGGAAGAGGAAGGGAAAAAGTGGCCTTAGAAATCTGGACCTGTTCCCATTTTGGGATAATAAATATGCAGGGTGTTTAATAATGTCCCTGAGGAAATACATGTTTGTTGCTCTGTTGCTGTGGGTTCAGCAACGCTGGTTTGCAGATTACTGGGCAGTGAGATTTTGACTAAACTCCATAATCGTTATTCTTTTATTTTAATTGAGAAAAAATTGCCACAAGTTATGAAATAGGAAATCAGCATTTTGAGAGATAAAGTTTCAATTCTCAAACCCTTTGGGGAAGGGAGAAATTTCAAAGTAAAAACCTGTTTCAGCTATTTTTTCTTCCTCCTTCCGAGTCAGAAACCCTAATGGATGAAGTTTTCTTCTCATGTATTTTTGAGTATGTCATGCCAAAACACAGAGGCAGGCAATAGTGCAGGTGACAAAAGGGCAAAGTAACTTTGTAACTTCAGGTTTTGTGATGAAACTGAAACTTAATGGTTCCTACTGAAAAGTTACCTGCTGTTCAATTCATTTTTTGACCAATCTCTGGTATTTATTACATCAAGCCTAAAAATATGTGTTTTTTTTTAACATAAAGCTATGCTTACAATTTTGCAATGTCATGACCATTGCTCACTTTTGTAGGGAAAAGATGAGTTGACCATCTTCTGCCCTAATTTCTGAGACTTATTACAAGATAAGTGCACCTTCCCATCCAATATAAGAACAGTGGTTTGAAAGGCCTGAAGTCAGCCACAGGCCAGCATAAAAATCTGATTCAGAGATGTCTACACAACAGCCATCTCCACCATAGCCATCAAACATTACCTAACCATTTATGACAAATTTAAGATGTACTATAGGTGCAATGCCCTAGTTGTAAGAAGCCACAGAAAGAAAGCAAAACAAATCATGGGCTGCACAAGGGAATTTATCAGAAAAATATACAGATCTTTCTCCACACTAGATGGAAAGGGAGGAGTGTAATAATAATAGTAATAAGGGACCCTGCAAACCTGACTGGAGGGAAAATTTCATCTCAACTCCAAATCTGGCAAAGATCTTAACCTTGAGTTTGATGGCAAGACATCCCAAAGTGGTACCGGAAAGATTTGTACTCCTTGGAGCTACGACACATCTCATATCTCATCCCCAATTTAGCTGTAAACCATTCTTCAGCATATAATGTATAGGACCAACAGAGTTACCAGACAGCAGAGTTTTTTTCTAAATGACTGAATGTGCCCATTCAGCTTTTTTAAAGCTTCAGGAAGCAGTCACATTCACGGTGCAAGTATGTGCAGACCCTTCTCTCCCATCTATTTATCCATCTATGCATCTAGTTATTGCACAGCGACTTATGCTTGATCTAGTAAGAAGCAGCACAGGTTAGAGATGCTCCACATACCATTGCATCATTTGTTCAAGAACAAGGGTGGTCACCCAAAAAGCAATTTTCCGAAGTACTGTTCTTTAAAATGTTTAATTAGCCACAAGAGGGAGCTACAGACTCCCAGGAATGTAAGGAAGTCCATTAACATCTCCTAATTAAGATGCTTATATAATGGCTGCATAGTTCAAAGAAAGTGCATTTCCTAGTTCACACTAAGCTCAATACAATGAAAAGTTTAATAAAAATCAGGCTTAATTTGCCATATGGTTTGGTGCTTCGAACAAGAGCAAGGAAGAAAGAACAGGAGGGTTGTCTGACATCTCCTCTGGCAAAACTGCTATTCTGAATACTGTCATAAACACAGCACTGTTCATATGAAAATTTCCTAGCTTACAATGTATTTATACAACTAAGCTTTCCCAATTTACTGGCTGAGAAAAAACAAGGCCAGATTATTTCTGCTGGAATGTTTACTTTGGGATGCCGTTTTTACATTTCTGAAATACGTAAATTATTTTCCCACAGTTCCTACTACCTGAAGACCAGACAGAAACACTTATTTCCATAATTTGTTCATGGCTTTAGGAACTTCAGTGCAGGTTCTAATACTGAAAATATCTGCTTTATATGACAGCGGCTGTGTTGCATATAAAGACTCTTCATTCTAAGGAAACGGTCCAGTTAAGGTAGCACAGGCAGACTCAAGCCCCTACCTCCTGAGAATATGGATAAAGCAGGCATACTTTATCTGGCCTCCCAATTTCTACATCTTTTCCCTTGTTCTGATCTCACAATTCAGAAGGGCCTTGACATTGTATGGGCAGATAGCATAGACAAAATAGATGCCAGCTGAGCATCCCACAATAATATAGACTCTTGAAGGCTATTTTCTCACCCAGAACCCAAAGGACAATATTAGGTATACACTTAGACATTACTCACTTCCCCACAACTGTAACACTTTCGCATGTCAAGGGTACATCAGAGAATAAATGTGTTGAAAACTGAAGTGATCCATACTAGCCTTGTCAGGACCACATATCTAGCACCCAAGACAAACCAGTATTTTTTTTTTTTCTTTTTCAAAAGACAGAGACTGTACAATTCTTCTCAACTAAGACACACTTTCAAGAAAACAGAATGTTACTTAGCTGACAGGATCTGCTTTTTGCTGAACCATGGCCAAAACATATTTACCAAGTGCTAATTTTTCAGCTGACATTATGTATCCCTTCCAGCTAAACTCATTTGGGCAATGTGATCCCCCTGTTGTTACGGGTTTATCGCAAAAGTGAATCAGTGTTCTCAAGAGAAGAAGAAAAATAGAAGTACAGAAAAACCACGCTACCCCCAGAGAGAGACTTTACAGTTCTGCAACCCCAGCAAATCTGTCCTTAACAGCACCATCCTAGTTTAAGTTTATCAGTTTCATTCTTTAAGAAGTATTTGCCCCAACCGCTTGCATAATTTCTTAGTTCTTGATACTATCTGAATTAGAGATGCATCATAGTAGTTTCACTTTTTAATTAGAAAACAAATCCCTCCCTCAAACAGGAATATTTGGTTCATACCCCAGTACTTTTCATTTCAGAGCATTACACTGTCTCTCGTCTTTTTTTTTTTGGGGGGGGGGGGGGGGGGGGTTGTTTTTGGTGTTTCCTCCCTCTCCTAGGAAGCAAATTTATCCCTGGAATATTTAGAGGTGAACTATTTTTTCCTTTAATCACTATGCTCCACAAAAGCAAAACAATGGTTTAGGCCCATTGTTTAGATACCATATAAATATTTAAACAGACACTTCCTGTCCTGCCATACTGAAAATCATTCTTTACAGTCAGAGGCTCCATCTGCTCTGTACTGACTCAAATAATCTTTCAACCAAAACAAATGCAAAACATTCCCATCATTATTCAAAAGCACTAACCAAGAGAAACTGTTACATTACTATAAGCTAAACATACAAAAACTGTGCTTAGAAAGCAATTTATATAATTTGCTGAGTTTAATAACTTATTAAATCTATTGGTTCTCAATACCTCTATCTTCATTAATTAAATACTAGATGAACTAGTTAAGCAAAGGAACCAAATTCTGCTCCTTGACAAAGGGAGACATGTTGGCCAAATCTGACCTTTGCTTTCTCTCTGACTAGGACTTCAGAAGTCATTCAATATATGGGTGATAGCCAAGAACATCCAGGTGATTTATTCACATAAGTAATGGTAACAGTCACTTAGAGAAGCTTTATAATGTCTATGTCCTTTGTTCATGATAATTAGGGATAAAACCAACATGCTATATATGACAGTATATATTTTAGGTAACAATTTTTTTCTTGTTCACATAGTGAGCCTTGCTATTAGCTTCATTATATTACTGTATTGGCTCTGTGTGGCAAGGTTTTGGTAGCAGGGGGGTTACAGGGGTGGCTTCTGTGAGAAACTGCTGGAAGTTTCCCCTGTGTCTGACAGAGCCAATACCAACGGGCTCCGAGACGGACCCACCGCCGGCCAAGGCCAAGCCAATCAGCGATAGTGGTAACGCCTCTGTGATAACATTTTTAAGGAGGAAAAAAGTTGCGGGAGAGACAGAAACGGCAGCCAGAGAGAGGAGTGAGAACATGTAAGAGAAACAACTCTGCAGACACCAACGTCAGTGAAGGAGGAGGGGGAGGAGATGCGCTGGAGCAGGTTCCCCTGCAGCCCGTGGTGATGAAGACCCTGGTGAGGCAGGCTGTCCCCCTGCAGTCCATGGAGGTCCACGGTGGAGCAGATCTCCACCTGCAGCCCGGGGAGGACCCCACAGTGGAGCAGGTGGGTGTCCAAAGGAGGCAGTGACCCCGTGGGAAGGCTGCGCTGGAGCAGGCTCCCGGCAGAACCTGCAGCCCCATGGAGAGAGGAGCCCACGCTGGAGCAGGTTTTCTGGCAGGACTTGTGACCCCGTGGGGGACCCACGCTGGAGCAGTGTGCTCCTGAAGGACTGCAGCCCGTGGAAGGGACCCACGCTGGAGCAGTTCGTGAAGAACTGCAGCCCGTGGGAAGGACCCACGTTGGAGAAGTTCATGGAGGACTGTCTCCTGTGGGTGGGACCCCACACTGGAGCAGGGGAAGAGTGTGGCGAGTCCTGCCCCTGAGGAGGATGAAGCAGCAGAAATAACGTGTGATGAACTGACCGTAAACCCCATTCCCCGTCCCCCTGCGCTGCTGGGGGGGGTAGGTAGAGAATCCGGGAGTGAAGTTGTGCCCGGGAAGAAGGGAGGGGTGGAGGGAAGGTGTTCTGAGATTTGGTTTTATTTCTCATTACCCTTCTCTGGTTGATTGGTAATAAATTGAGTTAATTCTCCCCAAGCTGAGTCTGTTTTGCCCATGACAGTAATTGGTGAGTGATCTCTCCCTGTCCTTATCTCCACTCACAAGCCCTTCGTTATATTTTTTCTCCCCTGTCCAGCTGAGGAGGGGGGAGTGATAGAACGGCTTTGGTGGGCACCTGGCGTCCAGCCAGGGTCAACCCACCACACACCTGGACAAATGCCCATTCAGTATGTTATCCAAAACACAAGCTAAGTTAATATAGTCAAGTATGAACAATATTTGCAAAATTGAAGTAAACAACAGAACAAAACCTCAGCAATTAAAGATGCTTATGCAATACAATAATGCAGGCAATATCACGGTCCTAAATTTCAGAATATTTCCAGATCAGTTTTCAATCTCCAGTCTATGTATGAGGTTTTCAAAGCTGTATAAATCTCCTAGACCATGTGCTTTCACTGCAAAGCTTAAACCAGCTAGTCAATCAATCACTCAAATTCTAATATTTGTGCTTTCACCGGAACAGCACTCCAGAAACCACAAGCACAGAATGAAAAGGGGTATGTGCCCAGCAATAGGAATATACAACACTGACCCAACCTCCTCTGACAGCTGAGGTAAAGGAACACAAAGTCAAGGTGAAGAGTTTGGTTTCTGGGCAAACCAAAGCTGGAGAAAACTATATTTAGTACAGCAGACATTGCTTCTGGGTCATCAATTACAAATATTTTGCTTGATGTTATTGACAGTCCTTGTAAGAATACACATGTATATATTTCCCAGAGAAAGAAGAATGTATGCGGACAACAGACTTAACTCAGCAAAGAAAGCCATAATTCAGTTATTTTAAACTTTAAAAATCTATTTTCTATGTTAGATCCCCAAGATTCAGTTTTAACTGGGTGATACACATGACTGGAAAATGTTTGAATTTTGCACTTTTGACGTACACACTAAGAACTCAGTGGCCACTGGGCAAAACTACTATTACAGGATTAGCCATTACTTCTTATTTGCATTGGTTGTCTTAAGACTTATGAATTACAGAAAAACATTCCTCAAACAGGAACACATGTATTATTACAATAGTGCATCTGTAAACTGAAGCCTTTTTAATAGCTGTATAAAATTTTTGAAGTATTGAGTACTGGGTCTACTAATATCTTGAATGTGGAAACTTTTATGCCAGCTGTCAGAGATGTAACATGAGAATGAAAAAAATCAGGAGCTGAAAATAAATTAATTATGAAAATGAAAAATCATACACTGATATTCTCAAGAGGGGGTTTTTTTTAGCATCTTAACTGTGAGCTTTGTCATGGAAAACATTTCAGTAAGTGTCAAATTCAGGAACAACATCGTGAGAATTAAAGCACATAGTTTTAGCATATTTTTGATGCACGTTTGCAAGGCTGATTGGGGGCTGCAAATGGTACAAATGTTCCTTGCCTGAAGCAATCCAAACAAAACTGCATGAATACTCTTATCAGGTATCATATTCAGAACTTTACATACTTGAAGGAAATAGAACTCGTATTGCTTGAAACGCAGATGGTATATTTAAGTATTTTGTTGGACTGGGGCTCTGCTTCCTATAGAAGTTACTATACCAGCCATTACACCAGTGCAAATACAATGTTTTAGTAATTATAATAAAAACAACTCTAAATCTGAAAATTGCCAAGGTTAATAAATTCCATAGACAAATATTGCAACAAAAGATCTTTATGTATAAAAATGACACAATATATTAAAACCCGGTGAGGTTGTTTCACCACCAGTGCTCATTTTTTGAGGTCTTTTTAGAATAATCAACGCAAATAGGATATTTGATATTCGACAACAACAACAACAAAATCTTCTCAACATAATGGCTTTTTATCACAATTATGCATAAACTCTTACAAAATTCAGATCAGCTTTGTAGTAGAATGCACAGGTGTCCAAATGAAACAAAATGAATTTATGCATGTGGAAGCCCCGTGCACCAGTGGATCCCTTCAGTCTGAGGTTCATTATCTTAGCTGCACACGGATGCAACAATTCCCCTTGAAGAATCAGTTGCAGCACCGGGGCCTGCAGGCTTCATCTACAATTGCACCAAATTTGAGGATTTAACCAATATAAATAGTGAACAGTGAGCCTTTGCTCATAGATCAAAGTAATGCAATGAACACATCAAGATGTGCATTACCTTTTGTAACAGGAAATCCTTCAGCTTCCTTTTACTCGTGATTTATTAAGAGCAAGAAGATTCATTACAAATATTTTTCACTTCCCCTTTTCCTAAGTAATAGTTGATTTCCCATATATACCTGCAAACTCTGGATTCAGTACACAGCAATTTCCTCCTAGCGAGAGCACAGAATTTATAAACACAGTTTTTTTGCAATCTCAAAGGAAAATGACCTAGAAGTATTACTTGTCACAGAAGGCCTGGGTATTTCACTGGCTGATTTGGGTTTTCAGTAGCCATTTAATCACCATATTTTAATTGCTGCTTAAGTTACTAACTTGCAACAAACCCTGTTAGTTGAAGAAATTTGAGGACCACTGCCTTTTGAATGACAGCTAGATGGAGTAGCTTAAAAGCTATGGTTAGTTGTTAGGAAAAATCTGAACGTGAATGACAATATTAAATGAAGAACAACTCAAAACATGTCCTTAAAAAAAAAAAAAAGATTATTTGGATTTATAGAGGTGCTTTATTGCAAACTTATCACTGATCTAAAAAGGCAGAAATGCAGGGACAACTTTCAACACTTAATGTTTTCTAATTGCAGAAATTCAGTACGTAGGAGAGAATACATAATGTGTAATCACCACACATGTAGCTCAATCTACAACAAGTGGGAGAAAAGAGAACAGAGCCAATTTACAGTACCTTTTCCCAGGTATTTCACACTCCTATCTATTCCAAATAAGATCAACGTCTTAATTTATTACTCAAGGCCACTTTTACAGCATCCAAGAAAGCATAAGGCACCTGATCTAGCACCAGACTGGAAGCAACACAGCAGAATCTCAGCAGCACTGTGCCCAGGCTAAAAAAAATCTGCTGCTAAGGTCTAGAGAAGTCTGCCCTGGGTTGTCTGGGGAATATAAAAAATGTAGTTGCTTTGTCTCCCTGCAGCTACAATTACTGCCCACGGGATTTAGCTACAAATGTTATCTTTAGATCCATGCATGCAGCAAAGAAAGAAATCAAGATCTGGATTAAGCTGGAACTTCCAGCCGGGTAGAGTAATTGGAATTGCAGAGTAAGACATTGAAGTTGCAGAGCCAACCTGGGGAACTGAATAGGAGTAATAAAGCGAGAAAAATGGAGCTGGTAAGAATGATTCACCTAAAACCATTCTTGAAAATTAAGATTCAGTTTAATTCGAAGAAATTTATTGGAAGATTGTGTCTAATTTTATTTTTGCTTTAACTAGCAACCTGCCAAGTCTTGACTTTTGAAAATATTTTGCAGTTAAAGTTAACCTAGAGGAATAAGTACTCTATCAAAAGTATTTAAAAACTTTAATTGAAGATATTAAAAAGGAAATATCATGATGAAAGACATTTTTTTAAATTTGGTTCCATTACGTGAAGTCAATGTAATACTTCTGGATACTTTAAGAACCTGCTTAGCACCCAATTCCCATTTGTAGCAAACAACCCACAGATCTAATTATAGATTTTCCTCAGTCACTAGTTCCCTAGGAAACAAATCCATGGCTCATGTCTTGTGCATGGAAGGTCATAGTAGGAAGATAAATATTTTTCTGTGTATAGAAACTTATCTAGAGGTCACAGGTCTGCATCTCAGCAGATGTTGGCACTTCTGTCAAGGACAGATGGCAGCTATATTTGACAGCTATCTTGGATATTTAGAACTTTAAACATTTTAATCTGATGAAGTACTTAATACTTCTATTAGTAACAATACTCCATGATGCTTTACGCTGTAAACAAAGGATTTAATTTTCGTTCTCTAAACTAATTTCAGTTTTTAACAATGGGTCTACCTCACTTTTCATCTTAAATGGTTAACCATCAGAGGTCAATTCAAAACAGCTGTAAGTAGCTACAACTTATTAGAAATGATAGGCAGAAATTTAACTTGAAGTCACGAATGGTAAATATAATTTGTGTTTTCTGATATCGGCCCTTAAAGTTAACAATATAATCACAAACCAGATCAATAATTTTACCTCGATGCACGTAACTGCAATAGCCTTGAAAAGAAAAAGAGTATAATTGAATAATTATATATTGTAAAACAATATAATAATTGTTACTCCTGATTTCATTCTAATTGGTTGCTGAAGAAATAGACAAAATATAGCTAATTGGAAACTCAGATACATGTGAATACATAACTTGAACAGGGGTGAATTAGAATGAATTCAAGGGTGGCAGAGGGAAGCTTTGTCAGAGTTGTCCTTCTCATTTGTAACACAAAACCACTATTCAGCTCTATCCTGACCCATCCACAATGACAGCTTAAAAGGTATGCAGTTAGGCAACAATCCTACTCACACTTAGTACAATATTCAGCCTGACTTAAGATCAAATAAAGGATTTAAGCTAAGTCAGAGTGCCTTTAATTTGTGGGAAGCGAGAAGGAAGCCTACATTGTCAGCACATCTCGAGGAACATGCAGCGACTCAGGATGACTGACCCCCAAGCCCTAGCCCAAGTCTTGAGCCCAAGTCTTGTTCCACTTGTCTCCGTTGAAAGGCAACCATCCAGATCCCAGCCCACAACTAATACCACGAATCTGGACTGCTTTCCTCCCTACATCACTGGGTGGGTACATAAATGGATGCAAAAATACTTGATTCTCAGAAATGTTTTTGGCTCCTTACTTTGTTCTGTTAAATCTACATTCTTTTCCCATGTGCTTTTTTTTTTTTTTTAAATTCTCTCCATCTTTCTTCCTTTCTTCCATCTTTTGCAGATACTACCAATTGTGCTACACTGCCTTTGTTTCTGTAGCTCTAATGGATTGAATTCTCATTAGCTAGAGGTGAAAAAAAAAAAAAAATCCACACGGTTGGTGAAATTGCTACCACTAGAGAGCATTTCAAATCTCTTAATGAATCCTAGTCTCAAATCGGTATTTCTTTGCTGAGTGAAATGTTACTGAGTTTATTGCAGAGTGTCACAGCCATGATTACCTAGCCAGGGAACATTTATAGGAATCTGGGATCTCCACACACATCACGTTCACTCAAAAACCAGGATGTGCAAGTTTTCACAACAGCAAAGCAGCTACTTCACTCACCAAGGCTCAGGCAGCCCCAGGCAACATTTGCTCCACTCTTCTGGGAACTTCACCCCTTCATGCTCTCTTCTATTTCCAAAGGACTTACTAGCTTGCTTTAGTTGTTAATTTCCAGATGCAGCTGATAAGCATTTTAACACCACCATTCTTTGACTAGCCTATTTTTGAATAATAAAAGCATTAATTGAAAATGTTTCTGTTGGTGTCCTAGTTTCAGCTGGGATAGAGTTAATTTTATTCCTAGTAGCTGGTTTAGTATGTTCTGGATTTAGTGTGAGAATAATGTTGATAACACATTGATGTTTTAGTTGCTGCTAAGTAGTGCTTATCCTAAGTGAAGGATTTTTGAGTTTCCCATGCTTTGCCAGCAAGGAGATGCGCAAGAAGCTGGGAGGGAGCATAGCTGGTATAGCTGACCCAAACTAGCTAAAGGGATATTCCATACCATAGAACATCATGCTCAGTATATAAACTGGGGGAGTTGGCCAGGAGGGGCAGATCGCTGCTCAGGCATCAGTCAGTGGGTGGTGAGCAATTGCATTGTGCATCCTTGGTTTTTCTTGGTGTTTTATTATTATTATTATTATTATTTCATTATATTCCTTTTCATTACAATTATTATTATTATTATTGTTAGTATTACATTTTATTTTACTTTATTTATTAAATCATTCTTATCTCAACCCACGAGTTTTACTTTTTCTCTGATCCTCCTCCCATCCCACTGGGAGAGGGGGAGTCAGCGAGCAGCTGTGTGGTGCCTAGTTGCTGGCTGGGCTTAAACCAATTCCATAAGTGACTTTGCCTCCCTTAACAAAGCTTCAGATTCCAAGTTTATCCAGACGTGGGGTTCTGAAATAGTTTGGTTTTGTCAGTGATAGCATCACCAACAAACCATGTGAAACATGCCTTCGGTCTTCTAATATGATCTTTTCAAAAAACAGTTTGCTCTTTTTCTCTTCTTCCTTCTTTCCCCCCATTTTCCCTAAAGATAAAGCTTTAAAATCCATAGCGTATTTCACGAATATCACCTTACAGTTAAAAAGCTAGCACTAACTTGGATTCACTTTTTCACTTTAAAAAGGTCAGGTTTTAACCTTACTGAATGATTGAGGCTTGCTAGAATTAGAAATGTAATGTATCAAAGTACATGTTCCAATGTGCAAACATCTTGATACAGTTGCAATTAGTGACAGTTATATAAGTCTCTTCAGAAGCTTTCAGGTGACTATATAATTGCAATACAGTCTTACATGTATATCACTTCATGGAATCATGATGGGGAATTATGGAATCAATCAAGATGAAATTAGCTGAAAAGAACACACAATTTCCAAACTAGTCATTGTCAAAATGCAGAACTTAAAACTTGGATTTAAATTTCTAAAAGCTGGAAGATCTCTGGAGTAATGGAACAATTAAGCTTCAACAATACATACAGTACACTGTTGTCCAGCATGTCAGTTATTGTCTTACAGGTATATTAGTACTGTCTTCAAGAAGTCAGCATTAAAATTTATCTAAATTTAATATTAATTCACTGTGCTACAAAACTGTACACTTACATTTTCAGTTAATAATAGTACCTGAAACAGCCTGCCAAGACAAGATCTGTATTTGACAAAACTGGACTAAGAGGAACTCTTTAAACAGATTAAAAGTGGAAGTATAAGGCTCTGTAATAACTTAAAAAAAAAAAAAAAAGGAAACAGCTATACATTGTGAAAAGCTGCCTAGCATGAAGCCAGAAAGGCAACTCTAGCCTGGGAATTAGATACCCAGAAAAACCTACTGTATCTAAGTAACCTGTCCTACCACCACAGGTCTGCACAAATGACTTTCCCAAATCTTTTAAGATTGAAACAAAAATGCTAATAAGATTGAATGAGATTGAAAAAAATTACAACTCTGAAATAATGGTGAAAAATAAGCATTGTTTATAACCTGCACTCTTGTATAGCTGAGTCTGACATCCTATTCAAATTCTTCAGTGCTGAACTTTCTACTGCCTAGCTGAGAGTTTTGAGCTATCATAGGACATGAAACCATTAGTACACACCACTCTGTTTTATCAAACATCTCTTAAGTAATTTTGTCAATGGTTAGAAAATATATCTTTTAACAAACAGACATAACAGGAGCTATTTTTGCTGCATTTACAGACATACAAAAACCAGTAAGTCCTAAACCTGTGAAAGGAATATTGAAATTCAAAAAACAGATACCCATGAACACTCTTTAAGGTTATTTTCCCCTCTCTTTCTTTTCCTTTACCTACTTTGTGTTACTGCAGTACATTTTGAAGTTAGTTTCAGCAAACGGTTTCAATTTGACATTACAGGACACACTGTGACCATCCTCAACTCCAAGTCTGTTTTAGAGTCAATAGAAAATCTCCCGTAACTTCTGTTTATTCAGGCCCTCATTGCTTAGGCTGTGTTTGGAGATCTAACACAAAGACAACGTGACAGTAGCTAGTGATAATGTTATATACTCAAAAGAAAGCTATAACTACACTTTGATAAATTTGACTGCTGCTAATTTGAAACAAAAGCAGTCTATCGTAACTAAATTATAGAATTAATGACTTTAACAACCTAAAAACAGGTAGTTTCAAAAATATTACATTAAGCTATCATATTAGGACAAAACCCATTCACACTAACATTGAAAAGAGCTGTACATATTTAAAAACCTCAGATGAGGTATCTACCAGACTGACGTTAGCTTGGTTTGTGCAAAGCCAGTAATCAGTTCACAAAATTGAATCATTACTCAAGTAGGTAGAAAAATTGAAAGGTGAATGTCCGATTCTAACATTTCACTGGAGGTTTTGCCATTTATTCCATGGGAGTTTTATTTCTACCTAACAGTTTTCAATACAACTGTGTTGTATCTCAGGATACAACATGCTAAACACACAGTAATTTAAGGTCTTTGTGGAGCCCCAGAAAATGGAACGTCTGTTCTTTCCAAGGTACTTGACAAAAAGTCTTTAGAGTATACTTTTAAAACCTACTGCTAAATTTCTAAAAACCCACAAACGAATCAAGTGTAATCACAAATTGCTGGTAGCTATCATGAAATCAATATGGTTCTTTTTCTTGGTGCCTACCAAGAACTTACTCTATCTCCATGTATACACCATAAAAAGGTCTTCACCTGTTTGTAGCTTTTATAAGGGCTCTCTCCAACAAAATCATAGAAAAATAAAGCATTATTCATGTTTATTTGCATCAAGATGCCTCGGTATACCTAATTCTGAACTTGCAAAACTATTTAATTCAATTTTGCAACAACACCAATTACCCAAACTTAATTTGTGCAGAAAATAGTCACTCTAGCTTAGTGTGATAATTCATTCAAATTTTCTCATTTCCTTCCTCAAAAAACTAGAAGCTGAGCCATAAAATTTAACTATGCATAACATCTACATTTTCTGACTCGGCAAGCCAAAAGTTGTCTTCATTCCAAGTGAGGGTGTCTGTTTTAGTCTTTTCTCCTATTGACACAGATATTTAACTAAATATGTATGCATAAACATACGTACGTTTGTACCAAAACTGGCATCCATATATTAAGATAGAGTTTAATGTATGTGCACGCAAACATTAATGTGGTTTCAGAAGTTTCACTTCAGTCTACATCAGTGAGCAAGAGAAGTATCAGATGCCTAAAGGCTCGCAGGTAACAAGTCAAATACATGCTCATCATTCGCAGTTCCTGATACGAATCCCTACTTCAGTTCACTGCACTAAACCAAACCGCACATCGAAACTTGCAGTACTGCTGGAACAAATGCTTTACTAAGGAAGTAAAGCACAAAGCAGTAATAACATACACCTCAGTTTCCCAGAGCTTTTGCACTGTGGAAAAAGGCCAAATTTGTAACAGAAAATAGAGGTGCTATTAACTATCCTTTTAACATAGGGAGATCTATTATAACGACAGTACTTATCAAGTATTATCTTAAGTATCCCAGTTGCCACTGATTTTCTCTACTGGCAAACAAACATTAACCTGATATAATCTAATGGCTCATTTCGAAAAAGAACTTCATATGTTTCCAAAAATCTCCTACAGAAATCATCTAAAACACAGAGGTGATTTCAAGGATATTGGAAAGAACGGCACAACTGCTTGGTTTTAGCTCTAACAGACGATCGTAAGATTATAAAGAAGGTTTATTGATATGTCTTTGAGAATAAATATCAAATAATCCACAGAAGTGAACACAGAATGTTAACTTTGTTGAGTGATTAATTACACTGTATTTAAAGTTTTATGTAATCAACTTGATTAAGAAGCCTTATGCAAGAATTTAGCCAAATCAGTATGCTGTTGCCCATCACAAGCAAAAAATGGCTTTATGTCAGGTGACACGGATTCTTCAAAATGTTTTCCCAATTTTCAAAGTGCATTGACAGATAAAGACCTTTCCCTCAACTTCCACTATGTTACAAACAGAACTACTATATAATAATATGAAGCTATAATTCTCACAGTCAGCATTGCCTACTTTAGCAAAAGACTCCGACAAGAAAAAAATTAAATCTACAAACTCATGATTTAGTAAAAGCTTGAGTAATAGCTTCTTTTCCTTAAAGATTACACACGGTAACCTTTGGATGTTTTAACCAATAATTATTAGAGATGGGCTTAAATAGTAAGTGCTCTGTCTAGATATGATGAAACATTCCCAAAGATTAAGATGACCTTTATAGGAAGCTCTAGATTGAACCCAGAAATATACTACCCATACTGTATTCTTTTTAGAAATTGCTACCTATCAGGCTTTACTGTTATCGTATACATCACCATGAAAAAAAAAAAAAATTTAGCTTCAAAAACATTTTTCTTGATCACTTATCTGTTTTTATCCCATATACAACTGAGCTTTTCTATTTTCTGTGAAACCTAGTCCATAGCTTATGTCTTTTCATAACAAATATACCTTCAAAAAACCCCAATATTTCATGACATTGAAGCCTGCAGGAAAAAATTTTTCATATCATAATACATTAATATAACAATTATATTTTCAGGGTCCCATCACCAGCTATTAAGAATTAAAATTTTAACATTCAAGAACCCATATAATACAAACAACCAGAAATTCTGTTCCTGAAGTTGAATGAAATTTACTTTTTAGAAGAACAAACTGGAGGGTAAATACACACAAAGTCCTATAATTAAAGGTTTGATTTTGCCCAACAGTTACGTGAAGCCAAGAAAACATTGTAGGCAATAGAAATAGAAATAGGCAATAGAATCTTTTCCTTTTTTTTTTTTTAAAGCAACAGTACATATTGTAAACTTGCTAATTAGTATCAGCCTGTGCATTTATCAATTATCAATACATAAATCTTAATTACAGTCATTATACAATTAAAACCACTTATTTTTTCCAAAAGAAACAAACAAATAAAACATTTTCAGGCTTTCTAATCCACTTGTGACTAAATACAAGATTTTTTCCCCTATCTGTGGCAGCATTATCTTTTCTAACTCTGAAAAATCAGATGATTTCCAGTCTCATACAATTACTTTACCATAACATTTTTCTATGTCAAAAAATACAATTTAAAGCTAATGGTAATATTTTGTGAAAGTTTAAGCTGTTAAATTATTAAACTGTTACATACATAAGTTTGGTGGGTAATGGCTATGCATTCTATATCTTGCAGAACATAAATGTAGCTATTAGTGTGGAAAAAAAATCAATTTAACACTTTAGTTGAGATGGAAAACGAATAAAGACATTCAAGAAGCAAAAGTCTTCATACTGAATAAACCGGGGGGGGGGAAAAAAAAAAAAAAGAAAAGAAAAAAAGTGGGATATTTGTATAAAGCATTCTAAATGTTTGAAAGAAATTCACTCTCTTGTAGCAACGAGCACTTGCTTCTAGATGAGCTGAGGAGTCAAGGAGGTTCTGTTGCATCTACCAGAATGAGCTAAAGCAATTTCAAACCTGTTTAGTACAGATGAATCTGATACAGCCTGGCCCTGCTACTCTAAGAGACACATTAGGATCCAACAGAAAAAGCTGTGCTCTGGTAACGTCTGGCACAACGGGGCCTCAGAGACCCATTCATACCCAGAGTTATATGGATGCCAGAGCAAGCCTTTGAGTGACTCCCATCTGCACACGTGGCTTTCCACTCCCCGTTGGTCAGAAACATGGAGCTGATGTTAGTCTCGAAGATTGTCTGCTCCGAGTAAATGGGCTTTTTGGTGGTTCCCTTAATTAATTGATATCAGGGTTTTATCCTATTACTCTTAACAAACATGTAATCCATCCTGTAATGATGGAGTTAAACTAGAAATCAAATAGAATCATAGGTCTCTAGTGCCATTTTAAACTGGCAAAATATAAATACCCAACCACTACCTGCTCCACCTGTACTGTGCAGAGAGAAGATTCAGCTATATTGTGCAATTACTGTAAGTAGCCACAACTATTCTGGGTCTTGGTTTTATACCTTGTTCAAAACAGCCCATGCTGAAGCCCTGGATTTACAGCCATAACAAGGTACTGGCTCACTGCTAATACAGAGAACACACCTCTGAAAAGGAAAACTTAACTTAATTTCACAGCTGTTTCCACTTCATACCAACCACTTCTTAGTGATACTAACTGACATTATGAAGTGATAATCTATAATCACCTATGGCCATATTTGACTTCAACTACATAGGTGTAAATCCAAAATATACCTAGTTCTCAGACATTTCTTCAAGTCAGTGTTAACAAATAGCACAATCCATACTTCATCACCTTATATAGATTCAGATTATTACTCTAGTTACATGATTTAGAACTAATGAAAAGACTTAACCACTATTTCTTATGTAATTACTTGCTATCTCCCTCTATTTAACTGCAATTATAGAATGACTAAAACATCTAATGATAACAAATATAAAGCATGTTACTTATAATAGTGTACGTGTTTTAATCTTACTACATATTGACATAGGAACATTCATATTGCACTTTCAGGGAAAAATGGCTGGACTTATCCAGAATATTAGTGAGTCTCATATGAAAACAGAATTGAAATATTTGGAGATCCTCTGAATAATATGCTGACACATACAATGATGAAAGCAGAAGAGCGCGCACATCTTCACAAAGAATTCAGCAAAATACTTCAAATGTATGTGTTTTTCTCTTCTAATTTAAGGGAAATGCAGGTCTGAAACAGTAGGGATAATTAACGAGGTAAAACAAACCTTTAGATTAATGAAGCAAGTTGGTTTTCCCAGGATCAGTCTTTGTTGTTTAATTTTTACTGAAAACTAAGGCTGCAGGCATATGATCACAATTCTCAAATAAAAATAAAAAATTATTTAATGGTATTAGTAACTATTTATTTTTTGGAAATTAGTCAACAACACGTCATGGGGTTAGAAAAATAATTTAACAAGGTCTACTAATTTTATTAATAACACAAATCAACTTAATATGTATGTTACTATGGCTACACTTATTGTGTCTAGAATACAGAAAAATCTTAAAACAGTCCCAGGATTACAAGCTAATATGAAAAGCAGAGATGGTTTTGAAATTGATATTTAGAAAGAACAGTCAAGTCTTTTCAATTACAAATCATTAATTTCAGTTTCAGCCAAAGAAATCAATAGGCAAGAAAACAGATCCCTTGTCAATTAGGACTACTCTAGATCTATCACTTTGGCATATCTCAGAAATCTTCAATTGACAACACAGTATATCAGCCTTAAACTAAATCTACAGAGCAGTGCAACAATTTAAACATGACATGTTCAAAAATTTAAACCTACGAAACCTTCAATTTATATGGTTAAGACTAGTGATATACTCCCATTACAACCACAGGTCTGAGGAGTGATCTGTCATTTGATTCCACTACTGTCTTTTTACATTCTTGATATTTCACTCCAAAACAAAGGAACCATAAGCATCTTATAGCACATGTCTGTCTACCATATGCTATCAAAAACATTGCTAGTGTACAGTGGTACTTAGTGGATCTCAGACATATTCTGTACACTTAAATTCTGTTACCTATCACAGGATTATTTTTTACTGAAATCTAGATATTACAGTTTTCTCACTCATAACACACAGCATCCTTGCCTCTCACTTCCTTGAGTAATAGGAAATACATATATCTAGAAAATAAATATTAGAAAATTTAGTTGCTAAACTTAGCCCTTCTCCAGTGCCTTGTAGAGGAAGAAGTAGGCCTGAAGCCTTAAATCACCCAATTAAAAAGGCCAACTTCAAATGACCCTAACCTCCAGGGACAACTTCTGCACAGTTAACACATTAGGACAATTTTACCTGAAAACAGCGTATATGTCAGGCCTTTATCACAGGTGTGAATAGCAGTAAGGAACCAAATTAAATTACAGTAGCCCTTTAAAAAACAAGATGGCACTTTTCTCCAAATGAAGTCCCACTAAAGACAAGGGACTTCTTTCTGAGCAACTCTAGGAACTACACACTATTCAGGAACATCCAGAACTTCTCCAGAGGCTTTGGGGGGGGTCTACTCAGGGAGTTGTACTCAGTGCAAGACAGAATGGCTCCTATTGACCACTGTATTTTTCTACCTATTTCAATAATCAGACATTATAATATTACCTTTTACATTACAGGATAACGGGAGGCGCCCCAAACACTCGTAAGTGTCAGAAGAAATAACTGTTTAACTCCACTTTCTAACCATGGATTACACATTGTCATGCTGCAGGAAACGAGGCACCTAAAAACCCCTGAAAATGTGGGCCTTAAGTAACTTAAATCTCACTGCTTTCAGAAATAGCTTTTTATTTCTAACATTGCCTACATGCTTTTGAAATGCAGGATGACTCTATAAATAATAAAGCAATCTCTGAATACAAATAATGAGTCAGACACTCCTCACCCTTTCTCTCTACTTTCCAGATACATTTGCATGATATAAATTGTATTTAGAAGAACAAATGTTAAACTTGAGATGGTTTGTGGGAACACAGAGCTGCAAAGGAATTATATGCACAGCCACCCTGAGATCCTTTTGCAGTTTGTTATCTTTGCAAAGAGCAGTAAAAATAACATGCAATTCACAGATGAACCATGCACAGCAAATTACACAAGGATTGTCATGGGTCAGTCCCAGGATACATCTGCCCCTATATCCTACCTGTAATGATGACTGATACTGTCCCGTACTAGTATCAGACCCCAGACCATCAGGTGTAATAGCAAGAAGTATACCCTTTACTTTTGGCCCCTACATCTTGTGACAATGTGTAGAGTATCACAGTGCTTGACAAAAATATTTTTTTTCTTTCAATCCACCACCTGGTAGTCAATGGAAGTTCCTTAGTTCTTCAGTAGGAAAAAGAGTGGAAAATTGTTCCCTATGTTTCCTCCATGTAATCAACAATTTTCTAGAGCACTATCATATCCATCCTTAGTTGTTTCTTTTCCAAAACCAAATTTTCTCTTTAAACTCTCCATTTCTTACCTCTGGTTATCTACACTGGCCTTCTCTGAAGCTTCTCTAAGTCTACTGCGTCCTTTTTAAAATGGCGTGACAAGAACACAAAATTCAACTTTCTATTTGACATCTGGTAACTGTTAAGGGTTGAGTTGACTTTTTTTCAGAGACCAATCCACAATGGTTCCAGAACTGCTCCTGAATTTTATACATGATTAATCTGCAGTTATGAACAAACTCAATCATTCAGTACTGTTAAATTCTTCTGCAACACCATAATCTTTTCATTATTTGTCATTCTCTTGAATCATTTTGGATGATCTGCAAACTCTCGTCGCCTCACTTTCTCCTTTTTCAGATAATTTTTTATTGCATTAAACATCACAAATCACTGCATAGATCCTTGAAAATATCCATCAGTAAAACATTCCCTACGAAAATCTATTTCCATACCAATGTTTCAATCTTTTTTAGCCAAAAGAAGGCATTCCTTCCGAGTAGAGAAATCCAAGTATGGTTTATTGATCAGATTTATCTACCCCTTTGACTCCTCCATAGAACTTAATGCATTTATGAGATATGAGTTGCCTTCTAAAGAGCCGTGTTAACTTTTCACTTCATGATCATCCAAAAGTGTATCTATTCCAGTGACTGTTACGGCTTGGCTTTGACTGATTCACCTGGTGTGGGATTCAGTGGGCTGTAGTTCCTAATGCATTTCAAGGCTTCCTAGGGTCATTTTTAAAAAGGATGGGCAGTATATGACACCCACATTCCACTGCAAGTGAAGCCAATGCTTGTGAGTAGTTACACACCACAGTTAGGAGTTCAGCAGTTCCCTGTTTGAGCTGGCTTCAAACTTGGTCTTTGCTATTTTATAATATTCATTCTTCTGGTTTGCTCTGCACCCATTTCTTTTGACACTTCAGTTTGAGATGCTCCTTCAGACTCCTGTCCCCTTCCTTCATTGAGAACACCTGCAGTCCCTTGCAGGGAACACGCTAGTTTCCAAAATACTTGAAAAACTTTTACTGGTAGTTTATAGTTTACTCTTCCATTTCGACAGGACTTTCACTTTTTAAGGGAGATTGGGGATTTCTGAACCTCCAATGGAAGTAAAACTGTTTATGTTAACTGTTTGTCAGCTATTTGCTTGTCACACAGATTTACGAAACCCAAAACCTCCTGACAGTAAATTCATGACTGAAACCAATGGCAGATCCTGCTACTAAATTATTTGCAATGAGATAATTTCCCTAGCTCTTCAACACAATAATTTCTTACTTTGAAAGCTACTGTATAAGGCTCCGCATGGTTCATTACACAAGCAGCAGGGAGTCCCTCCTTGAGAAAATGAAGGACAAAAAATGGCAACCTAGCTGTATTTTGCCTCTAGTCCTTGATTTAAAAAGCTGATGGGAAAATTTCAGTCTAATTCTAAAAATTTAATTAACTCTGACAGTCTAATAAGTATTTTAGAAAATTGTTCTTTTGAAAAGCATGTGAAGAAAAAATTATTTTTTGTTCTTACCTGTGCTGTAAGTAAAAAATATGGCACTAGAATGCATTGTACCTATCTTCATCTGCTATAAATTATATACATATAGGTGTACACATAAGTTATGACCAGTGAACATGTGCTTAATTTGTTCCCAGAATTAAAAGGCTGTTCAGGATGGGAAAGTTTTCAACATAATGAAATGTGGTCAAAGCTTATTTTCCTGTAAACGAGAAAAAGAACTGGAGGTTACATTCAGCAGCTAGCATGTTCAGAGCTCATAGCAGGTGACTGTAAACTACATCTGTACCTGTTTACCTGAAGAGTTTGAAATCACCAATCTTTGTGGAATCTTGGGGGGAAAAAAAATACAACCAATTTTCTACTACTTAAAGAACATCCTTCATCAGTCATCCCCTAAAGAACACAACATGCCTGGCTTTTTAAGATTTCTCATTAACAGATGATTACACTTTTTTCCAAAGCGTTATTGACTGTATCACGATTATGTTGTTTGGTTTTTTTTTTTAAGAGATAATTTATTAAATAATAGTTACTCTTTAAGATTCTTACAAGAAAATAAATTAATAAAATTCAGTAATGGTACTACTATATGACTTTTTTTAAAAAAAATTAATCCATGTATAATAGTTTCTATTACTACAAATTAATTTTTGTGTTCCAGTGACCCTTAACAAATTCAGATTAGAAAGCCCAACAGCACAGCAATAATGGATGAAGTTGATTTATTATGTTTTCCTATTTACACAATTTCAGCATGCTCTGTATTGTTCATTAATTTTTATTGGTAATAAAATTCATATAGATCCTTATAGTTTTTCCCTTACATAATTAGCAAGTTTCCCATTGCAGACATTGCACTTTGAATACGCCTGATTTAACCATTATTCCAACCTTACAATGTACAATAACTAATTCAGTAACATTTAAGGGCTTGTTTGTCAAGTATAAAAGAATCTGTTGAGGAAAGGCTGTTATGCTAAACACCTGCTTCTTTAGTGTGGTCTCCTAAAAAAAATAAATAACATTTAAGTGATTATGCTGTCTGATCCATTTTAAGCCTATTGGCTAGTTTCAAGCAAATTTGACCAAAAAAAAATCCAAGATACAAAATTCACCTACTAACCCCTGCAGAGACAGAAAGGTTGGAAGTTTCCATTTTGCACATGTATATTCGTTGCCCAGTCAGGCTAGGTGTAGCTCCAGGATGTGCTCCCTCTTATCCCACTTTGAAATACCAGAAAGTAGTAAATAAACCTAGTGGTGCTGAAGGCACTGTGGAATGATTTAGGGTCATTGTGCTTGACGTGTTATCACAGATAAGAGGACCTGGGTTTGTTGCAAGAAATTAATATTTGTAGGAAACCAGCCTTCATCACTTCAATTGCTCATGAAAATACTTGCAATGTTTTGTAAGTCAGGTTGAAACACAAATTTCTCTTAAATTAATATAGCCCCTGAATTCAAGTTGTAGCCACACTCAGCTACATCCACATTTCCTGGTTTGTTTGGGGGTTTTTTGCAATTAACCTGATATATATAACCTGATATATTAACCTGATATAAGTATAACCTGATATATACACGATCTGCTTAGTTCATGCTTCCTTCAAGCACCCTTTTTTCTCCCTACAGTCTCCCAAGATGGTTGGCCTGATCAAAAGTCCTTTCCCACTTTAATGGGAGAATTTCTGTTAGCTTCAATGTGCTTAAGATCAGACATCGTTGTACAATGATACAGTGAAATGCTTTAGTATGTGCTTAACAAACAGACTGCCACTCCATGGAAGTGCTGAGCGATGAGGACAAGCTTATAAAGACTGTTATATCTCAGCTTAAACTGCAACTCGAGCTAAATAAAAATGCTAAAATAATGTGCGGGCAAAAATGTGCAAATATGTCAACAGTCATTTCAATTCTTAGATAGCATTTGTATAAATATTTATTCCATGTTATTCACCTGTTCTTCAGAATTATGAGACAAATAGTAACATGGCAGGAAAATAAGATACGGAAGAACAACAGTGCAACTGATACTTGTTGACATAAGAGCAAATGAAATTGGGAGACTTTCCAATAGAAGCAATATGTACTCATAGCAGCATCTTACAGATTAAAATGGGAGAAAAAGCACATACAAAGTCAATAGCATCAACCAAGAAGAGAATACATGAAAGTCTGGGTATGTGTGTACAAGCCTGTACTCATTTATTGTTATGCATCTCTGAGTATGTATATACATACAGTATGGAGGGCATGATTCCCGTATTTAAATTCCAAATATATAAATTCCAATAATTAGCATGACTTCATAAACAGCGGATGGATTCACCAAAGGGAAGTCATACTTGACCAACTCGATAAACTTCCACGATTAAGTGACTCGCCTGGTAGATGAGAAGAAAGCAGTGGATACTGTCTACCTGGACTTCAGTAAGGCCTTTGACACTGTGTCCCATAAGACCCTCATAGGGAAGCTGTTGATGTACGGACTGGATGAACAGACAGTGAAGTGGACTGAAAACTGGCTGAACAGTTGGACCCAAAGGTTGGTGATCAGTGGCACAAAATCTAGTAGGAGGCCAGTAACTATCAGTGTACCCCGTGGGCCAGTACTAGGTCTACTCTTGTTTAACATCATCATTAATGATCTGGATGATGAGGCAGAGCGTACCCTCAGCAAGTTTACTGATGACACAAAACTGGGAGGAGTGGCTGATACATCAGAGGATCATACTGCCAGAGGGACCTCGACAGGCTGGAGAAATGGGCTCCATGGAACCTCATGAAGTTCAACAAGGGGAACTACAAAGTCCTGCACCTGTGGAGGAACAACTCCATGCACCAATATATGCTGGGGGCCACCCAGCTGGAAAGGTCCTTTGAAGAAAAGGACCTGGGGGTCCTGGTGGACACCAAGTTAAACATGAGCCAGCAATGTGCCCTTGCTGCAAAGGCGGCTAATGGGTATCCTGGGCTGCATTAGGCAAAGTATTGCCAGCAGGTCAAGGGAGACGATCTTTCCCCTCTACTCAGCTCTGGTGAGGCTACATCTGGAGTACTGTGTCCAGTTCTGGGCTCTTCAGTACAAGAGAGGCATGGACATTTGGTAGACCAATGAAGGGCCACAAGATGATTAAGGGACTGGAGCATCTCTTCTATGAGGAAAGGCTAAGAGAGCTGGGATTGTTTAGCCTAGAGAACGCTCAGGGTGGATCTCATGAATGTATATAAATACCCAAAGGAAGGGAGCAAAGCTCACTGAATCAGGCTGTTTTCAGTGGTGCCCAGTGATGGGACAAGTGGCAACAGACACAAACTGAAACACAGAAGGTTCCGTCTGAACATCAGGAAATCCTTTTTTAGTGTGACTGTGACTGAGCACTGGAACAGGTTGCCCAGAGAGGTTGTGGAGTCTCCCACCTTGGAGATACTGAAAAGCCATCTGGACACAGTCCTGGGCAACTGGCTCTAGGTGGCCCTGCTTGAACAGTGGGCTTGGACACGATGACGTCCAAAAATCCCTTCCAACCTCAACCTTTATGTGATTCTGCCCTATAGGCTACAAATGACTTAATCCACTTCTGTATTTGACAAACAGGGTTGCAAACTAGGTGGGTAAAGGTGATTAACCAGAAATGTTAAAAAAAGAAACTTTCTTTTAAAGGGCAACTGGGAAAGAGCAACAGATGTTTTGGAAAGGAGAAGGAAAAATTTTTATTGAATTAAAACACAGCTGCCATTAGAGATATTAATATCATACTCCCTCACCTACCCTATTGATCTGTTACTATACATCACTCTAAAATGCAAGAGAAAAAAATTCAAAAGAAGAATCATCCATGTATGATAAAAACCAAGAGCAAAACACAAAAAGGTTAAAATTAGTTCATAATCATTGAAGAGATCCAGCAGTTAGTCAGAAGGAAGAAAATTACTATTGTTCCCTGAGTGACAGCTATTTACTCCACCTTACAGATGAGCCATATATACACATACCATTTTTCCTTCTGGAAATACTCTGCCAACCATCTTTTCTTAATACCACTTTAACAAGCCAGAGCTACTAATATCAAATTTGTCACCAGTCCAGTCTGCAAAATGCCTTTAATAAAGTCTTTCAGTAATGGAAGTACCAAGGTTGACAGTATGACAGTATTTATTTGGTAAATTGGCAGGGATAAGTTATTTTTCTTCCTAAAATGTCATTCATTTGGGTATTGCTTTATATTACACTATACACTTGCTAACAACTGAGTTTGCATAATAGGAAACCAAATGAATAAATTTGGAATGAACCTGGAAAGTGCTCGGGTGGAGAAGGTATAGTATTCAGATAACAAACAGATCACATCCAAAGCAGTATGAATCAATTCATAACTATCAAATAAATATCTTAATTGATTTAAAGGAAGCTCTATGGTCCTCTTCTCTCCACTGACTTCTGTATTCTGCAGATCTCATCTTCTTGCTAGTAACATATTAACACAGCACACTGCTTAGTAATGCTGAATAATTCTGTTGCATTTGTCATCCTACTTAAAATAAAGTGTTACTGTAAGTAGATTTGTAGGAAGAAATTTTACAAATCAAAGGTACCAAGCAAACAGAAATCCTGGATCCAAATATCCTGTTTTACCAATCTGAGATTGCAGAATTAGGCCCTACATCTTGCTAAGCTTAAAATTTGGACCTGCTAAGAATGCAAAGATCAAGGTTTTGCTCAAAAGTATGTATTCAATAAGAAAACAGCTTTTTCAAGCTGGCAGGATTGAGTGGTTATTTCAAACAACTGAATTAAACCAAGACAGAGAAAAGCCACAGTGGATAACAAAAAACTTTCCATTAGTCAATTCAGGATATAGAATCATCTTGGAAGATTGTAAAGATTAAAGTTAACGAAAAATCAGTATGGTTTCATGAAAACCACAGAGAACCGAGTTACGGAATGGCAATTTAATCACTATTATTCTGCATCACTAGAAGGGGCTTTCTGGCTGCTGCTGTTGATGGCAGTCTCCACTCATAGTATGTTCAGTAAGACCAGGTACAGAATCACACTCCACATGTGATTCTTAAAACATGAGCCTGGGGGTTTATTTGGGTCAAGGAAGCTGGAACAGGCCTGGAGTTTGGGGGAGATTCTTTGGGTTTGTTTTTGCAAAGATGACTATATTAACCATTTAAGAAAAAAAATTATGGAAGGGCATCTAACATCAGGCACCATTAGATGAAATAGCTTTTGGATCTAAAAATAATCCAAACGTTTTCCTTAAACTTGAGTCTAAAATTCAATTAGTGTGTCAATGAAAAATTAGTTGCCAGGGTCTTATTTCATCTTAGTTACTTTACATCAGTAATTTTCTGGCACAGACAGACTGTGTTTTACCTCTACCTTAATCTGCAACACAGTTTAAGATATCAACTTCCGAGATCAAAGTTAACAGAAACAATGTGACAGTTAAACTGTGGTGTATTTTGCTGAACAGCTTCAGAGCATAAAATCTCTTCTGTTTGGTGCTCTTCATAAGGTCATTAGCATGATTTATTATGAAGCAGGAAATTAGGTACTGGATATTTCAATATTGGGCAGAAACTTTAATTCCATCTTCGCCATAGAACTGCTTTATCTCCAACAAACTTGTAACCATAGTAACTAGATTAGAAAGTATTCGTCAAATGTTTAAAAATTCTTTTATTCTTATTAATGACACCAAACACTGAAAAAATGGTAAATTCTTATTATTTTCCAGTTTTCCAAGGCATCTGCTGCTCAAGTATGATTCTTCTGAAAGATCTTAAGTAAACAGGAGTATTTTAACAAGGCTTTCCATTAAAATTCTGTTAGCTTAAAGAGAACAAATGTATCCTGTTGGAATTGTTTATGTGACTATCAATATTTTTTACAAAAGGCAAGTTTGAGGAGAGACCTCTCAGAAAAAGAGATAAATTTGAAGTGCTGTTTTCACTTAATGGTTTGTTAGGACATCAAATACATATCCTTTAATGAAAATTAATATGCTGTAGTTTAATAATTCATGTACTTGCATTGAAAGGCCTTTAATTTAATGGAGTGCTGTTCATTTCATTACATTCATTGCTGAGGTAGGTTGGTATTTTTCCATGAAGGTCAAAAGTGTGCCATCCCTTCATGCAAGCCATGAATTTGATCAGATGTTAAACTCTGACATCTCCAACAATCCGTTCAGGTCCAACTCGGCAGGGTATTACACATTTTCAAGAACACTAGAATAGCAGGAAACCTCTAGGTGTCTGTTCTTACACGATCAGAAGCAGCTGTATCATGCAGCTGTGATCGTATATTTATCAAACTTTGTATTCCCTCCTCAGTACTTCTGTGGAAATTAATTCCTCTTCTCTGGGGACTAGAAACTTTTCTTCTAAGCTTACGCCAAAATTTATATCCATTAGCTATTACACCAGTGTATTCCTTTCACTTAAATCATTACACTCACTCTGGATTTACAGAAAATACTGTGCTAGGCTGAACAAATGGAGCTCATATATATTTCTGCCCAATCTTACTGTACTAGTACCATAACTTGATTTTTCTCTAATCCCAATCACTTTTTCTTGCTGGATTAGAAAGAACTTTATTTATTAAGACTGTCTTTATTGCCCAAGTGCTATTCATCAATAAGACTCCTTCCCCCCCAGACCCCTTTTCTGTACATCTTTCTACCACACTTTGTTTGCTGCTTGTTTATATATCCTCATCTGTGGATGTGTCTTTTCCTGCATAGAATGATAGACACATACTTTAGCAGAGTGCTGTCCTTATATGCCATGAGACTTTGATGCAAGAAACCAGAATTCCTTGTACCTGAGTAATTCCACCTACTCTCTGAAAAAGGTCCTCACCCTGCAACGCTTCCCAGGAGCCAATCATTCCAACACCTCCCTGATGACACCACTTTTTCAGCTGTCACTGAAATATTCTTGCCTTCTGGACAAGTCAGAATTCTTGCTGATGACCACCTCCTTTTTTCTGAGCATACTCTTTGGAACAGCATGATTATTACATTTGATGTGGTGCTGATTTGAAAACAACCAAATGGACATTAAAAAATAATTTTTAAAAATCCAGTGGATTTTTCCTGTAGACCTCAGACCCACTTCTAGTTTCATAATAAGAAATACATTCTCTTGCTTCTGCATCATTTTCAGTAACTGACATGAAGATTCAGACCAAGAACTGAGATTCAGACCTTTACCAACTGAGAAGTTGGTAAGGAGTCACACGGATCTCTCTCGTGGTGTTGGAAAGGCTTTTAGGTATAGCTCCTCTGTTCTGCGCATCATTCTGTTCTCTGTTAGCACACACCATTATCTTCCACACTTGGACACCCATCCTAGCTAGGTCCTTTTCCTCCTCCACTTCTCTTTAGACTCTCACTCCCCACCCCCTCATCTTCTGCCTAATTTTCCAGTAGAACAAAGGCACTTCTTAATTCAGCTTTTATTTCACTGTTGTTCTTGTTCCTCTGTTGTCTTTCACATATCCTCCTCTAATCTACAATCCTTCTCTCTAGGTTCTCTTCACAGGTTGGTGGATCACAATCATTTCTCTTGACACTTCTGTCACCTTTTCAAAATTTTGCCTGAAGTTTGGCATTTTTTTCCAGCTGCATCTTTAGTACTTAACGCTTCTCTTCTGTGAAGCATATAATTTATCATATATAAATAGCCTCAATCAGATAGCCACTCAAACATAATAAGCTTCCAGCAGCTTTTCCATCCAGTTATCTTCAGTTTCCTCCCCTCTTCAGGTTTTTTTTCTATTGCTGCATTAACAGACAAGCTGTGTTTTCTCTTTGCCTTAAATTCACAACTCAGAGGAGGAAAAAAACCACCTCCTCATAGATCTTAAAGATTTCTACCCCATTTGCTAGCCTGCACCACTTTTACTCCTGAGCTTTTGTTTAGGTCAGTCCTGCCATCTAATTGTCATTTGGCAGCTAACTGTCCATCAGCCCAGATCAGAGGCAGGGAGTATATATATAGTATCTGATGCAAAATATCTGAACAAACACCCCCTCCTTCCAACAGGACAAAACAGCCAAGTAACAAAGAAAAAATTCTCTTACCAGCAAAAAAATAAGGTTTTGCTTTTTCCTCATTCAGCAGCTTCCTACAAAGTCTCCTGTGTACCTCTCTGTCTTCTGGCCTTCACTGAGCATAAAAGTCCTGCCAATTTTTACCAGGCCAGATCTTATGTGTCAACAATTAAAATATTCATTCTTACAAAGGACAATTCCTTTAAATTAAAGAATAGAATCATGGATTCATCATATGTCCATCAATGAAATCCATATCAAAACCTTTCACAGTCTATATTAAAATACTCTCACTTTGCAGATGTCCTTGTCTCCTAATATCTGGAAGAAGAGCTGGAACTTGTTGGCCATCTCTACAATTACCTTCCTGCACTTTGAGCTCTGCATCAGTGTAAGGATTAAACTTCAAAAAGTACCATCATGCAGTTGTTCACCACAGTTAAGGTGTGTCTGGAGATTGTCATCAAATAGGCGCATAGAACCACCACTCTTAAATTAGTCTTAGGAAACGTTTCCGTAGTTTAGTGGTGAATAACCTATCACCATAATTACACGATAATCCTGCATCCCACTGTTTTGTACTTCATTTGACTTGATGTGGACAAATAAACCAGAAAAGTAACATATGGAGAGAGACTAAAAATTGAATATCATATCCCTGTGCTATATCAGCAAGAGCTAAACAAAACACATCAATAACAGTCAACAGTTGTAGCCTGGGCCATCTGGTCACAAAGGCCCATATTACCAAGATGGTATTAAAATATTTTAATCTCAATATTTTCCCTCAGGAATGAAGGATAATATGCAAAAGCTTAAATTCTGCTATAAGGTGAGATTCCTCTACCTACAAGCACAGCACATCTATGATAGTTATTTAATTAAGAGATACCCTAATGAAGGGTGTGCAAATGGCAAGGCAATAACCTAATTCCTAAGTGGGTATGCTGGAAAGCCAGTAAAAGCACAGAGAACAGCCTCTACACATGTATTTCCTTGTTAGGCTAAATACTAATTTGAATTTTTGTAGTTAATTAAAACAAACCATTTTTTTCACTCGTCCAGTGCAATTTCTCCCTCCTGATTTATATTACCAAACTTTAATGAATAAAGTCCCCTAAAATCCACTTTTTTTGTTGTTTCTGCTGTTGTTTCCTAATTGTGAAATAAAACCTAAGTAATTGTTCTCCTCTGCTCTCCTATTTTTGCACATCTGCCCTGCTCCCAGCTAAGCGCTAATAAGCAGTTCAACTGTTGGTGGATGCTGCAATCACTTCCAAACAACCTTGTGCATTTCCAGGCAACATAGAACGGGCTGGAAAGCAAGAGGCAGTCAGGACAGATGAATAAAATACACCAGTAATTTGCTAGAGCAGGTGAAAGGGGAAATAACACACTCAAGGTGCAACTGGAAACCTAGCTTTTATGTGGACATCCAAACCGGACCACATGAAGGTATCAAACAGAACTAGTCATGTCTGAAGTTATCACTATCCTATATTTCACTCAGGGAAGCTTCACATTCCTGATGAGCAGAAAATGTAACATTGCAGTAACAAAGATGAAAGCAAAACAAAAGTTGGAATTATTTTTCACACTGGAAAACGTGTGGTTATTCACACACACACATTATTGTATTGGAATTCCTTGTTCCTCAATTAGTTTACTGCTATGTCTGAATAAAATCTAAACTGCCCCGGCAGTTCAATCTCACGGAGATTTGACTGGGAATGCCCATTACAGAGGAGCTCAGAAGGACACTGCTCACCGTGTTGGGCAGACAGGGCGAGTCCTTGCAAGCCCCCGCAGCATGAGAAACTCTGCTGTTCCCATCACAGCAAACCTACACGAGTCCTCAGCCCTGACTGCTGGCAGTTACACGACAGAATTTTGATCCAGAATCTGCTTTCCTTTCTTCTTCTGTCTCATTTTTAAAATTCTATTATAACATGCAAATTATCCATTGTCTCTATGATTTCTCTCTTCCCCAAAACACTTTAGAAACCACTAAATAACCAGCTACTAAGTACATCTGCAATGTCCCTTCACAATGATTACAACAGACCAGAGATGGCAAAGTTTAAGTTAAAGAGAAATTCATACACATCAGAAGTTGTAACTCATCAGTCCATGCAGTGTCCTCTTGAGGCTTCTGAAGATAAACCCCAAAATATTATGGAAAAGAAAATAAATGTGTTTCTTGTGCCTCACAGAAGTGGGCAACTAAATGAAATTTTGCAAAAACATGAAGCTACATACAGTTCACAATAAACATCTAAAGCTAAACGAGACAGATGATCAACAACTTCTACAGTTTGTGCAGGATCTGAAACAAGTACACGAATTGGGTGTCTAAGGCTCTCTAGATTAGTACAGACTATTCTATTTCTGAAGACTTCAAGGACTATTTTATGAAGATCTGTGACATGTCAAAAAGACCTAAAAGAACTGCTTTTATTTTCAGCATTGACTCCTACTGATTTTTTTAGTTAGGGAACAATAGACCCTCTTCCCTACCATCAGTATGTCTGAGGCTTCAAACCATTTTATTTATGCTTTGTTAAGCATTCAGTTGCAAATTACTGCAGTTGACCTAGAATATTTCATTCCATTATTTTAAATATCTCTAAAATTTTTGTCTCACATGACACATATACACTCCATGTTACTACTTGCAATACACTATAGCCAAAATACTCATGTCTAGATACCTAAATTAGAAATATACTGAAAAAAGATTATATTTAAAGACTTTTAAAACTGATGACAGCTCAAAGTATTTCAAGATGCTGATCATTTGCAGTTCCTATAATTTAAACATTAATTAAAGATAGGTATCTTAGAGCCTTTGAAAAACAGACCACTGGATGTTTTTGCACTCCTGTGTTTGTACATCATCTAATGCACTTGTGATCCCTGACTAGCATTTCAGGAACGATAACAAATCAAGATGACAAAATGCTAGGAAAATGTTTAAGTACAAATAGGACCCGATTCACCTCACTCTGTTTAAGGAACCTCAGTTATCAGGACTAGCATTCTAAACTTCCAATAAAAATTCTTAATGAAAGCACTTCTCGAGAGCAACTCAGACTACCTCAGATCCAAAAATTCAGTGTTCACAAGCAGTAGGGGTGGAATAGGGCAGGGAGAAATAAATCAATAACAAAAAAAATAAAGGCTATAGATCTGCAGATAAATAACCTTTTTAATTCTCTGACTGCTTTAAAATGGCACAACTGAAGTCTTAAAAATTAACTATCACTAACATATTAACCAACAATATTTACTTTAGTTATTGATCGTTAATTCTCAGACACTGAAACTTGAAGGAAAAACCAGAAACGTCTTTAGAAAGTTTAGGACACATTAAAAATATTTCAGAAAGATAGAAAAACTTATGGAACTTTATGAGATCAGTACAAATTATTGATGGGGAAAGGGGAGAAAATTAAATCTTCATAGATTATTCTTTTTACTGATAGGAAAACGAACTTTCCTAATTATTAAAGTAACCAATTAGGTGCCAGCTGGCTAAATGACACATCAATTGTAGAGTAAAATTCTGCCCTCGGGCTGCGCATTTAGGTCCAGCGATCATATCTGTGGGAATTAGGAACAGTCCACAGCTGGGTAGGCCATCATGCCATTAACACACCTACTAAAGTCAGAGCAATGCATAGGAGTCCCTGTTTCAAAACTGCCAACATGCAAAATATATTCTTGTAATTACAACTTCTGATGCCTAAATGGTCATTTGAACGATTATTGGTATTTTAGTTTTAATGATTTTGTATATACAAGCTGTATTTCTGAAGTTCTGGAAAAGTGGCTCTTAGAACTCTCGTCTATCTGGTTGCCTGCAGACACAAGAAAAACTTTCCACTTTGTCAGACCTTTGCAAATAACAAAAAAATAAAACTGAAAACATCTGCAAAGACTTATTTCATCTTTGGACACTAGAAATTTATTAAGGAATGAACAAAAGACATGTTTACATGTAATACCTTATGAATTCCTTCTAGGTCTTGAGAATAGAAACAATATAATCCACACTGTGCAGGAGAATATTCATCATAACATTCCTGGCCCAGATTTCAGCCCCAGTCTAACACACAGATACACAGGTAGGCAGCAACCTCTACTGAAGGCAGCAGATACATGAAAACATACGTCGCCGATTAATGCTTTTTACCAGAAGGTATGCTGTTAAAGTCTGCCATGAATACAAAGCCATTTTCATCTGTCTACATACTATAGACAGAAAAACAATCTTCTCTATTCAGTTTTACGTTTCTTAATTTTTTTCTGAGATATTACTACCAACATGACAGGTATTACAAAATTTTAAGATAAATAGATCAATTATTTAATATCAAAATCTAATACAGTTCTTTCTTGACTTACTTTGCCAACAGATCTGGGGAACGGTGGTCTTTGATTTTCAGGAATTAATATTGGAGTTGCCAAAATAGCCCTTTTTTGTCTTGGAATTCCAAGGTTGCCTTCTATCTTTAAGATTTCCTAAAAAAGAAAAAGACCGATTACAAAGATTTTCAAAACAATATTCAGTTGTTATTTCCATTCCCTGCATCTTTAGGCAAAATTAACATGAACTACCAGAATCTAAGTTTTGTATTATATGTTTTCCAGAAATTACTGATAACATATCAAACTATTTATTTAAATCTGTCAGGTTACTGGACTTACTACAGTGACAGTAGACAGGCTGTATTCATTTTGTGTTCCTGTAGACTGATTTTAAACCTAAGCAAGTATGTCTACCATCCTAACCTGATGACTGCTTAAATCATAAATCTTAAACAAGGTCTGGCTTACCTCAAATACTTGCATGAGACCTGTAAAAAGCCACACTTTAAATGTCTTACATAATTTTCACCTCTCAAATTGCATTTATATTTGGTCGCTTCTCAGTGCGGGCTTTTTAATCAGACAGAACTTACAGATGAATTTGCTGAGACTGTCCCCAGCTAATGAACTCTTAACAAACACCAAAAGCTTGTAACTTAAAAATAGACACCAAAACCCAGGCATAACTCAGAACACCAGCTAGTAGGGGTTTTTTTTATTGGGTGTTTTAGGTTGTTTGTTTGGGTTTGTTGTGGGATTGGTTTTGGTTTTTTTCCTTAGAGAAAACTTCATGCTACTATATCAGAAAGAACAAAAGTAGAAATGGTTTATACACCAGCCTTACTTTTCCTGCTGCATATTCTGGAGTATTTAGTTCTAGCTGAGCTTCAGGCAACTCAGCACTTCATGAGCTACAGCAAACTCTTCACAGTGGCCTCTGGCCCCTAGAAAACTCTGCCTGTCACACCTTTGCCTTCCTTCCCCGTCTGCTCTCTGATCCTCTGTGCTCTCTCTGCATGAGCTGCAGTTTCCCAGAGACCACCCTCTTCCTTTTGCTTCCTCCTACGGTCTCTGCAACTCTCTTCTCCAAGCACAGTTACTACCAAGGTCAAAACCAGCCTCTCCCCACCTCCCAAAGCTCTCCCCTTGATCCAGGCCCCTTTCTGAAAACAAAACAAACCAAAAAAACCCACAAAAAAACCCAAACCAAAATAACGCACACATTTGTACTGTGTTGGGAACTGTGAAACTGAAAAAGATTTAGATCACCACTATTCATTCAAGTTGTTGTGACAGTTTTACAAAAGAAATCATAGGTTGAAAATAAAAGTCTAATTCCAATAAGGTAGTTACATCCTACAGATGACACTTTTCTCTGCTCTCTTAATGCAGAAACTCCAAAACGCTAAGTTTCTCAGTTCTGGAATCCATGTTGTTGTTTTAATAGCTGCTGCTTTATTACATAAGGAGTTTTCTTGGTGGCACAATCTGGTTATCCATCAGTCAAGAACTCCACAGGCTGCTCCTGCTGCCATCTGTAGAGGTGCCTCCCATCTAATGAGTCTATCATCACCAAAACACTGCTCCACCTCTGCTAACTTTAGCATCACTTTTCAAATTTGACAACAAACAGCAGCAAGGGAAACTCAAGTCTTCAACAGTTAGCTTTAGTCACGATAAAGTCAAAGAGCAGCGGGAACCACGCAGAGAATCCCTTCTCACAATTTTGCCAATTTTCTTAACTTTTTGAGGCTCACCCTGATACAGCATTCCCATCTCTCCCAAAGGCTTTGCCACTTCTCTCTAATCTTTCAGTCTGCAGGCCACTTGGGTCCCTATTTTTGTCTTTCAATTCCTCTCCCAAAAGAATTTTCCTTAATAAAAATTCATGAGAAAGTTCAAGATAAAAACATCTGAAGTGTCAAATAAAAAGGAAAGAGCTGAATTCTGTCCAAAGGCAAATGCACAGAGCAGTAAGCTTTCAAAATCACTTACACTGTAAACACAGCAGACAGTTTGGCTGGCATGTATCTGTGACATTTCTAAGGAGAGTAAAAGTGACTACCAGTACGTCTAAAAGGAAATATCAGTTCTTTACCTCAGCAGCAGCAGTGCTCAACTGATCACAATTTTCACTTGGGCTAACTCCTATCTTCATGGTTGCCCTTCAGCTCATGAAAATGTAAGGAAGAACTCCCAGATGCATGCTCTCTGGGAATGAGCAAGACATTTTTTCAGATTTACATCTCTTTGTATCACAGAATCATTGAATGGTTTGGGTTGGAAGGGACCTTTAAAGGTCATCTAGTCCAACCCCTCTGCAATGACCACAGACAACTAGATCAGGTTGCTCAGAGCCCTATCCAACCCTGAATGTTTCATATTTCTTTCTATGCTAGTTTGAGAAGTAAAAGGAATTTTCAGATTGTTCAATATCTAGATCTCCCAATTTTGGTACTCATAGATCCATAAGCAATTAATTCATCACTTTCTCATGACAGGTTATCCTTACACTTTCCCAGAAGGTCCACACATGGAAGAAGCAGCCAAACTATATTCAATGAGCCAACACTGCAGTCATTAATACAAAACAATGAAATTCTAAAGGAAAGCAGGAGGGCGGTAAGACTTAAGGCCTTCAAGTCCAGATTTCCAAGCAGGACTTTGGAACAAAAAAAGGAAGAAATAGTATTATTGGTTTGTTTCTAAGCACAATTAGTCTGCTGCATGGAGAAGAAAGCTTCTGCAGATTGGGCAAATGTAAGCACTTCTCTGAGTATGCTTCACACTGTTTATTCTTTAAATCTCAGTGTTGGTTTTTAAATAGTGATTTCTTCATGATTATTTCTTTCTCATCATCCCCTGGTGTCTAACAGCAACATGACTGATTAAATGAGTAGCCAAAAGCATCACTATGGAATGCAGGTAAACAGAAGGGAAGAAAAGGTCAAGAGTACTTCACCAACACGTTTAATAATTCATTGCTGTTTGTGGTTACCATAATGATTTCCCCATTTGTAAAGAACAGGGAAAAAGAAAGAACATCTTGCTTAATGCCAAGCAGCTGCAACTGACAGTTTGATCCTCAACCAGTATATAAGACAGAAACCAAGGAATCTGAAATTATATGTGCACTTAGCACCTGATTCAACAGTTAAAACACTGAAAAGATTCTCATTCATGGGTGGATATACTGCATATATAATATTTTTTACTGAATTCACCTATTTAATTTCTTGAAGAAGCAACTCACAAGGGATATGAAACCACTCCAGATAGAGTTGGTACTTTTACTCCAAATTTTCTTGTAATATCAGGTTAACATTATAACAGGAGCCTTCTTTTGCCCCTTGACATAAGTGAAGCCCACAAAGGAGTTTTCCGTCATCGTTGCTGGAACCAGCTGATCAAAGACTATACTACCTACCATGACTTTGTGGCAGCCATGACTCCAGACAAGTATTTATGTGCCAGAAGTCTGGAGAGCTTAGAATGGCATTTCCCAGATGTGTGGTGTTCAACCAGCATCCAGAGAGCCAATGGCTATGATTACCATCTGCTTCTCCCATGCCTGCTGCTTTGTACAACAAAGAGAAACCTAAGGTGTATGTCCAGAAACATCCATCCACAAGCAAAATTTTAAATATATATGTATTATAATAAATATATGCCTTCCTAAGAAAAGTGCACCAAAAATAAAAATTCTTGTTTTCTGAGTGGTTTTGGGGTTTTTTTGTTTGTTTGTTTCAAACCAAGATGGTAGGACAGAAATCCCACCAGGTTCTTTATTTTTACTATTTAACTGCAATATCATATTTGTGATCACTATCTTTCAGCTGCTGGTTTTCAGTGGATTACCTGATCAGAATCCACCTATCATTTCAATGTCCACCATTCATAACCAGCTTTTACACCCTATTTTTTACGTCATTAGACGTGGAGTCAGTACAGCAATAGTTCAGCACCCAATATGCCGACTCACTGGCAACAAAGCTTGATTCCCTATTCACATTAAGCAAGCAACAAACACAGCCTCCTTATTTTTCCAGCATTTAGGTTAGGCTTTTATTGAAAGATACCAGCCTGCCCAAACTATGATGCTACGCAAATTGCAATTTCCCTAGATCCCTTGAGAACTCTCCACTCTGTTTTGTTTTTCTTTCTTTTTACCAGGGGTTCTTGGGAGCATTGCAGTACTTGAATATTTGAATGAATGGCCTAGTCACTATCCAGTAGCAGGCACCATTACTCTTGGCAAAGAAAATTTCATTAGAACTTGTCATGGGAATAAGGTGGCTGAATACTGATATCGATTTGTCACAATAAGGGTTGGAAACATCACTGGAGTGGCAATCTGTAATCCACTATGGTGACCAGAAAAGTGGTTGAGTTTCTTACCATTTAGTTGTTTTTATATACTAAGCCTGATGGTATAAAATGAGGTCAGTCCCAAACACAAAAAAATAAACAAAATTAATTGGATGCTTGTTGCAAGCAAAATTCCTCTGAAGTAGCAAATAGGATGTGGTATTCAGTGGTATATCAGTCTTCCTACAAAATAACATGACTAGATAAGACTGAAAAACTAAAACTGCATGCAGACCAACTTAAGAAGAAATAATCTTTATATAATTCTCAGCTGAAATTTCACAAGTAGTTGCTTTATGTGTCTTATTTCTATCATCAGAATATTGTTATTACCAGCAGTATTAATAGTTAACGATTTCTAAAACATGTGCCGAAGCAGAAAAATATTTTCTCGTGCTGTTAATAATATGAAAATCTAAGAAATGTGCTGGAACTTCCTTGGTAAGTTAAAGAATAACTGTGGAAACAAATAATTAACTCAATGAATAAAGTTAAGAATTGCAAAGGTCAATGGCATACACACAAACATCTGCTCAAAAGTAGTCTGTCCTCAATGCCTGTAAATGTCACCCTAAGAATCACATTGTATACTTCAGAAGAGCAAACCCAGCTAAAATCTAGCATGCTAAGGGGAGTCAGTTATGTCAGAGCACATAAGCTTCCAGGCTTCTGAAGCATGGTCAGATATAACATCTGGGTAATGGAAATTGCTGGTGGAACTTGATTTAATTACGCTGGGTGTTTCTACTATTATAATTGTTACATAAACAGAGAGGCAGATCCTTACACTGCCTAACCAGTATACCTGTTAACTTCACAGATACTTGGTAATCTCAGACTACAGCTTTGCTACTGTGCCATTCATCTAGCTGTGCTATATGTATTTTTATAGGATGGAGGTTCCTTTTATCTTTAGAAGAGTCAAGAACATATTAGGGAAAATTTCATTCTTGTTCAAGTCATTCCGTCATGTATAAATCATAACTACTTTAATGCTAATTTATTCTAAAGTGTTTTTGTAATGCATATGTGACAAAATGTCAACTATCGTGGAGACAAATATGAACTTTTGCTTTGTGAAATTATACTTTCCATTATTGCCCTGAACCTCTGCAGTACCTTTTCTGATGGAAAAGTCCTGTTTCTATTCAAGTATAAGTTTCGTTTATCTTCACACCTGCCTTATTCTGTGTCAGGGAGAAGTTTTTCTATGATAATGGACTAAATGCCATTAACTTTTCTTTTTTACACATTAACCATGGGAGTTACCTGTTCTGACAATAATACAGAAATGACAACCAAGTGCCTTTTCTTTTTTTAATTAACATTTCAGACTTTTCTTATCATCATTTAGTGAGTGTTGTTTTCATTTTGAACCATATGTGAATCACCCCCTTTCAGGAAATCTCGTATTGGTTCCACACTGCTCATTAAATATAATGAGGTATCCCATATACACAAACAACCAAATATGCTCCGACTGACTGCATCTGTCAAACAGCATTGCAAATATGGGCTTAAGGAAAAATACAACAGCTGACCTTATGCCTCTGTCTTCACTAGGATACACTAACACATCACTTATCACCATTAAAAATACCCTTCTCCCCATCTCCACCATGCTTACACTGGTTGCAAAGCAAACAAAACCAGACTGCTTTTACAACATGCCAGAAAAAAATTCAAAATTGTTAAAGATGTCCCAAAACCTTCAGCACCTTAAGTAAATGTAGCATAAATAAGGAAAGCACTTCCTGATGCAATTGCCAAAGCATATGAGCCTTAAGAATAGTGTCCTATAAAAAAAATTTACCTTGAAAACAGTTTTTTTTGGCTTTGGTTTTCTTTTTGCTTTTAATGAAAGCATCTCCCATTGGGTTAGATACCAAACCGATATTGAAATTAGTACTAGACACATAGTGGAGTTCTGAAACAACTAAAAACTTTCACAAATCTGATCCTTTTGAGACTTAACCAAAGCCACATGGAAAATTCCTTGCACAGCATGGACACAAAGCCTTAACTTCTTACTCTTAATATTCCTACTGAGTCCACTGAGTGGACTCCTTTATTCACTTCTATTAGAGGAACTCAAAATGTGAGAGCTTCCCTTTAACCCCCAGCAAGCTTCACACACACTGAAAACATCCTGATCTCCAGAGTGAGAAGGAGAAAGAACACACAGAACACATATCTCAATTCTAGGGAACGATAAATGAATCAAAGATGAAACTTTTTTGGTGGGGCAGTAACCTATATAAAGCCACAAAATCTGTGGATCAGTAGCAGACAATTGACAACTCCAAACATGGAATAACACAAGCAGCCATGAACAAGCTGTTCCATGTTTCACTTCTGGGATACAAGGACAATTTCTAATAACGAAATGTATTTCTTATGCAAAACAAACCCTTTAAATAAATAGCAGAAGTTGTCCTACCTTGGAAAAACAGCTTTCTGTGCCTTGCTGCAGGGCAACCAGCTATAAGTATAGGGAAGAAAACTAACACATTTTATATCCATGTTCTGGATTGCTCAAGTGCTATGGAATTCATTGCATTATAACAGTGCTGCACAAAAGCAATTTCATGATACCCTAAAGCAATAATACTGTAAGTTAAAGTCATGTATGCTGTTTAATAGATATAGTGGCTGCAGTCCCAGTCCCATGTCTGAATGGATGCATAAAATGCACTTCTTCCTACCTCCTACAAGGCTCCAAGCTGTGATTACAATTAAAACCTTCTCAGTCCTACTCCCCAACCATTTTTTAAAGGTCTATTGCCACATATTCCTTGTTATCCCTCAACTTCATCATCATCTTCATTCCCTCAACAAAACAACCCCTCATCTAATTCTAAACAATTATTATTTACCTTGCTATTCTTTTCTAAATTCTGCATGATCCTTCTGTTCTTCCTGTGCACCTCCTGCATTCTCAAGTAACACCTCACTTGCTCTTGGCTCCAGGTCTCAGTGTAATTCTGCAAGTCCTGTTTTTCTTTGTAAAACATTCATTTCTTAACATTTATTTTGAATTTGTTTCTCTTGAACACTGATGCTACAACTCAACCCAAACAGAAGTCATCTCAAATTTGCATTTTTTTTTTCCAGAAATACCTTTTTTTTTTTTTTTAAATATGTTTATGCTTTTTTTTTGAGCAACATCTGTCTTGGCATTACCACTCCAAAGCTTCCCTATTTCACCCATCTTTATCAGATAACCCATTCCATTCCCCCACCAAAAGCACAGCCAGTGTCAAAATTTCTGAAATCCTGGTAGATTTAGGAACACTTCTGGTACAGGTGCTTCAACTCATTCAAGACAAGAAAAGTAACAGCAGCTCCTCACAATGCCATATTTTAACCCCTGGCTTTCTCATTAGAAGCTAACATGACATTCATGAAGTACTGCAGCAAATAGATTTGTATATGCCACAGATCTGTCTACAACTGGTGAAATCCCACCTTAACACATTCAGGACCCTGTTCTCTCCTCCCCTGCCATTTTCCCAATGCACAGCCACCCAAGCCAATTCAAGGAATCTATAAATTCTGTCAAATCACAACAGTGGCATTTTAAACTCAGTGTGCATGGTGTAAGCAGCAATTCAAGGAGGAGGAGAGCAGAAAGAGAAGGCCCTTGTTAAGCTACCAGCAGACCCATGGATTCCAAAGCTTCCAGGTCATTGTTTCTCACTTTAAATAAAAGCAGATCTTTATTTAAAATGAGAAGTAACTCATGTCATGTTGGACAGATACACACATTAAATGTTATCCATTCCTTCTCTCACAATATATCACTCATCCTGACTGTCCAGAAAAACATCTTATTTTCCCATGCCATAAAATTCACAGAGCCGGGGGCGGGGGGGAAGGAACAAGGAATTCAGCCTTTGGCCTGACATTTCACAAAACTCAGTTAAAAAAAAAAAACAAAAAACAAACAAACAAACAAACAAAAAAAAAAAAAAAACAATGCAGACACTCACTGTATGTCCTACAACCCTACCCTGTACATTTTGGCAACCTGAGCTGCGCATGTGCAGCCAGTTGGGCACACCCAGATGAATCATACTCTGCACAGCACACATTACATATAGGAGACCTGGTCATGGGTGTTGCAAAAAAGTTGCCAGTTACCTCATGCTGAAAAACAAGACCCTTTTTATTGAGACTCTGAGAAGTCTGTTTCTTGCTGCAGTAAATCAAGGACAGTTAACTGGGAGGGAGTTTCAATACTTTTCTTTCCATTAGTACTGGTACACCCTTGCACGTAATGTAATGTTGCAGTCACGTGCCTGCACCACTTCCTTCCTCCTTTCCATTAGATCAGAGCTGTTTTGACACCTAGCAAAAACAATATGTTACATAAGACTGCAGAGCAGGAATGCATTATATTTAGATCATAGATCTGCACAACAAACATCTGGATATATACTATTAGACTTGACCATGCATAGTGCTCTACAGCGCTGGCATTCTTGTGCTTTCCCATACAGGAGCTGCCAGACTGACAAATGAAGTGGTAGTCTGTGATGAAGACAAAATGCCCACTTAGATCTAGGCTATGGCAAAACTCCTCATTCACCAAGCTAGATTTGAAATTTGGTCGAAAGAGCCGAAATGTTAGTGCATTAATCCACTTCACCGCTTGGTCCAGCTACTCAGAACAAATTAATTAACAGGCATTAACTGAGTCCAAAGAGCTGAAATCATGGTGTATTAATCCATTTCACAACTTGGGCTGTCTTTTCACTCTTCAATACAGACAAATTAACTGACAGTAACTGCCTGATACCAGAAGCTTAATTCTATTCTGTGATACAAATAAAAAGACGGTGTTGTACTGTCTTGTGAACAGCTTCTTATTACTGAGTAGTACTCAACTTTGTACTGGACTTTGACTGCATTTGTCAAAGATGAAAATACAAGACCTGAACATGCCCTGTGTTATTTGTTCCCACATAGTGATCCAATTAAATTCACAGGACAATGCCCCATTAGTTCTAAACCTTTCATTAGTCTGGACATTCTTAAAGACCCACATAGTATTACTGAAGAAGAGAGTATTCAGGTGAAGTTCTGAGTGAGATGAGAGGTATCTAAAAATTCACATGGCAATAAAACAACTTTTTAAAAAGTATGACTATCAAGACAAAAAAAAAAAAAGTCATTCACTCAAATTTTACTTCTAGATCTAACTTCTGTAGAACTTGTAAAATACACTAGTTAGAAATAGCAACATTGTTTTGCTTTTGCCATATCCATTTTGGGGTGGGAAATCAAAGCTCAGCTTTTTTGCGGAACATTTCCAAAAGAAAAGTGAAACATGCAAGATGGAGACCCAGACATAGGGTTGGAGATCTCAGTGGATTCTCACATTTCTCCTTAATCACATGCTGGCAATTAAGTCTAATTCAGGAAATTCAAAGAGTGTACCTGTCAGGAATCAGGAGCAAATTAATTGCTATACTGGAACAGATCAATGATTCATGAGCAGTAACATCAAGCTGCTAGCAATATTAATTGCCACATACTTCAGGAAATAGAGCCTAAAATGGCAGGAGTTATAGTTTACAATAGTTTGAAGGGGTTTTTTTTCCTGGATTATAACTGCTGAAACTAAAGCCGAGTACAGCTTTACAATACATGAAATGTGACACTGATAGTTCAATACTGTATACCATTAAAATTCATATGTTTGGATCTGAGCATTTTGCCCTAACAACCTGCAGCCATAGTAGCATAGAAATATTTGTATTCCCTACTTCACACCTGTTGACTTTTAACTGCGTGTCTCCATGGGATGAGAACAGTCACCACCTACACAAACACCAAGTAAAGAGGTTTTATTAAAGTTTCCTGGCCAAGAGAAGACAGATCCAACCTTACTCCCAGCCTGCATCCCAACTGTTCGGCAACTCCACTGCTACTCCTACAGCCTTGTTTTTGTAACACTGGCCATGGGCTACCTACTCCGGGTTTCCGGTCAGTGGGAAGCAGCATCCGAGATTAATAAAAAGAAATAATAGTCTCAAAACTGTCAGAGCAGGGTTGGAGCACTCCATAGCTCCTTACTGACTACAATGGAGTGACTGAAGCGGGACAGATAGTCCAGTGGTCAAAGCATTCACAGGGGATAGAGAAGATACAGACTCCTTATAGTTCTAATGTAATTGCCTCCAGAGACTTTCCAGCAAACCACATTATTTTAGCACTTACACCCCACAGATCTAAAAAGTCTACTCAAGTCTCTTGATTTCTAATCCAGTGTCTTTCTGAGAAAGAAGTAATGCGTTCAAATGCATTCAAAAACCTGAGCTCCAACCAAAACAGAGTATCATCCACCCCTTAGTTTCCACTTTACTTTTTTGTTCGTATTTCATATTTGTTCAGTTCTGACAGATGAGTTTTATTTTTATCTATACGCATTGTCTTGCTCCCAAAGTCACTGAAGTCATTAAAGTCAGACCTGGGATGTCTGCTGCCTTTACTGACACATTAGAATTTAAACAGGAGAATCCTAGAATTAAAAACCTGAGTTCTCACAGCTTGAGCTAAATCAGCAAAATCTCTCTTCTGCTCATAATTATCCATCATGCAGCTAGCCCCAGAAGAATCTCGACTGGACTGTATTTAAATGGCATTATGAATTCAAAAGATGAATTCTTCAATTCTCGTGGCACATGCCAAGTACAAATGTTCTGCTTCAAAATGTGACCAAAGACCCATTGCGTATATCAGATTATTCACAGCATGTTGCTTCTATGAAATGCAGAATTTCCAAGGAATATAAGAAAATTAATTCTACTCTGCGTTATTCAACTTTCTTTGTATCTGAATGTAGCACTGCAACAAAATCGACCTATCAGCTTAGTGCTTAAGGTTCTGGTTGCTATTGCCTGACCGTTTCAGAGTGAAGCACTGTATCAGTTTCTTAGCTTAAAATAGCTTTATTTTGCTGAATTTATCTCATAGAGACAGGTTAATAAATTGCAGCATTCATAATTTGATACATTTTTGGCTCTGTTTCAGTTTACAAACTGTCCATTAACAGACCTTGAAATCTGTGAACAAATACATTATCTACCATTATAAGCAAGTTTCTCAGATGAGTAATTTTTGATCTTCAGATTGCTCAGGCAGTTGCTTAGAAACATTTGTCTGTATTAGTTACACAAGTCATGTGGTATTATTTTTCTTTCCAGATTGGATGGCTTCTGTGAATAAGCAACAGAGCATGAAATGCAAATTTCATGATATAAAATTCAAAACTTGCTTTTAGCAAGGATTTGATTTATTACATTTACAGCACAAGATGAAAACAAAAAGGTTATCTCTGTAATCTGAATGACTTGACAGGGTAAGTAATGCCTGTGCCACTTGGAGAACTAGTGGCATAAATTGCAAAATCAAACAACAACAACAACAACAAAAAAAAAAAAAAAAAAAAAAAGGAATTGCATGGAATCAGTGGAGACTGTGGCCTAGGGAGCTTATTTGGCTGAAAAGATCATTCACAGAAACATGAAGATGATAAATAAGATGGAAGTTTGGAATAATCTTGCTACAGAATGAAATGGAACCTGTGCAATAATTCATTTTACTAGTTATCTAGACAGAAATTATGGGTTTCTTTTCTACTGATAAGTACTTTGCAGGGATTAGTACTTTCTTAGATTAATGCATAGGTAGTTAGGTCAGAAAAAAAATCATAGAGATTCAAGTAAATTATTATTTGCCTTTTTCAGAGTTTTGAGCAAGCAAAGAAAGAGAAGCAAGTAGTCTTGTTGATATTGATAGTAACAACCATGTCTCATTCAATAATTTTGAAGAAGTATTCACTAGTATTTCATTGTAGATTATATAGAAATACAGTAGAATCTTTTTTCTGCTGATGCTATCAGTATGAGAAACACTGAAACGCACACCTTTTTGCTTCTTTTGAATTTGTAAAAGAATGACTTGAATTTGCCTAAGTGTTTCTCAACTGACAGTAGTGATCTTTCTTCTCTATTGGATGCAATAATTTATAGCAGCAAAATCATTGGCTCAAAATTAAACATAGAATTTTACTAGCAGAGGGTACTTTCAGTTGAAGAGAACCAAATATGGTAAAACTATGTTGCTGAGCATGCTCTCAGACTATGATCCAGGCTACTTCTACAAACTGTAAAGCCTACATTCAAAATATAGCCAAAGTCATGACGACCAAACCAAACAAACCCTGAAGGAGGAAATACTGTTAAAACAATGGAGAGAAACTTAAAAAACAAAACAAAACAAAACACAGTACTTTTTTTCCCCCCAGTAAATATTTAAATCCAGGCTGCAAGGACTGATCAACAATAAAACCATTTGCAAAGACGAAAATATATCTGACTTTTTGCTGAATTGTAATGTCACATTGGAATATAAAGGTATTGGGTCTGATTTTCAGTGACACTTGTGATAGCCAACAGAGATGCATCTCATCCCACTACTAATTAGGTAAAGTCTCTAACTTCCCTGGTACTCCCTTTTCAAGTCAGCAGCAATGCTAGAAACTAGTGCCAGTGGGTCCCAAATGACAGCAAGTGTGCCTAGCAGCTGAAGCCTGACTTCAGTGCAAAATATTTGTGCCACCTATGATTTAAAACAGGCTTAGTTTTCGGTGGACTATGACTAACCCATGATTAAGATAAAATCCTTCTGCTAGCAGAAACAGCATTGAGCGAATGTGAAATATGTATGCACAGTCCTTGCTTACTGTTTAACAGCCTATCTCATAAATCCTAGTAAAGGCATTCCACAAAACCAACCAGAAGTAGTGTCACACTCTGAGTACTTCTTTCAATATTCAGTTAAATGCCAAAGTGTTATGAATGAAGTATTAAAACACTGAATATGAATTTGATTTTAAAAAAGGGTATAAATTTTTATTTTTTAGCAAAACCAAAGTCTTCAATAACCCCAAATTTCTTCACTGCATACTTTCAATGTTTGTATAAAAACTTACACATTTCTTAAATACCAAAGAAACACTTTTTTTCCTCCGTCTTTTCTCTATCGTGCATCTCAGTCAGATTGTGCTCATACACTTTAAATACTATGTAACTCCCTTCATAGCTGCATACAGAAACTTGGTTTAAGGAATATGAACTTATAAATTGCCAACCTTTGCCTTTTAAATAAGGCAGGAAAAAAAAAAACCACCAACATCCTGAGCTAAGATTAAAAGCTGCATTCATATTAAAGAATGGTGTCTTTTTACCATTGAAACTGAAGCTGTAGATTTTTCTGTGCTGATAAAGTACTACAGTGGGCAAAGAACTTTCTCATAATGAACACTGCTGTAAAACAATTTATCTACAAGAAAGGAAACAAGTTTGCATAATCCATTTATGGTTGATTCAGCTTTAGAGGAATTTGTTATATAAATATATCTTGCCCCGGGGATTTTTTTTGCCAAAATAACTAATGAAAGTGTTTGAGCAACTTAACACTGATAATTAATAGGATTTTGCAGTATCGCAATGGACAACGACATCTTCCCGTGTACATTAACCATTTCACAAGTGAAAAAAAAAAAAACTTATAGACTCCAAGAGCCAATACATCAGAAAGTGGAAAATGAGTTAACTTAGCACTTGCAAAAATGTTAAGTAGGTGACGTGTTTTAAATGATCATCAAAAGGTTTTTTATAGTACTTTCTAAAAAAAACATTCCATAGCTCAGTAATTATCACTTTAAAAATCTTAATTAATAGTTCATCAATTGTTCAACTGACATTTCTAATATTCTGCTATCATGCTGGAATGTTTCACTAAACATAATCAAGAACCATTATGTTGTTATATACTTAGCTAGCAATCACAAGTTATGTTTTAAGTTTAGGTGTCAATACTAAATCATCAAGAAGGATTACCACAGGTAAGTCTCTCACAATCTCATCAATAATGCCTTGCCAACTACAATTCTGTAGAGACTTAAAATTTACAGTGAACCTTACCTGATTTTGTGGTCACATAATTATTTTTATTATGCTTTGTGGCAATGTTGGCTGCCAGAAAAGGTTGTCCTAAAATCCCAGTGTGACAAAAATCAATTTTCAGATGCAAATGAGGGTGCCATAGGTGACATTTTTCATACCCAATAAATTGCCTGTCTGTGGCTTTGAACTAATGGACACATAAACAAGAGAGACTGGTGCCAAGGTATTGCATTATAATCTTAGCAAAGTTTTATGACACTCAGCTACAAGCTGCAAAGAGAAACTAAAACAGAGGGAGGGGGCATGAACAATTTGAGGAAACCTTTAAGAACAGATATAGCTATTTTTTTTCTTTTTTTTACATTCTTTTCTTTTATTTTTTTCTGTGCTCCAATCTCTGATCTATCTACTTCCCCCCCCCCTTTTTTTTTGTTAATTTCAGTGCTCTTCATGACCCCTTCTGTCTGCCACTTCTACCTCGTTATTATTCTCCACCTCTCCTCTTTGTCCCTTAAATGTCTTCCCAGTTTCTCTCCTAGAAAATTTATACAAACAGGATTCCTTCCTGTTAGTATTTTTTAATTCTAGCAACATGGTTTCCATTTATTTCCACCTCCTTGAGGTGATAGGCATTCCCTGGCAGTGAAATTATTCAAAGCCACCTCTCTGTAGCTGACTCTGCAAAACCAGTGTGAAGAGCCACTAAGGAAGACCTCAAAACTTTGGCATGTACTTCCAAAGCAAGATGTCCAGAGGACAGCATGGAAACACAATTTATCAATGCTATTAGGAATCTTTACAGCAGTTAAGTACAGGGAAGACCTCAGATTAAAGCTGCTGATCTGAACATCTGGGTAATGAAGCAGAACTAGCAGGCAGGCATCTCGGTGATGTCTCACCAACATCTCAAGGAGCCATGTCCCTCCTCAGGCCCTGGGTCCACATAATACTTCAGTTGAAGTCTGCAATGTCAGACTGCTTTGTTTACTACACAGATACAGGGATTTCAAACAGATCACTCTCAGACAGGTCTCTCTTCTTTTTTTTCCCCTTGCTTTTTCTCTGAATCACAAGCACTTCAAATTTTTTATTAAATAATGAAGGGATATAGATTAGTTCTGAGTTACTAAATCTGTGCACTTACACCACAACTACATTTAAACTCCCTGAGAAAATACGAGAAATATACTGGAAATAGCATTACCTTTAAAAACAACAAAGATTTTAAGTGACCCCACTGCTCATGTCAGATATGGCTACACTTCAAAAACATGAGGAGGTCTGCATTTGCACAAAACAAATAGCGGGGTTTTTATAGGCTTGCCTGAAGCTTATCTTGAATAACCACAAACTTCTCGAGCCTGTAAATTTAGGTTAGAAGTCCTGAGAGATATTTACACTTGTAATACAAACATGATAAAAACAATATTTTTATGCTATGTTGATAGTATTGTTTCCAACTATAGCTAAAATGAAAGATATGATTACATAATAGCTTTTCAAACCCCTTCAAAAGATTTAAGTAAAGTTCAAATCTTAAGCTTTTGAAACTTTAATCTTGACATAAAGATCAATCTTTTTGTTATTTCACCTTTTTCTCACGTTAGGAAAATATGAACAGTACTAAAATGACAAAGAAATGAATCCTGCATCAGACTTATCCCCATGCATATCCAGTTGCAAGACTGGGATAATAATTTGGGAAAAAAAAATTTAAAACACACCCTTTTCAACCTTTCATCTTGGCATCCTCAATAAATAATAGAATCGCTGCTGGTGCTCCTTAGTTGTGTTTTGAGGTAGGAGGGAGAAAAAGGTATTTTCTTCTGCTGCACAGCTAGCTCCCTCCTGAAAAATCAGAGCTCGCTCTAAAGTCAGTAAACCTTGACTTTGCCTGTCAGCATCATCAGCACGACAGGGAAGCAGAATAGGCTTCTAATACTGTGCAGGCATAACTTTGAAAATACAGTTTTAAACTTCTGTTTATGCCACTTGTCTGGTTGGCCAAATACTACTAGTGTATTCCTCAGAGGCAACAGTTTATTCCCATTGCCAGAGCAACGCCTGGCAAGGCGTGCACATGGAATTCAGGGCAGTGTGCCACAACCATCTCCACCCTGTTTTTCTGAAAAGAGAAATCATGATGGAAAGTATGAAACATACTGTTCCCTGCCTTTTAAGGTTACCACAGAAGTTTACTTCGCAAGCTAGCTGATACATACAGCTTTTCTTTCTTCCATCACTCCATTTCTGCATGGTCTTGTAACCCATGCAAACATTTGGAAAGCAAGTCTTTAATTCCAAAAGCCCACAAGTTACTTTGGTGGCCAAATTCCCTGATCGGATTAACTATCTGTATCACTGCTGGTAATCTACACCACAGAAGAGTACCATGGTCTGTTCATCCTCTACAAGCATAGCAAGTACTACAGGCTTGCACACACTATAGATTGGCATGGGTTAATGTAGAGCTCAATTTTACTCTGTTTTACAGTTCTTCCTTTCTGGAAGCAGCTTCAAATTGTATGGACAAAAAAACCTACCCGTAAGACTAAGAACGAGACCCTAGGATTTTCAGCTTTTTCTGATGCTGAACTGGATTTGACCAGATCAGAACTCCCAGCAGCAGAAGATACCAGCCAAAAGATCAATTGCAACAGATTCACCAGTTTATCTGTCTTAAACAGCAAAACAGAAATTGGAATTATATATATATAAATATATATATAAAAATAAAAATAACCCATCCAAAACACAAAGGAAAAACTTCCCAGATGCCAGATATATTCATTGACAGTATACCAGGACCAAAAGATTAACAAACAACTTTAGTGAAAAATTTGCTGAGAGGTAGTTCTACAGTTCTGATCTCTGCTACTACTGTCTAAAGCTATTAATTTATACAAGAAGTTAATTTAAAAATAGAAGATATAATGCAGCATAGTTTTATGAACCCTTACTAAATGTAGAGCCCTAGGGCTCAGTGTACTTTCATTTTAAGTAATTGTATGCCACATGTAAATATTAAAGACTTAAATATACTGGGATAAATGAATTTAGACTTGCTAAAAGGTTTCTATAAATAGCCCGATATTATGTCACTTCTCCAGATAGTCTGCTTTGTTGACAGTTATTATAAGAACAGAGCATTCCGGTTTCCCTGTAGTGAACATGAAACAGTCACCTAAGGAAAACCTTTCATAATTAGAACAAGGCAGGTACTAAACCTATCCCTTGGCTTATCTATGTATTTGTAGCTGGAGTTCATTAACTTGTCAGCATTGATTCCTTTCGAATAGGAAAGCGAAATGAAAAAATGACATGCAAATCAGTATCAACTGTTAAGTCACGTTCTCATTTAGCACAGCGTCAGTTATGAAATATTGAGAATTAAAAAGAAACTTTCTGGTGGAAAAACATGCTTAGTATGCCATTTTTTTAACAACAGAATTACTACAGTGAATTAAGCTAGTTGTCCCATGATGAAAGTTAGAGCATGTTAGAAGTTAAAGAAAATCTTCTAAACCCTATTTTTATTTTCAGGTATTTTTAAAAATTATAGTAAGCTTAATAACTGCAAAAAGCATTTAAGAATATATAATTCATGCTCCTTAGGTGGCACAAAAGCTGTGTGGCACATCCATATCTATCTAGAGACATCTTCTAAAAGGACTTCCCCATAACTCAGCATTGCACAAGTCCACAGACATCATTTTGGAAAATACATTTCACACATGTGAATCGCACTATTATCAGAAAGGACTACAAATTATTCTTCATGGACATGTGAAATGATAATAATGGAGTGTCAAAGGCCAGAGGAAATTTGTTGGAGATGAGCAGAAGGTAAAGACAAAGATTTGTTTGTATATCCTGATAGATGCTGAATTGCTTATTACCTTTCTAGAGAGAAACAGTCAAAGTCAGCAAGCTCTACCTAGTAAACTGCAGGCCACATCAAGACCTCCAAGACGCCACTGCGCGTGCCCCCTGAAGTTGAACTCAGTTGTAACCCACCAAGCAGACGACTTGGAATAGAGTTAAATCAAACAACCAAGCGTAACAGTCTTAATTTCAAAATTGCTAGGTCTCCACCAGCAAAAGGTAAAACGTCCCTATTACCCTGTATCTGAATACCTTACCTTTAGTATACTTATCAAGCATCTCCATTTTATACACAGAAATCTGAGGCGGAGAGGTATTAAAGCGAAGATTGTCAGCATTATAATACTTTGTCCTTTTGTCCAGCCTCTGTTTTGTCTGGAAGCTCTTTAGGCGGATACTGTCTTTTCTATATGTATGAACAAGGTCTCAAAAGCCACAATCTTTGTCAGTGCTTCTATACTACTACAGTAAAATGAAGGAGAAATAACGCAAATGCAGAATGTTTTTGCTCTCCCCCTTGATTCTCCTAAACACATACCCTTACACTGGAAACCAGTCTTACCTTCCTATTGTCTAGAGTCAAGATTAAGTTCTCTCACCTTATTTTCTTATTTTATAGTTTTAAAGACCGAATCTCAATCAAATCACTTATCTAATTCACAATTGTTCTGAAACACATTTTCAATTAATAAAATGATCCTAAATACAGCCTAATGCACTGAGTGCCAACTAAAAGAAAAGACACGATAATTACCAGCAGTGACAAGGAATTGGGAAAGCCATTAAACAAACCCAAAACTTCTCCCCCCGCCAACCCTCTAACTATCCCATATTTTTGTACCACTAGAAGATACAGTAATTATGTCCCTCAAGTAAATTAGCTACTTTTCTGTTTAGTGGACAAATATTAAAGGAACTCTTTCCCTTTTATACTTCTAACATATTTCCCATATTTTTCCTCTAATTGAATTAAATATGACATGTTAAAGCAGAAAACAGTCCATTTGGGACACAGATGATTGAACTTTTCTGGCAGATGTTAAATTTATTAAACATAGGACTGAACAGAATCTGCCTTATGGTATTTACAAATTTGAGATATAATTTTAAAGTAATTATAGTCAATACACAAAATCTGGGATTAAAAGCCACTGCATAAGTGTGAAACTTCTGAGATCCTCTAAAGAGCTACTTGATCAAAAAAGCATTAATTCTGCAGTGATTCAGCTGAAGACACAAACGACATTAAAAATAACTGAAGAATTTTTTTTTTCCCTGTTTTACAGACACAAAGTATAATTGGGATACTGCAACTGCCCACTAACATTATGCACAATTAATATTATATATATCAACTTGATGCTAATAGTATCCAATAGAAAAGACTATACCATATGATAGTCTCACTAATACATTCAGTTTTCCTGGCAATTAAACAACATGGAAGCACTAACAATTAACATCAAGGTCACCCTCAAATAAATTTTTATTTGGACACTCCTCACAGCAGATTTATGAGTAGATTCAAAGCTCATTAAAGTGAGTGGAACGACTCCTGTTGACTTAATGGAGATTGTATTTGGTGTACTGCTTTCTGTGTTTTCCTATGACAGATTAATTACACGGTTTTCTGAATAATCATGCCTAAAATCAACCCTGTAACTTAAAGCTTCAAGCCTTCCCTCACATATACATGTAACTGTCAGCAATGAGTTTGAGTGTTATAGATATGAGCCAAATTCAGAGCCAAATCTTCCCCAACTTTGACTTTTAATCTTTAAACTGAAGTCTTAACATCCCCTCCCCTTAATTCCTCCTTAATTCCTGATTTGAGGGTCAATATAAAGCATGACATGCTATTCTGACTTTAATGACCACATCAGCTTCAAAAGGATGGCTGTTGGGAGTTGGGGGGAAAGAGAGCAAGCCACATAAGGACAACAAAATACAGCAGCACAGAGAAAATAAAGTTGTCTGCAGATAAAGTCAGAAAGATACTTAACCTGCCCTGCACAGCTACATAAGCGATAAGGACACACAATTTGTACTATCCATAGCTCTTTTGACGTAGATGGGAGAAATCTTTCCCCTACACTAATTCGCATGGCAATAGAATAACCAAAAAGGACAAGAAATGGGTAGAACTTTGCATCATAGTAAGTTGATCACACAGAAGAGTTGACAATTTTTCCCTTGACCTGCTACTGAAACAATTCACCTCTGTTGAATACCAGAAGAGGGGCAAACAAATAAAAATTGCTCAGGATCAGATTGCAGGCATTATTGAAACAGAGTGGATGGAACAACCAATTGTATTAATTTTAAGATTATGATTTTAATTAAGTAGCAGGAATATGACTTTTTTGAAAAAATGTCACATATTGTTCCTCTTTTTTATTGAAGAAACCCAACCTATACATATTCCTATATTTTCTCAACATAAAACTACAAGGCATGCATTGAAAAGAACACATTTGAAAGTCTCTCTTGCAAGATATCCCACACTAAATATATTAGTAATGTTTCTACAGACATAGCTGGATATTAAATACATGTGAACAGTTCCAATGAACCTCTCAGTATGGAGGTTCAGTTTTAGATATAATTAACGACAGTAAATGAATGAGTCTATAACTGATGACTGTTGACTGAGCCAATACCAAAACAAATAACGAAATCCCCATTTCCTAAATCAGGAATTCAGTCTAAGTGTTTTTATTTCTAGTGGGCAATTCTGCTGCAAAGGGCTGGTAGGATTAACGCATACTAAATCAAATACAGACCACTAGTGTAATAATCACCTTAATCTAAGGCACGAGTTTATGGTTTGCAGCAAGAACAGCAATAAGAACAGAAGATCTAGTCTGAATATTCTTGTTGCCAGATGCTGCCATGCTGGAGCACAATGACTGAGTACACCTGGTCCTGCCAGGCGTTTTGTCTACCAACATATTCTTTCAGCAGTCATGAATTTCCTATCAAACAGAAGTGGCTGACTTTTTATTTCATCTTCAGGGAAAAGAAAAAAAAGTCACAGGTATGAAAATATTCTTCCTGTGCAGAGAAGAAACTGCAAAGTGTAGTATTTGTCAGCCAATCAGGAATTTTGAATTTACTGCAATTCTTGTTTCTGAGTTCAACAATATCCAAATCAAAATGATGTGCCTCGTGAGAGCACTCAAGTGCCCTATTTCATAGGGGCTGACATGCTATTTTATCACCACACTGCTGTGCTTGAAGGAAACCCTCTGCATTTTGATATAGCTTTTTAAACAATTAGTAGTGCAAACATGAACAGCTTTCTTACTAGCATTTTTGACCTCCCCAAAAATGAAAAGTCAGGTGATACTAATGTGTGCTAATGTCAGTGCATGTATAAAGTTTTCAACACCTCCTATGATAGTCCAGTACTTCACAGGATCATACCCTTGAAATCCCTGTACAAAAAATTTCTGTGGCAATATCTGAGCATGAAAGTTTGGTACAGTCTTCCAGATTTTAAAACACTTGTACTGTCACCTTTCTTCCAGGTGATTAAAGAATAAATCTTTTTACAGTATTGAACACTGCTATGCTGTATAAAAAGCCACAGAGGGGAAAAAAAAAAAAAAAAAACCCACAAACATTCAACATATTAACATACAGCATCAAATGGGATCTAGAAGAATCTAAAAAAAAAAACAAATTGGATTTTCTTTTTTTTTTTAATAGCTTGTAGATTATCATCAAGTCTGCAAAGCATCTAAATCTTCATCTGATGGATATATTTTGCATGCTTGTTCTAGTAACTCTGAAAAGACATTGGGCATCAGGAGGATATGAAAATGCTTAACTCTGTGTTGTTTCTTATTAGCAAAGTTCTTAAAGTTCCAGAAAATCTTGTCATTTATACTCATACGATATGCTTTGTCTGAAGACAAAGTTCACAAACACACAAAAAACAAAGACTCCAAATTTCCGTTTGTGAATACACAGGTCACGTCACAACATGTTTGACAGAGGCCATTTAAACAAACAAACAAAAAAACCCCACTACAATTCATCCATACTGCCTTGACATTAAATGTAGAACAGGCTGCTTGGCTACATAAAATATTCAGTAGTTCTCCAGTGTGATTATTACCATTATAGAGAGAAATGTACTTTAAATAAAGTTAAGCATTTAACCCATTTCTGATTGATGATGCAAAAAAGGACCCTCTTAAGCAGTAGAAGCTACAGTATTGTACTAAGATCATACAATTTAGTCCACAAGAAGGCTGGTACACCAAGAGCTAGATCCAGCTCTCATTTTAAAAGGATTATAGTCTATTCCTTATCTTAAAAAGCTGCATATACTAGACCCATGATTCATTTATCTCAAAACCACATGGTAATTCTAGAGATAGCAAAGAAATGAAAGACAAAAGTATTTAAAGATAATTTCCTGCTGAGTTCAAATATATGCCAAATGGTTCAACAAGTATTGAACACCATCAACCACAAGGGTGTTTGCTGACTTGCAGGTAAGTAAAGTGTATCTGTTCATAGTAGTTTGAACAGTTGCTGACTAAATGACTTTGTGTTGCTAGAACTTGAATCAAACCAATTACCAGAACAATTACTAAAAAGATTTTAATAAATCTATTCTTACTCACCAGGAAACTTTTTGTTTACTGCTACACACCAAACTGCAGTCATAGTGAGGTTGTTAAGAAACTAGATGCAAAATTCAGTCTCTCCTTTCCTACTAGTACATCTGTTTGCCAGTTACCTTAAACAAGCTTCTATCTTTTCCATGGTAATGAAGGACACTGAGGAATTTTAGTGGTGCCAAAACTATTAGCAGCAGCTAATTACCGTACATAGCAGGACTACTGGCCAGTTCAAATCGACCTGCTGCCCCTCCACTCTCTTCCTGTGTAATCACTACCTCTAGGTGCCCTCTCAGTAAAAGGGGGAGATAGATAACCAACTAGTAAAACTATTTTTTCTAAGATGGATCAACTGCTTAATGCAAAGGTTATTCAGTTTGATTTGGTGTTGAAATAAGTAGTGAGGAGCTGGATGATTAATAACTCCAACATGACTGTAAATGTTAGCAGAGTTGTTTATTATGGAGATACCAAATTATATTAAGCTTTAACTCTGTCATTCTTATGCTGAATATTTCTTCAACTTGCCTATTTCCTCTAGGTACTTAAGAAAACTAGCTGTAAAATAAGACGCAAAGGAATGTTCTTAAAAGCAACAGAATTGGTATGATCAACAAATAAGGAATTTTAGGTCCAGAAGGAGCCATCTGTCCTTGCAGTGGCAGAATCAATTCTTGGGGGAGGACAAATGTAGATTTTTATCCTGTGATGCTCCATTAAATGCTTAAGATGTGTGCTGAGATAGGTGTTACTGTAATAACCATAATAAATGTTCCTTCAGGTTTGTGAAAACCAGCATGGAACTATTGGGGCAATCATTAGGGATGATTATTGATGTCTCTGATGGAGAGAAATGACTAAACTCTTACTCAGGAAATCATCTTTTCATGTGAATAATTTCTCCTATTACAGCTCTCTCTCAAATCCACCCTGTTTCTGGAAGCTGATGGAAAAAGCTTATAGTGGGAAAACATGAGCAATATTTTGTGTTTCTGACACAAAAAAGAACCTTGAGTTTAGTTCTGAACACAACTTAGTTTGCTCTCCTCCTGGAATTGTTTCTGTTCCTTAATAAATCTGAGGTATCGCTGGTGAAACCGTGGTAGTTGTCATACACCGACTGCACCATTCCTGCATGCCAGATGAGAGAACAACCATGGAATTTTTATTCTGTACTAGAAGTCTCACAGGTTCTTCTGGTTTCTGTAACATCTCTTGTTCATTATGGATTTGAGGACATTAAGGATGTCATGGCAATTTTAATATCATATAGAAATCACCAAGTCTTTTTCCCAACTGCCTTATTTAAAAAAATCACTTCATTCCTATCCTGATGTGAAAAAGTATTATGAAATAAATATCAACAATAAAGATATCTATGCAAATACCTCTTTTTACAGATGTGTATATATATAGACATGCACACACATATATTCTTTCTCTGTGTACTTAATAGTTACACTTTAAGGATCTTACAGGATGAAAGCCACTTTATAAATGAAAGATATTACATATCCTAAGAGACATCTACTTATCCTTTATGATCTTGCTTAATGTTCTACTAAATCATGCTTAGCCTGTTGCGTTCCCACTTATATCCTCATTTACTACAATGAATTTTAAATTTAAACCTTTTCCAAATGGTTCTTTTAAATGTCCCCCACACCTCTGGCACAAATTTCCTCACAACTTCATCAGACTCCAGAGATTAACACATAGGATTAGCATAGTTTTCTCTGTGTCAGAATACTTCTAGGCTGGACTCAGAACAATAACAATTTAAAAAAAAATTATATGTCAGTGCATGATGGTTTATCACTCATCCGCAAAATTTAGTGGATTTTTTTTTTTAATGGATAAAGGACAGTCAGCATCCCAGATCATAAAAAGAAGCTAATTCAATTCAAAATGTCTTCACACAACTCATCTACCATTCAAACTCTCATAAAAATATTTTAGGGGCAAGAGGTAAATAGGTATTTTCTTGGCACTCTGTGCCAGGGTGAATTTTAGTTCAGATAAAAGACTTCAGCAATCTTTGAATAATCTCTCTCACAAAGATTTATGGAAGCTTTGCCATTAAGTTTTATGGATGAAGGATAAGACCTAAGTGTGTTTTAAAAGAAAATAGAATAAAATTGGTTGCATTCCAGAACTGCATTTGGTTCTAAGCTTCCACAAAAACCTTAAGTTTGCACCAGAAGCACACCAAACAATAATGAAAGTGTCCTGTGGATGATACCTGTTACTGCAGGGAAAACTGAGAAGTCTAAATGCAGTTCAGGGCTTGAAGGAATTATGATTTTTATATGTTTTCTAAAAAAATGTGTTCATTTAGAGTATTTTTGCCTGTCATTTTTCATTAGTCTGTTAATAATTTGGAATAAGTAACGAGGTTTGTTTTGCATTTGTTTCAAAAATCACCTCATTTCACCTTTGAATCACTGTTAAATGTATTCTATACTTGTCTTAGCTCTGCTTGCTACCAAAAAGCACAAAGTCCCTTTTCCTGGATAAATACATCCCTAGCTCACATAAAATCTGAATGTAGATTACTCATAGAGAAAAGCACTGAACATTCATGGAAGCTAACACCTTCTTGTTTCACAGTCAATTATTCATGTTTCCAGTCTATAAGACCATTTTTCTCTCCTTAAATAACCAAGTACTTCTCATTTACATGCTGAAGTTGTGCACTGAGGGAAATAGAAGAAAAGCTAGCCCACACGTTTGATCTAAGCATTTTTACATACAGTGAATAAACTTACAAGACACACTTTGCCCAAAAAAGGAACATTAAATTAATGAAAACCACCAGTGGCTCATGTTCTTTATAGTATTTACTCTGGTATTCAACACAATATGTAATTGTTGCTATGGCAACTGCCACATCTCTTGGCACCATAATAATTCCTAGATAAATGGATCTTTGTCAGAGCAAACTCCAAAGCCAGTGTATATGAAACCTGCATTTCTTTGGTGGTGGGAATCTGCAGAGTTAAGTTGGAAGTATAAATTCAGTCCAGGCCTGAGGGAAAGCACAAGCCTATCAATAGAGGTGAGGCTCTGCTGCAGAGCTGAGTAAAAGCAGGGAGCATGGCTATATGTGAAAAATCATAACCGCTGTGTACTGCCATGGGACTTGCAGGGTCACTCAGAAACAGTCCAGCAAAGAGGTACGGGAGTCACGTCCGTACGGCACTGTCAGACAAAACTCCTGCTTCGAGGGTTTGATCTAAAGTCTGCTAGAATCTGATTATTTCAGCAGGTTCTGGATCAGGCTGAAGGATAAAAAGGGAAAGTAGGTGACTGGAATTTCTATGGAAAATAGCTTATTTCAGTGGTTGAGGGGATTTCTTATTTAAAAGGAACTCTTTGTTGTTCCCCCAACAGCAAGTGGTCTGCACAGAGGATTTTTATAAAAATATAGCCAAAAAGGCAGCTAAATGATACTACAGAATGACCCATTGATGAGAACAAGCTCTTGCTTTCATTGACATTAATTAAGATGTATTCTGTGAAACCTGCAATGTAGCATTGCAGATTTCAAAAAAAAAAAAAAAAAAAAAAAAATTGCATCCTTTCACTGGTGATTAAAGCAGGAAAAAGTAACTTACCAAAATATCGTCAACATACAGGTATTAAGTTCTAAAATGACTTATACCTCAGCTTTTTATGCATGAATTCCAAGTCAATAGGTGTTTGCAGTTTGATAACGAACACAAGTAAAAGAAGTAATAACAACTTAATCATTTAACAGCTAGTAGAACATTACTATGTTAAGCTTTCTGCCAAACTAAATGCAAAAGTGAAAAGATGAATTTTCTTTTGTTTCCTCTTTAAGAAAACGCATCTTTATATGCCTGAAGAACATCTTCATATCCAAAGGCAAAATATCTCCACAGCTTTTCTGAAAATGGTATTCTATAAACTGTTTTGATCAGTGTAATAACTCAGAAGCATATCGTACATATTGATGTACCTCTGTGACTTACTCTATTTTGTGCCTTAAAATCAAATGCAAAACATGGCATTTTATTTATGCAGTGCATTACTTTCTGCAGCAACTGCTATATGCAAAATCTAATAATATGAAACTCTTCTAGCCTGTTTGTCAATATCTCATACGAGAGTCCAACTTCATACTTTTGCACAGTCATTCTCAGCCTATTTGGAACTCTATTCTAAACTGAAAAAATGCTAATATACGTTAATGGGAACGATTGCTTGCTATATCAGAGAGACTGGTTCTTGATCTTATTTTCCAAATATATTATTGAACTGCCAGATGACTAAACTCAACTATTCACTTCCTTGCGTGAATATTTTTTCTGTGAGAGAATCCTGATTCATAGTAAGATTATTGATCCTTTATCATCTGTTTTAAGGCAGAAAGCCATACATATGGGATTTAAGGCTCAAGGCACTTTTTATCTCATATCAATAAAATTTGCAATCTCTATCCTGCAGGGATAAAGTAGAGAGTAAGACACAAACAAGGAATGCTAACATTTAAATCCAAGGAGCTTAGTTTCATTATTTCTGTTTGATACTTTAGGAAACAGAGGCACATACGTAAAGCAACTTGCACAAACACATACGTCCAGGCAGTGACTTAGTAGGAAACAGAATTCAGGTCTGCAAGGCAGCTGGGGAAGTTTTCGGCCAGGATGCCTGTCCTGTCCCCGCTATAATAAACACAGCAGGGTACCGATATTGGGAAAAGCAATGGTTTGACAAAGGGTAAAGTAGAAGCAGCATATCTGACTAGCCCTCTAGCTGTTACAAAGGGGACCGGACAGAGTAGCAGGACTAGAGCAACTTCATTTCCTTCAATCTGAGCTACTGCTGGAAATTATTTTAAACTTTCATTGTCTACAACATGCTGTCTCAGGGTGTGCTCCTCCCTCTTATCTCTTCTTTTCTTTCTCTTATTCCTTTTCCATCTAGTGCCTGAAAAGTGTCCTGAGGGTTTGACAATTTTATATTTAATCATTTCATCCTCCTGTACAGAAGACTGCTGAGCACCATACAGTGAAGTTACCACCAGCCTGGAATTTCTGAATATCTGCCTGCCCTCTTATCTGCTTTGGTGCCAGACTCTTGATATCTCACTCCCCCCGCCCCATGTCTGTGATGCTGTTAACAATTAAAAGTTCTAAATAACTCCCTTTGCTGGGAGGAGGGGTGCTGCGTTTTGCCAAAAAAAAAAAAAAAAAAGAAAAGAAAAAAAGAGAGAGAGAGAGAGAGGAAAAAAAGGGAGAGAAAGATTGTTTCCCAAGGTTTTCTTTTAGCTCCCAGTGTACTAAGAGTATATTCATTAAAACCAGCATTAGATTACAGAGGGGGAGAAGGACTAGCAGACAACCATTTTATTTAGGCTTGGAGGACACAGTTCAATTCCCAGCTTGCTGCCTTTTGCAACTTACAGTCTGTTATGAGACTCTACAAAAAATTGGCTATACCTTCTGCCTTCCACAAAACCACTCTTTAATAAATAAATAAATCCACTAATGTCTGGTCAAATGCTCAGAGCTGATGAAAATTCCAACTTTCAGTTGTCCTACTATTTCCATAAAACAAAGCAGGGACCAAGAATTGGACAAGACATGAATTAAAAAAAATAATTATTGCAACTCATCAGCTCGGTCAGTTTTTTCCCAGCTAGGGCTTGCGAGTGATTTATTTTTCCATCAGGAATCTGAACCTTAGCAATTCTATGAATTATTCAGAATGAACCCAAAGTTCATTGTGGGAATCCCGGGTAAATCAAAACATTTCCTTGTCTTTTTTTAATATCAGCAAGCACTCAAGTCCTGACTGTGTAAAAGGGTATTAAACGAACATCGGGCAAAGCAGAGCACAAGCACAGATGTGTGTGCCTCACCAGCACTACCCCATGGTCAATGCAAATGAACTTAATTTCTTTCCTTGAGTGCTCTGACTGCCTGAGGGTACAAGTGTGTACGCACATATAACTATTAAAAAGATGACACACAGTAATGTTACACCTTCCATAGGCCCATGGCAACTCTTCTGTGCACCCATATTCCACATGCCTCTCAAAAACGACAGTAGCTTTTTTGAGAATACTGCCCTCTGTCAAGGCAGACAGAAACCAATATATCTAGCAAAACCATAGGAGGAAAGGGGCACTAATAGCAGGTTGTAGAAAGCAATCTAACTGTAAATCTGATGGACAGATTTTTGCTCTCAATAGCAGGTATGCATCTCTGTAGGTATAGACATTCATGGGGTTTAGGGTATTTTGCAAAAACATCCAGACATCTGGAAAAGCAGCAGCGCTGTATCTGCTCTTCTGTCACCAGACCCTGCAAAAGATTCTGTGATCAGAGCGCAACAGCCAAGCTGGCTGATGAAGTTGAGGAACCATCCATCTTCTCATATTGTAGTCATGGCCACCCTTTGATAGAAAGCTGCAGGCTCTGCAGATCTAATAGGCTTCTGGCAGAAGATTATAAAAACATGCCCTTCAGACTCAGAAAGAAGAGTTAAATAGTAAGTGGTATTCTAACAGCCACTGACTATGCTATGGCCATGAAGTTAGTTTAAGTTAATCACGCAGGACTGATCAGTGAGGCCAGCTGGAATCTTCCCACCTCTTCAGCAGGAAAGAACCACACCCCTCCACCACTAGAATACCAAAAGCTTTTCTGCACACTCCAGATTGCACCTCTAAATATTTTCAATATTCATCTAAAGAATGATTGGTAGCAATCAGAAAGTTTTAGGAATTATGCTATCTCTTCCTAGGCTCAGACTGCCAGTCAGCACATTAGAGATCATCGTTGTCAGTCATTTCCAAACATGTTGGGAATCTGCAATTAGAAACGTTAACAATGGGATTTCACAGATGTAGGTTACATGCTTTCAGAAAAGAAACGGCAGTTGCTGGCAGTGGGGAAATACTTAAGAACTACTTATCCCCTAATTAAACAAGGTACTGTACTCTAAGTACTGAATGCTTCGCAGTGCTCTAGCATGTGCTCATCTTAACCCTACAGAATTATGCTGAATTACTAAGGCTCCATCTGAGCATTTCTTAGCCAAGACTCCTTGCATAAACAGATGGAGCCGTTCTGCTGTTTCCACGCTGACACATTTAGACTGCAAAAGTACAGGATTAAGTTCAAATTTATCATAAAATCACTTTAGATAGGACGCTGTAATCTTTATATCCTTCTCAAGTATGACAAACAGACAAGACTGTCTGCGTTGTGTTTAAAATAGGCAAACAATAGCTGAAACGGCTGGTAAAAAAATATTGATTTAACAGCTACAGAGTGCTGGCTGAGGCCAGAGTAGGACAGCCAGCCCCCCAAAGATCTTTATATTCCCTTGAAGAAGGGGATGATCCTCACTAGATGGATTTCCCAGGACACATTAATGCATCATGTAACTCCCAACAGCACTGCAGACACCAAGGATCACCATACTAAAAGGGTAATCTTCTAGTTATGAGCTGAATATCAAAATCCATAAAGAAGTGATGAATGCAGGTAGAGACGATGCAGTGATATTGCTTTGAGTCACCTATACGGGAAGACTGGCAAGTGGCAGAATATGCCAGATTTGGACTGGTTTTCTCTCTCTGAAGCAACACGAAGTGATTGGAACAGAATCCAGGAGTGGGGCCAAATTGGACTTGGCTTTTGAATATAGCCTGGTAATAGATTTCAACATTAGGCATCAATTAATATTGCTGGAACATTTTGAGGGGAGACTACCCAGAACCCAAGTAGGACATAAAGAGAAAAGGTCACCGACAAAGCTACATCATAGTCTGCACAAATACACATCTGTTAATTCCTACTCATGAGAGAAGATTTCCCCTGATTGTAACTTCCATAGAATATCTCCCCTCAAAGACATTGAAGGGCTGCTTCTCTCAGAAAACCAGAATAAAACTTCAGAATATGATTCTTAGAGAGTGAGATCTTTACACATAAACCAATCCCCTGAAGCTTAACTCCAGAGCTCCTGTCAGAGACGTCTCAAACGCCTCTGTGGTTTCAGAAACTTTTAACTGTAGAATGAGAATCCCCATTTTGAAACTACTCCTAAGATTTCAAAACCTGGAGTGAAAACAAAATCATTTGAACATTCTTGTGAATGCACAAGAAGGAGCATGCCTTGCTAATTTGAGACACAAGACATCCAAGTGCCCAGCTCCCCCAAGTGTAGCTTTCCAACTCTGAATTTGGCAGTGCATGGTCCTAAATCCACATCTCCACCACGTAAGAGACTCTCTTGAGTATGACGTTGTTAAAATTTAACTTTGTGAAAAAACAGCATATTTAAATAACATTAAATTCCTTTTAAGTGTTTTGATCGGCTCTCTGCAGTTACACATTCTGGTAATTCCTCTCCTGCTGGCAATCCATATTCACATCACGCGCTGGTTAAAGTGCGGATCAAAACCTTTCCTCAGCCATGGACTTTCAGAAGTTTGTTCAATCTTTCTCCTAAAGCTTTTTTTTTTTTTTTTTTTTTTTAAAGTGGAAGACTTAAGTTATACTAAGCTACTGTTGAAAATACAATGAGAATGCTAGCAGCCCAAAGTCTAAATATCAAAACAAGACAATAGATGAGTCATTTTTATCAAAACTTCTTTATACTTGAAATTATAGGTCTTTAAAGGTACCAGGCTTAATTGCCTAATAAGCCACTGTCTTGCCTGCCTCTCTCCTAAATGCCATGACACAGAAGTGAAGGCTATCTCACATTTCCTTTTGTTACTTTTATGGGTGTGAAGTGAACAACCAATTTGTGAAGCAATTTTCCCCCACAGTATGTGGTTAGTATTATTCAGAAATTATTCAGAAATTCAGAAGTGGAAAAGAAAGAACACTGTCCACTTCAGTGGACAGAGTGGAACAAAAATCACTAGTGTATAGAGACAGAATGTAAATATGTGTTGCTGTTTGTGTGCAGATGTTTATATAGTTTAACACATAGCAATATCAGATAAGCAGACCTATATGAAAATTTAAACTCCACAGCATAGAATTCCTTCGCACCTACTTAGACTTGGAATGAATGTGAAGGTTCTGTAAATTCCAAATTACACATTTAGACTATGATTTTCCATTTTCAGTTATGGCCAAACTGTGGTTATCTGGCATAACGTACGCCAGAACCACCAGTCAATTTTGATACCTGGGCTATTTCTTTTGAATCGATTCTTTATGAACGCTTAGCATTTACACCTGAAGATGTAATACATCTTTCAAAACCTGGAAAATTTGTATTTTAAGTTAAACTAAGTGCTAAAAAGTTACAGCAATATCTGAATCGAAGACTGATTTTCACCTCTGCTAACATTAAAACTGCTTACAGTCCTACATGGCACATGTAAGTATCTAGCAGCACCTTCTTGGCACTTTGTTCTAGTCTTCTGTATTTATCTTACCTTTAATGCACCATGTTTTTCATTTGCTCCAACAATCAAAATTTCTGCCATATCCTCAGCATGCTCAGACCGCGCGTGGACAAACAAGGCTCTGCCAGCTTCTGATATATTCTTTAGCGCAACTAAAGACCCGTCACGTTCCACCTTAAAGTCTGGGTTAGAAACTTCGAAGTTCAATTTGTTATTCCCCTTGCAGTCATCAAATTCCACTGGGGGGACAAAAAAAGAAAAAAGAAAAAACACAATTATAAGTATCCACTTTGGAAGATAGACTTCAAACATCTTTATGTTATTGGCTTGTCTACAGATCTCAGGAAGAAACGTCTCCCAATGTAAGGGGAAAAACTTTCAAAGAAGCTTTATATTTGTGTGACTAATTCATAGACAAATCTTAGGAACACACGCTTTCGGAAGGATGAGGAGATTTTGACCATACTAATTGGGGAGGTAGGAGATAAACAAAATACTTTGGACACAAACATTTTGTGATCACTCAAATCAAATGCACAAAATACACACATAGTTCTACAAATCAGGCAGTAGCAGTAAAGACCTTGTTATCTTCCTCATCGTAACCTGGGATCTCTAAAGGCTCTTCTGCTGACAAAGTGGTTTCAGATATCCAGTAAATCTTTATGCTTGGAATTCGTTGTTTACAGAATATTCAACCTCATAGACTACTTCAAAAGTGTTACATAACAGAAAAACCAAACTATAACATTTTTCTTACTACCTACCAGGATTGCGCTATAGTGCACAAGCTGCACTATCAGTATAGCTAAGGATTATGAGAACTTTTAATTAAACAGTAGCTGTCAATAATCCTGTTTCACTTTACATGAAAGATTTAAAATATTTAGGAAGGCTGACAAATAGAAAACTGTCTGTAAAGTACAAAGGTTTGAGACTTTGCCTCAAGTTCCTTCCCTGAGTCCAGTAGATAAGAAAGAACTTTGCACAAATACTGGGAAAAACACTAGTGATGTAACTACCAGCTATATGATTAAGAGGTCTTCACCACACACTTGTAATTGCTAAGTAAACTTTTCAAGTTTTGACATCTCTGAACAATATATTTGCATGTGAAGGGGTTTTTTTTGCAGACAACCTGTTCTATATTCCCTACCTGCTCCTTGAGCTGCTGTAGACTTTTCACTTATCTGTATGCTCTCGCTATTTTGATTCTATATTTCAGTTCTATTGGATCTTTAAAAACTGCATTACACTTTCAGAAATTAATACAGACAGGGATACAGACCACAGAAGATCAAAGAATGGAGTTTTACTGAAAATAAAGCACTTTGCATAATTGTTTAAATTCACATTATAGACTTCTTTTATTGGGTCATTTTTTTAAAAGGAAAAAAAAAAAAAAAAATCCCAAATTCTCTCACAACCTGGCCAATACCTAAGCTTTTCCTGACTATGTAATCTCTGTAACTGGTCTTAAAGCACAGACAATCTCATAGTGGATGGCCACAAAACAGTCCTGGGAAGTTACACAGAAATCCTCTTCATCAAATTTTGCATCTCTTTCCAGACATACCAACTTGAAGACAGGGCTGCCAGAGGACCTTATGGAGATCCTTCCTCTCTGGGCATTCACTGGGATTGTATCCCAAAGTAAAACCACCACAGGGAAAAAGAACTGTTGCTTGTTCCAGAATTAGAATACAGCTTCATTTTATGACAAATATTGATGAGAAAGTTTAAATTAATTAACCAAATGCAAAATTATCAAATGTCCAAACTTCAGAATAAAGCAAAGACTATGAGACATGGGACACTATTTGCCAAATCGACAGTGGTAGGTTGACCTTGGGCTGCATCCCGACACCCACCCAGCCACTCTCTCACTCCCCCACCTCAACACTACTGGGGGGGAAAATAAGATGAAAAAGCTCGTGGGTCAAGATAAAGACAGGGAGATCACTTACCGATTACTGTCACTAGCAAAGCAGATGTGACTGGGGGAAAATTAATTTAATTAATTGCCAATTAAAACAGATTTGGATGGTGAGAAAAAGACAAAATGAAAACCACGCCTTCCCTCCCTCCCGCTTTTCCCCAGGCTCAGCTTCACCCCTTCCTTCCCAACTCCTCCGCCTCCTCTCCCCGAGCGGCACGGCGGGATGGGAACGGGGTTACGGTCAGTACCTAACGGCTGCTCTCCGAGCTTCCTTCCTCCTCGCACTTTCCCCTGCTCCAGCGTGAGTCCTCTCCACGGGCTGCAGGTTCCTTCAGGACATCCCCCTGCTCCATGTGGGGTCCTCCAGGGGCCGCAGGGAATTGCCGCTGTGGCGCCTGCGGCCCTTCCTCCTCCTCCTCCGCCCCTGGGGTTCACACTGCTCTCTCACGCTTTTTTCCCCTCACCCCCAGGCAGAGTTTTGCCCCTTTCTTAAACGAGCTTCCACAGAGGCCCCACCAGCCTCGCTGACGAGCTCAGCTGTGCCCTGCGCTGAGGCAGCTGCGGAACCGCCCGGAACCGGCCGGAACCGGCTCTGGCCAGCGTGGGGCAGCCCCAGCTCTCCTCACAGAGCCCCTCCGGCCCCCGCTGCCAGCACCCGCACACCCTGCACATTGACAAGGGCATTAGGAGCCTGAGGTGGGATTTTAAAAGGATAAAGTTGTGATTCTGTGAATTTGTGCCTGACTATCCTCTCACCGAGACGAGTCCAAACTCTATAGTCACCAGAGTCTCTTGCATAAAAATTATCCCAGCACCTGTGGGATCTCCTTCTGCACAAGTTTTAGTCTTGCTTACATATTTTTAACTAAAAGCTGCTCCCGTTTCCTCTGTTTTACTTGAAGGCAAGTGAACTATCCTTGGATTCACACTGGGATAACAGACAAGAATTTCATCACCCCGTTTTCCATTTCTTTGAATTTTGCAGAGAGCAAGGGGGATTTATAAATAAAAAAAGAAACAAAAAGCTCTTCCCCTCAGATACTCCAATCCCTCCAGACGAACCTATCTCAGTCTGCCATGTCACAGACCCCTGCTTGCAAAGTCTTACACTGCAGTATAATCAGGAGGGAAAAACCACACAGAATTTGGGAGCAGTAGCAGTTTAAAACAATTTCGCGGTGCTCAGACTGTGCTGGTGTCCATGCTGCTCTCCAAGGCCAGGAACCGCTTGGAGAAAGGGTCTTGTGCTAATGGTAGGATTTTGATGGAAGTGTCTCTGTTAGCAAGGCCTCCCTGGTGTAAAACCACCTGTTGCAATTTATGTTGGTGATCTGACAGGCATTTTAACAGATTCACTACAATCTCCTAAAGCTATCAAGCCACAAAAAAGACAAAATTTTCCTGTCACCACAAATGTGAGAAGTTGAAATTCTCTATTGTGATCACTGTACACACCGCAGCCTTGATGAATTATGAGAAGATTCTCTTTTAACGTATTCTTTTCCTCTCTTAAAACAAAACACCCCCCCCCCCCCCCCCCCCAAAAAAAAAACCCCACCCAAACCAAACCAATGAAACAGGGTCTTAGGAAGGTACCTTGTTATACTGAATAAATATGTACTTCTCATATTCAAAAACTGCTGGTAATCTACTGTCTATTAATAGCTTACAACTGGAACAATTTGGCATCACTCTCTGAGAAATTAATTGTCAGGAGTAAAAGGTGAAAAAAATTAAAAGAAAAGCCTAACAAAACTATGATAAATAATCACTGGAAAACAAACGAAGTTCAGAGCTATAGCATCACCCAGCCAAACACTACAGGTCACATTCAAAAAGACTCCGCGCTGTGTTGTGCTTCAAAAAGAGGGGAGAAGCTGGCTGGGAGTACACTTCTCCCACCTTGCTGCTCAGCATTCACAAACCTTGAGATTCCTGCATTGCTGCTGCGTGCATTGCAGAAATTCAAAGGCCACATGCAGATTCGACACATGGAATCAGGAGAAGTACTTGGATCTATATTCTATATTCCCTTGGAGGTACAAATTTGACACTTTTAGACCTTTTATATTTTGCTCATCTATTGACCTTGCTTTATGAAACCCTGCAACTTTTTCTAACAAGGGCAGAAGCAGAGTTCTTTGAAAGCGGGAAACTGTTTTCTTACCATATCTCATCCAAAAGCACTGATGCTTTCAATTCCCAATTCTACCACAGAAACAAGAGTATTTGATGAGGTTAATAGCAAGGAGAGGGAAAGAAAATGAAAAGGCTCTGAGAAGTACTGATATGTAGGAGAGAAGTTAGAAGCGGGTGGAAGTAGATGAAGTGCTCATAAGGATAGAGAACATTGAAGATTATTCGGACCAAGGGCCAACAGAGATGAAACTGAAGCCAATTGTTAAGAGACCTGAAGAGAACTGTAGCCTTAGATAAAATCCCTGGTCTGAAGTTAGGGGCAAATGTGAACTTTGTCAGAATGATGATGTTTCCTGGACTGGGATGACCAGGGAACGTCGCACGAGATTGCATTGCATTCCCAGTCGTTCTCACGATGCCCCTCACTGGGAACATTTTCTTCCTTAAAACTCATGTGGCTTCTGGGGAAAAGCCAATGCAGATACCCAAAATTTGCAGTACTTGAGCTGCCTGTACCAGGCTCTAGTAGCAGCTACATAGCCTAAGGAGCTGGCCTTGGCCACACTTTCCTGCCCTGCCAGGCACTCAGTAGAGATCTGAGGAGTTTCAGCTTCATCAGCTTACTCAGATTTCCCACCTGTGGCACTACACCTATCTCTTAAACCTACACATTGTTGATGATCTAAAAAAGCATAGCCTGTTAAATATAGGGCAAATAGGATTTTTAGTTTTTATTCTCCAGTGAAGAAAACTTGCTTTGTACACAAAGCCTGTGTACAAATCTCTACGTAAAATCTATAAAGAGTGATTAATGAATTCCTCCTCATGTCCTCCAAGTACTAACCAGTATAACAAGAAACTAGACAGGGCTTTGTGGATATCAGTTGTAGGAAGGTTCAGATGGATATTGAAGAAGCTTTCCAGCTAACCATTAAAAGAGGGTGCTGAGGACATGCTGCATACCTACCATTGCAAGGTTTTAACACAAGGTTAATCAAATACCAGCTTAATCCCAAATCCCTCAAAACCAATCTCAGTACCTGATCCTGCTTCAAACTGAGAGGATGGACTAGCTGGCACCTTAACGTCTTTTCCACACATAAAAGTTCTAGATTCAATTAATTTCCCTGTCCTTTCAGGTTTACATTAGGTCTACCTATGTGGAGTTCATTCAAGAAAATTAAAACTACAAAAACGCAGTGAGCTAACCACTATGTCTTACTAGACAGCTTACTCATCTAGCTGACTCCTGGACACTGAACTCTGTCCCAAGACTGAAGGAAATTTGGGCATGGGACTGAGAACTTCTGAGTACAAAATGAGCAAGCACACACAAGAAAACAGAAAACAGCTCAGCTTCTCAGTGGAGCAATCTAAATGATCAAAAGTGCCAGGTTTCAAGAAGAAGGTATGGATGTCTCTTTTCAGAAATAAAACATCCCATTACAAAGAGTTCTTCCAATAAGATCTTTTTTGATTAATATTTAAACAATCCCCAGGTACCGAAAAAATAAAAGTAGTTACCAAAATCTGTCAATTGGATGGATAGCGCATGCTCCAGGGAGTCTGCCAAGGGTCATGCAAAGAAGAGACCAAACCATCTGGCAGTCTGCCTAAAATGAAAAAGTGATCTCCCAACATATAACACTGCTGCGTGGCAACCATGATGACGTATGATCATTATGACATACGATGATGTTTACGATGCTCATGCATTTGTCGCAGATATGAGGTGTGAGGAAAGCCATGAGGTGGATAACTGACATTATTCATACTACCCACCTGCGTTATAACAGATTGGACAAATGACAGCCCGATGAGAGTGGCCACACACACTACAACCTCCCATGTCCTCCTGCACACTCACTTAGTGTTAGAGCTTAAGGAGTTTAACTAGATTGTGAGGTCTTCAGAGCAGAGGCCACTCGTTCACTCTGTATCTGTACAGCACTTGCAACAAAATGATTCACTTTTGGTGCTCAAGGTGCTACAGCAGTGCAAAAAATTAATAATAGTAACTGTTCAGCTATAGCCCTAAACTAAAATTTTGATAATGCTACACCAGACATGACTAGTGATTGTGTCTCGTTGTCAAGAACTCAAAGGGCAATTAAAACAGTGATCCAATATTTATTTACATGAAGGTGGAGTTCTTCATTGATTGATGCATATACAACTCTTTTGATGTTCCTAGTCATGCTCCAGCTGCCAAATGAGCATCTTTATTGTGCTTAATATGCCACATGGTATGAGACAGGCTCCAAAACTCCTTGCAAGCAAAATGAAAATACCGCCAAGCGTCTCCCAATGAAAAACAACATGCACGTCACTCATCGCCCTTCGTTCATTTCTCAGCCTCCTTTATTAGACTTTTACTCCTTTCTGTAGGAGAGCTTATTCAGATCTGAATTGTACAGAATATTTCTGTCCACCAAGCAATATTTATTAGTAGTAATACCTGCATGAATCCCAAGGCTTTAATTGCTGACTTTGAGCTTATTGTCATCAAAAGACCTGTTGGAAAAATTATTCTTGTGCAAGATCCCAAGTCCATTACTCTAATGATGGGAAACTGAAGTTGCGATTGGAAATATTACCCTTTATAGATCTCAGCAAAAAATCTCAAGTTCCTGTGATTCATCATTTCAGTGCATCCCATTCTCACTTTATGATATACCACATATGTGAGGTTTCTATACAACTGTGATATTTATGATAATGAACCACAGATGTTTTAAAAAATACCATTTTAAAACATTGAAAGGTTAGCAGTTGGATTTCTCATTAACTATGTAAAAAGAAAACAACCCAAAAAAGATTTCTTATATTCAAAAGCATATATTAGGCTGATATATTCCTCTTCCAAAGTATTTTTTTTCAAGTTTAATTCTCAGAAGTTTAATTTGTTTTGAACAGAAATATGGAATCCATAATTTTCTCTCTGACGAAATCTCAACAGAGTTATTCTGAATAATTAAAATACATATTTATCTATAAGCACACAAAAACTTACTCTGTATGTCTCTGTGTACAGGTATTCATATTTTCATGTTAGCTAATGATAGCTAGCAACAAAATGGCTTCTCAGTGAGGAAATTTCATACTGAAAATACACACCAAACACACACACAGGCAGACTTAATTACTCTATCAATGAAGGTTAGGATCCTTTTTGTAAATACAACCTAGCCTTGTTCATACTAGTGGGAATTATAGCATCAAGCAAATATTATTCTGTGTATTTTTTTCTTACCCTTTTTAACAAATAACTTTAGATCATACTGAAACCACAAGTCGGAAGCTGTACCTGTGAGTGGTCTAGAGATGCAAGAAAAGTCCATTACAGCTGCACAAAGGCAACTTAAGGTCCCAGCCCAGCAAGGATTCCTCAGCTCTGCTAAAACATCCTCCCTGCTCAACGATGTTAGCAAAATAGAGAAGTTAGACAGAAACTGGCAAAGCTAAGCTTCATTAACTACAAAGAGAGGAAAGTGATGGTTAAAGCAAACAGAAATGCTTCTGAGTGCTGCTGTTGTATATAAAAATTCATAAAATACCATGACCTAGCAAAGCTCTCGTTAGCAATAAACGTTGACGCTGACTGAAAAAAGCAGGCAAGTAACTAAGGAGATGGTAACAGGCCACCACATGAGAGCGTTTGTCGCACTGCTGAATGCCTGACTGTGGTACAGGGTGTCACGCAGCAGCCCAACACAAACTGATAGAAATGCAGAGCATTATGAGTCTTCAAGAGATTAATTATCCCATCAATGTGGAGAGGATGAAATCTACCTGGAACCAACACATCTGGACAACCTAAATCTATCCAAGAACAAAAAAGGAAACTGTTACAACAGCTAATGACAAAGGCAGCTCAGAAACAAAAGAAATCCTGCTTTTCAAGCCAACAATATTGTCAATTAGGAGAAAGAGCTTCTCTCCCTTCCTTTGAGATGCCTTCAAAACCATATCTGGAACATGGGTTCTGGCAGGGAGCCCACAGTGTGTTTACTTCTACTGTTTTTTCTGCAAGAATACCTGAAGAGCAGAAGGAAAAAGAATAGAAAGAGAACAATGCTGCCCCATGACTCTTTTGGAGGCAGACTAAAGTCCAGACAAGACACTGTCAACAGTTATGTCCTTAAGTTATGAGTTTATCATTATTTCATATCTAAAAGTGCTGTAGAAATAATGGATTTGTGGCTTAGAAGAGCTACAAGCATGACTAAAATATTCCTTTACACAAATAAATCTTATTGAACATTTAAGAAAATGAACAAAGTTAATTTTATGAAAATCCTTTTTGAAGGTTTTTTGATCAGTTCAATGTTAAATTCTAGCTCGTTACAGAATGTTTTTTTTTTAAATCTGACAAGCAATAGTAAGTTATTATCTCCCACTGCATGTTTATGATTCTCTTGTATCTATGTAATTTCTTTATGTGCCCCTGAAGTAAATTAGAATGACGACTTATTTAGCATCCAGATAGTCAAAAACTGAGGAAACATGAGCAACAGTACAATGTTCATCAAAATATAACAAGAATTGCTTAATACAAACAAATACACATCTATATTTGACTTCTTTGGAAGAATAAGTACTAAATAACAGACTTGATCCTTGCACACACTTATAATGTCAACAAAACCAAACTGATTACCTAAATAAACCTAGCGAACATCCCCATGCAGTTTGTGTGTGATTAGCAGATTTGTGCATAGCCCTCTTAAAATGCAAAAATTAGGCCAACGGGTCATCCAGTGAGCGCTAGGGTGTACGTATCTGCCCTTCAGAGAATACCCTTTCCACAGTACAAATGGTACCTATTAATAGTCACAGTTTTTTTCTGTGCTGTCAAAATGCATAGCAAGAATATATCACAGGTAAGAGAGAAGTTTCCCATAGATCAAGATGAGGGATTTCACCCAGAACCCACCTGCAGCCAATAAAAGATGCGACATTTTCACTGGAAGAATCACACTGGTCCCCCTCCTGCATTACCTGGCTGCCACCAATAGTCCCAGCAGAGCTGGAAAAATTGCTAACAATTTGAAATTCTGTAGTGCAATTCACCTGAGCCATAAGCGATACTAGACTGAAGGCTCCCTCTGCCTTTGTGTAATGGGGATGATGTGCAATTCCAGAACGAGTGACTCCCTTCCCATTGAAGACCCACGTTAGCGATGCTCTGCTCTCTCTCCTCGCCTTCTGCTGTACCCAACACTGTACTCTGGCATCTTTTCACATCTCGCCAAGCTCTGCCTCTCTTCTCCCAGCACATGACAACACTACTTGGCTAGATATGAGTATTGCATCAGGTGCCCTGAACTAGAGCTGAACAACCCTGCCCTAAAGCCAGAAGCAGCACAACTTGTATTAGCCCTGCAGTACTGGGGCTGCTCTTTGGCATTCCAGCGAGTATTTTCACAGAGCACAGAGTACTATATGAGCAAAACAGCTCCATCAGCACCAAACTCAAGGATTCCTGCCTTTTTCAGCACAGATATGTCACTGCAGCTTCTTGCCTTTTTCCACCATGCTCCCTCTTTCCTTTCTCCTAGAAAGGAAGATCCCTCAATGGCATCTCATGTTCTTCAGCAAATTTATTCTACAAACAGGGCTCCATCAGCAGTCTCTTGACTGCTGCAGGCTCAAGCAGGCTGCTTGAAATTACAGGAAAATACAAACACTACAATCAAAACTGAAGGCATTCCCTCCTCCCCCCAGCAGAATTCACCAGCTCACATTACATGATACCTTCACACATCATTTTGCTGCCCATTGTCTCATTTAGGGCAAAAATCTAATCAAGTGGAAGGAGTTGTAATGAGTTGTTCTCAGCTGGAAGTTATCTTGACTTATTCATTACAATGTAGACACATTATTGACTGATCTCCTGGGTCAGCGGCTGCATTACAAGGCATGGTAATACTATAGCTTCTGCTCTAAGCCCTAGAGAAAAATTACTATTTCAACAAAAAATATGATGTCAGTGAGTATGTCTGAAGAAAAATACAAAAATCAAAACTTTAGATGTTATATCACAGTCATTGATCTTCTGAGCACAACACATAGTTCAATCTAAATGGACCTCGTGTCTCTTTGTAAATGCAGAGGACACAAACTGATACTACATTTGTGGAGCTACAGTCTCAAAGGAACTGTCACATCTGTGGAGAAATATGACATTTCACTATTAAAACTGCATTGATTCTGAACAGTCCAAATGATCCCAAACCCAGAAGCAATATGTAGGAAAGACTCTTTTTAACTCTGTTAGTTTCAGTGAAAGGGTTTCCCATTACAATGCAAATGATCAATATTATTCCATTTTAGCAGATTTACACAACATTTTGCCAAGAACCCCAGGAGAACATAAGATGAAATTAACTTTAGATTCTTACAAAATCTTCACTGGCTGAGTGTGAGATACAAGCAGACAGAATCAAAGACATTCAAATGTATTCAATACGTTGTGGCTCTGCAAATTGCTGCGAGAAGTTTGTCGATATGAAATTAATTGTATCTTATCGTGGAGGAAGATGGGACAGAAGTGTGAGTTTGTACAAGAATCCCCAGTGGAATACAATGGGTATTTTCCTTTGAATGCTGGCTGAATAAAGCATTAAGAGGCAATATACTGCTGACCATGAATTTTCTTGGCTTCTGCACAAGCACACATCTGATCTTTAAGCAGTCACCTTAAGTGCTACCCAAACCAAATTTCTTGATATATGTAATTTATTGAAAACTAATCAGTTGAGGTTGTATTCAGGAGAAGAAACAGTGTCCCAGGAGATTTAACTATGTAAATAAATTGCTGCCAGCAGATGTCAAAAAGTAACAACAAGCAATCACTCACAGGAAATAACTACAGTGCAGCCAGCACAGAAAGTACCTTATTTATGTCAGTATGTGTTTAAAATGTCTCCAAAGCCACAAATTTATTTAGTAAGGGTTTTCAGTTAACTAGACAATTAGCCACAGGTCATGGGTATTTTTTCCCTCAAGTTCACAATTAAAACTGTTTGTCTTCAAGGTCGGTTTGTTATAATTACAGTGATCTGTCATTTCTTAATGTGATCTGTCATAACTTCTTGTTTCCTTTTTTTCTATTTTTTTTTCTTTTTTTTTTTTAATGGCATAAGCTCCCATCAATGGTCAAATAAGCCTACTTTTCTACAAGTCTTAATTTAACTGAAATTATGATATACTATTAGATGAACAGAAGATTCACTAAATCATGCACACATTTACATTTGTCTGAAGTTTGGGCCATTAGTAAAGAAAGCTTACTAAATGACAGAAATGAAGCATCGGGCCTCACTGGAGGAATGGATGCTTTGTCCACTCCTTCAATGGGAAGTACAAATAACTCAGTGATTTGACAATGAAGAAGAAATTACTACTCTAAAAAAAAAAATCTTTTGTCCTACACCAAATCCATGGCAGCCACTCACACCCTTATACCCTTATTTTTTTCAGAGATAGAAGAAAAAAATATTGCTTGATATATCTCTCTTGCTCTAGCAGTACATTGAGACAAGAAGTCAAAGTGGACAAGCTTTTCATTAAATGAGCTATCAACACAAAGTGCTTTTTTACACATTACCCACAGATACTGTGCAGAGGCAATGTTGCCTCCATCTTCCCTATCTTGGGTCCTGGTTTCACCTTCTGTGTGAAATTACAACTAATCTGTAATTCAACAGTGAGTTGCATAGACTGCTTCCTAACCACAACACTCTGGTAAGCAGCAAAACTATTGGTCAGTACATGCTAGGAAAAGTTAAAAAAAAAAAAAGAAAAAAAAAAAAAAAGACCAAATACATGGATATCTACATACAGCTGCCCTTCTGCTGGATTCATAATCATTATAAAAGTCTTTCCTGATGTACAATAATGTTTTCTTAAAAGGCATCCCCAGGAATAAAGCTTTCAGCTTGTGCCATGTGCAACTAATTTCCAAATAGCACTCAGTGGTAGGAGTTTGTTTCAGAAATAGAGAATGACGCATCGTTTACAATACATAAAAGGAAATGAGAGTGAGTAATAAATCCACTGTGTAATATTTTCCTTTCAAAATGGATACTGTAGGTTGCTGGCCTATTTTCCCAGCTGCTGAATGAGTAATACCATGCCTGAAAATCTGTTCAAACCATTTATTCAGTGGATTGTTCAACCTTCCCAGTGAAAAACTGAAGCAAAGTTCCTCCTCTTTCCAGGGGAATTCTTTTGCCTTCTCATCTTCTCCATCAATGAATCTGACAGAGAAATAACAATTTCTCTTAGTGCTTTTTACCAAGTTCTCTCAAGTGAGTTCCCTCAACCTTTTTTTAAGAGTCACCAGTAGAAAGCTGATTTTTCTAGAGATCTCCGATAAATGCACAAATAACAGACCTACACTCCTTTTCAGTCCTCAGTCTAAAAATTGGGTTATTAAAATACAGCCCTTGGACACAGTTTATGAATAGCTTTTCAGAATGCCTTCAAAAAATCTAAATTGCATTTAAATTTTCAAAATTAGTTGGTAGTTAAGCTTTTGTTTTACTCAAGTATCAAGCCAATTCTAACACAGAGATCATTCTATAAACCATGGAAAATCAACCACTCAATTGCAGACTGCTAAAATACAAAACTTGAGATTAATGAGGAAAGCCACCTCTCAAAACTCTGCTGGATTTTAAACTTGCTCAACTTATCGTCATCTCTTTCAAACAATATCAGCGCTTGACTAACAGTTACAGAACCAAATAACCTTGGTTTGAATTTTGACTCTACACTAAGATCAGACAAGTAGCACTGCTGAGAACAATGTAATTAAAATTGCACCATGTAATCTTGCTCTGCACAGTCATTCCCAGAACAGTTTCTATTCACATCAAACACAGTCTTTTATACTTTAAAGAAAGACAGGCTTTGGCATCTTCCACAAAAGAACTGACCTAAGGGAAAGTATATTCTGTCAATCAGGATCATTTATAAGCAACCTGAAATTTGTTTACATAGATAAACCAAGGAAAGAACATCAGGCTACTGAAGTTTCTGCCTCTTTTTAATAACTAAGAAACAATGAGAAAAAAAAAAACAAAAAAACAAACCAGGTAACATGCACAGGCCAATAGTGACTATTTGACAAGCCAGGTGACACTGCTATTCAGGTTTGCTACTTAAACAGGTGGCATTGCTACACATGCTCACATTTAAACAAACAGCATTGCATATGAAGCAAATGCCAAGGAAAAGTTGTGTCAACTACTTAACACAATCTACATTTCAAATACATGCTATGATTGGTAGTGCCATTTGGCTGCTTGCTGGTTTCCAAAGGTGGATATCCACTTCCATTTAGCACGGCATACGTAATGCTACCAGCCTATAACTTGCATCAATGCAACCACAAGCTAAGGTTGAGATCAATGCGGTGTTTGATTCTAAGCCTTTCTGTCAGCTTCAGGAATACAGATCAGGCTGATAACTGACAGTTTCTGCAGAAAGCTGTGACCAACAAATAGAATTTTTCCTTATATTAAACCCCATAGTCAACAAAAGGGTGCAATGAAAAGCTATCTGAGCCAACATGCCAGGTATGAAGAGCCACAACAGGGACTCTTTGTAGAAAAAAGCTTTACACAAAAAACGAAAACAGAACATCTCTAGTGTGGAGATTAAGGACACCAGTATACCCCTAGTGAATAATAGTTCTTTAAAGTAATATAGTTTTATATTATTTCCTACCTTTCTTATAAACGTCGTATTTATTTTTATATGGTGATCACACTGGAGACAGATCAGACAAGATGTTGGCCTGCCACATAGTAATTACAATACTAACTTGGTAATCAATACATAACTAAATTTTTATTACCAAGTACTCTCTTAGATTTAATAAATTAGTTATCCCTAAAACTATGTGAATTCCATATACCATCATAGTTGCCAACACAACAAAATTTGCCAGTCATTCAGTGGCAGATCTACATCCACTAAATTAATTTATTTTTAAAAATCTAATATTTATTTTTTCCAAGTCAAATAGATGAGAAAAGTGTGATTTCTCAGCTTCCCTTCTCTTTCCTTAAACTTGCTATAGGTACCATCAATTGCAAATGCTGTGATGACTGTACTGAGGATTAGTGATATACATTTCCTACACTATCACCTGACTTTGCAGTATTAGAATGCAGAAACCTTAGCATATCTATTTGAATAACTGTCTCCCTTCTTTCACATTAAAATAACCATAATGATTACAATGCTTATGAAGTTTAAAGAGGTAAGATAATAATCAATCTTTACTTTGCTTCTGGTTATAAACCCATTAAATAATAAGAAAAATAAATAAATAAAAAAAAAACCAACACTAAATCTGTGCATTTTTCCAGCTCATGTCCCCTTCCAAAGCATTAGTCTCTTGTGACAAATAAAGCACCATCCTTCTGTACACTGATACACCTCATTTGTGTTGCACTTTGCTAATGGTTACAATCATGACAAACTGAGAATTCATTTGGTAAATGTGATTTGCCAAAAAAGTTTTCAAGTGACACAATGTTATATATTCATACACATGGCTGCTTAGCAACTTTGTAGTAGTTCTATCCAGGAATTGAGGTGTAAATAAAGAATTATGCTATATCAGAGAGTGCATGAGACATTTATAGATTTAGGAACAGAAAGGTTATCAGAATTCATCACCTAGCAACAAATATAATATCATCAGCTCCCCTGTCTAGCAAGCATCTAGCAAGAAATAGATTATAAACTCCGCTGACTAGTGAGTTAACTTGGTAGTTTGAAGTTTAAATGAACTCTACAGCTAATTAAACTTAGCTCAGTGCTTCTGTAGGCTGTATGTTTGCAT